>NC_083344.1:127953861-128295259 GCF_019175385.1 Lycium barbarum
TGGCGGATGTGCTAATCTCATTTCTCGTTTCTTGTAAGTACCTTCAGTTCCATGAGGTTTTAACAAATAGACAGATGCATCAGCACCTAACATTCTGGCCTTTCAACAGCTTGTTTACCCTGCAAAGCCGCATGGCTCGCAAGTTGATATATTTTATCAAAATTCCATTGATTCATTGCCTCTTTGTCAAATATGGCATCGGATAGAACAACTGCTGATGCTCCATGACCAATGTATTGCCCAATCAAATCTGTACCAAAAGCACAGCTATCCATCATTTCACATAAAATGTAGTAGATAATAAATCTGCTAAGGAAAACTAAGATATGCAAGAGAGATATGACAGATCTGAGAAACAACAGATTCTCCATAAGTATAAATCAGATACTGCATTCATAAATGAAAAATACATATGGTTAGCTAATAAAATCAATCCAGACAGTTCTTTTTCACATTCTAAGTAGGTTTTTGGCCATAGATTCGAAATATTTTTCACTATATTTAAATCTTATGGAGTTGGTGTTGAAGATAAGAGTTGTGTTTGGTTATACCTTTTGCAAAAATTATTTGAAATAATGTTCATGTTTGAATGTACTTAAATACAACTTCAAAAGTAAAAAGTGAATTGGAAAACAGGTTATAAGTTGTTTTCAGATTTGAAATACAACTTCAAATTGGACTTGGAATTTTCATGGCCAGACAAGCTATCTTTTTTAGGTCATACATATATAACATAAAGTTTGAGGTTGGTAACTCAACTTTATTCTTAATTTTTTTGTTTTTGCATTTCTTAAGCATCCTCATTCGCAATATCATCATAGAGTTCATTATAAACTCTGTGATGATCAGAGAATACCTAGTTGTCTCTAGCTCTTATTTTCTTCATGCTTGTTAATTAGTAGAGTTTCATTACCTCATTAGGATTAGTAAGGTAAGGCCTAGCCCCCCTTGCTTGTACTTTTGTCTTTGAGGTTTGCTTTTAGTGATTAATAAAAATTACCCCTAGGCACTGCCTAGTGGATTGAAAAAAAAAAAAAAAAAAAAAAATCCCTATTCAGATAACCAACCTATTGTTATGCCTTGTGATGCAACCATAGGTATATGAGAGAACGGCCTTTTCAGAGCTGAAATGTACCCAACGCCACCTAATGCAGAGACTGGATAAACCTATGTAAAGCAAGAAAAGGAATTTGTAAAAAGGATCACGATGAACACAATTGTTTATCAAGCTTCTCTCCATAGAGACAAAATATATTCATTTCGGTCGAAGGAACAAACATCATGATATACATCACATGTACTCCGTCAATTGTCCAATACAATCTTCCGGGGAATACTTGTTGGTTGGATTGGAAATATAAGTAAAAATGTCTCTTCGACAGAATTCCAACAGGATATACCTGGGGTAACTAAGTACCAGGCTCCTGTGGTTTACTATACATAACAAAATTCCTATAAATATTAACTACATAGCAAAAGGAATTTAAACAGTAAGCATTATCCAATATCCATCACATCCTTTCATAGGTTAGAAACACAAGAATCCTGAAAGCTAATAGTGGTAAACCATAGAACAAGGGACAGACTGAAAAAAGTCATGACTGACCTTGACAATCTTGGCACCTGCACTGAAAGCAGATAATATCTGCAGGATCATAAAATAATTAAATTATTATCTTTTGCCATTATAATACATGAAGAAATCTTGTCGATATTCAAGAAATAAGCCTGCCCAGTACTTGGCAGGGCCTCTGCCCTTTCCCAAGTTCTTGGGGGCAAAATCCTGATATCTTTTTCTATTCTAAGATCACAAGATGAAATGAAGACCAAGATATTCCAGTAAAGGCCAAGATATTCCAGTACCTCCGTGGGGGTCATTACCCCAGGTATATACAAAGCATCAATCTCTGAGACACCAACTAGAATATCCTGAGATAACGAAAAAACAAATAGCAGTCTCCATGGTCACAATCACAACTACCATTTACGCATTCATGACTATATTATCCATTGAAGACATTGGCAGGTAACAGGAACTGATCTTTGTATATAGACATTTGAATTTGGCATAAGATCTAAAAGGTTGAAACACCAGCACACACCATAACTGTTGCAGGACTCATAAGAAACTTAGCTCCAAACTTTATAGAATCTTTGGCATCTTTAGCCTGTAACACTGTTCCAACCTGCAAACATAGAGAAAGTGTGTTTACAATTACAATTGGTAGCCTGTCCTTATTATGTTTTACACACAGTCCCACAATACACAAAGTTCACATTATCGTATTAAGATACTTCTTTGTTGGATAAAGATGTGCCCTTACTGTTGGCATACCTGTTTATCCACATACAACTATCATGCCTCTAGAGAGAATGTCTTGTAAATCGCAAATAAAGGGAAACTACTAAAGAAACTAGAATTTGCACTTAAGCCAAGGTAAAAGTCAAAAACTTTCACAAATATAATAACAGTGGAACTAAAAAGCTACCAAGAAGAGACTCTTTGAGGACATCGGGACTCAATTTACACCACATTTTGATGAGCGAAAAAGGGGAGGATATGGTAGAGGGAAAGCCAATGAAGAATAAGACTTATTTCCCTCCTTCGGGAAGTAAAAGACAAGGCGAAGTAAAGTCAGGGGGTGCAATTCAACCCCCCACCAAACCAAAAAAAAAAGAAGGGAAATGAATGTCTTCTACTTTCTTTCAGCTACAGCAGACACCCAACAAGGGAAGTTCCCCATAAAGAGGTAAAGTAACACGTTCCTATTTTGCTTTCCTCTCCCTTACCTTTTCTTGAACCAAAAATAATGTGAATTAATAAAAGAAGCTAGTGAATACTTACTCCGAAAGTTTTTGTGGGATAATCATGTACTAGGTTTCTTAACACCTGCATAAAGGAAAAGAAGCACATGAGTCAACCAAATGTTTACTGCTTTCCAGCACGAGGAAAAGCAAGCAACGGCATGTCTCAAAGTACCTCAAAGGCATCTGGAGTGGACACCACAATTTCCAGCTGCAGTTTTAGAAGATAATGACTATCAGAGCGCCTCTTTATACTTTGATTGAGATATTCATTCAAACTTTGGAATATCCTTGTAACAGAGAAAGAATAATTACATTTGCATTTAAGGAAAAGAAGGTAGTGTGCATAGCAAGGTAGCATGGCCTATGGAGGAACATGTTGTTACCTGAGTTTTAGGTTTTGCTAAGCCCTACCTCTTCTCTAGCCTAAAAACCTTTAAAGCAACAAGATCTTAGTCTTGTGTTTTTGTTGAAAAAAATGAAAATGGCGTACCTACCCCCCTATATTCTCCAACTTTGCAGCCTTCCAATACAAATAAGTGTAGGGGAACTTTCCCTATATCAAATAATTAATGAATACGGCATTAAGTCTAGAAAAACACACCGTGATGTTCATTTTTCCACGTCAAGGCCATTTCAAATATAGAAAGAAAACTTTTAGAGCTTAATAAACTTTTTATCATAATGCAATAACTATGGAAGAATCAAAAAAACATCAGAATACTTCACTAAAGAGAATTTGGTTTTGTAGATGCAATACTTTCATATCTAACAAACGAATCATATGTTAGTAGTAGTTACCCAGAATATAATAGTTCAAGTTAAGTGTCCAGCTTTTTCCTTTTGGTTTGTCATAAAATACTATTTTCCACTTGCCGAAAAGGAAAAGATTTGTCTCATATTCCATAAATTATAGATTCACAACTCTCACTTATACCAACATCTAGTTAAACTTGGACATTGAACTTGGGATGAAGGGGTAAGTAAATCAGATTCAAACTTACAACTGATATTCCACCATCCAATGCCGCACGTGCAGCTCGATTCGCCAGGTCTGCACTAAACAATATGGAAAAGTGCACTTCACTTTGCATGTCTTTTAAAACATTCGGAACATACAAAAAATTGTACTAGAAATGGTGAAGTAACAGAATTAACTAGAAAGTACTACTACTTTCATACAAGATAAACTTTGCTAATATCCAAATTATAATGCTCTTATACCAGAAAGTTCAATGACCAAACAACAATCTGAAATTGAGAACTAAATCCCTATAATAGCATGGCGAAAAGCTATTCTTCACTAAATCTACATTAGTTGGCTTCATCACTTACAATTTTTCGGAACCACTTTTAACCGTAAATTTAAAGAGAAAAATACCCTGTTTCAAAAGTAATAACTTGGCAATTGAAAATTACATGCTGTGCAATTCATGCATAACGGGCCAAAGCAAACATGTGGCTGAAATAACAGAAACACTGCAGTTGTAGGGATAAACATAACAAGCTTATAGTAACTCTACCTAAGAATTTGGTGGGTCAGTGGGATTAACACAAACTTACTGAAGTGCCGTCCCATTTTATGTAAAGGTGTTACTATTTGGAGAATCAAAAAGTTCTTTCTTTGACAATAATTTTCTCAAACTTTTAAAAATATTTTGAATTATTACCTATGTCTACTTGTAGCACTTCTTGTAAATTTTCAGAATATATAATTTTTTTTTTATTTTTTTTTTTTTAAAGTGAAGAGTCTATAATCGAATTCATAGCCAAAATTAACTGTTTTGACCCTCAATAAACCAAAAGGGATGAATTTATGTATCAATTTTGGGGCACGTAACCCATGGTCTTTCCTCAAAATTAGATATTTTATATACATATTTTCAAGAATTGATCTAATATTACATGATGGCACCATGCTATAAAAAAGATTAATGGTGTACTTGGTTAAAAGCTTAGTTATTTAGTATAAGGATCGATTCCCACTTAATGCAGTTTATTTCTCATTTCCTTTCTTTAATAGTGTACCGATATTCTAGAAACACTAGATTCGCCTAACACCCTTCATGTTATTGGACAGACTACAGAGGGAGTAATATCAAACTGTATTCAGCCTAGACCCAGTTAAGATTTCACACTGACTATTAATATCTCTAAGCATTAGCTTTGTTTATCGAAACTGAAGTATAAAAAGATAAATAATGGTAAAAGTGAGTTACTTTTGGGCTCTAAGGCAAGCAATAACACCAGAATTGTGAATTTCCTGCAAGGCTTTGTTAGCTATACAATTGGAAGAAGAAGAAGGAGCAACAATTGGCTTCTCAAATGAGCCGCTGCAACAACAATAAGATGGTGATTTGTTGCTTATCCATCTTGTTTGTGATGGATAATATGTAAGAGGTAAACTAAAGCTTGCTATGGCCATGCTTTCTCAAGACACTGCAATGGTGAAAATTGTTTTGTTCTGTAAAAGACAGAGTTGATGAAATTATAAACAAGAAGACGACAATATTTCCAGACGGTTCTCTCGTTAAAATACGTGCCTTTAGAAAAAACTGTACTATAAATGTCAGTTAACATTGCCACTTGGAGAGAAGTTGTAAAGACCTACCCAAATTAAGATATGTTCTGATTGCACGCCTTATAATATCCTAAAATATTTTTATTAGACACTTTTAGTTTAAATTTAAAAAAAAAAATGCTGAATATTTTCAAGCTATTGTTATGTATATATAATATAAGTTAATTAGTTCAAATATGTCACTTCCCTTATACCACAGTAACCTGTAAAACATCACATTTGTTTCTTGAAGCTTTATGAATAATTAAAGAAAGTGACATATTTTATAGTTAATTTATTTACATAATATGTGTTTGAAAACATGCTCGAAACTTTTTCTAAATTTTAGTCAAAATTGCTTAATAGGAATACTTTATCGTATTTAGATACTCTATTGAAGCAACTCATAGCTTAGGTGTCTAAATAACATTCCTGGCAAATTCAACAGGTTGGCAATGTATTCCGCTGATAGATTATTGTTATGCCCCTTTAACTAATAATAAAAATTGAGCCCCTTTTTTCTAATAACAAAGTTAAGCAATGTAAAAATCAGTATTTCTTAATTTTGATTTTTGTAATATTATTTGACTGGACATTAGTTTAAGAAAGAAAATCAGATTTTTAAAATTTTTAGTCTAAAATAAATTGTAAATATTTGTGTAATTATGAAACATTGACACATGCATTATCTTTTAGCCAAATATAGAGGGGAAATTGAGATATATTGACATTTGATCAAGATTTTCCTTGTAAGTTTATTCCCCAACCCAGAATAAGTGCTGCAAATCTTAATGTATAGAACCTGCGATAGAATAATGCCCTACTAGAGGCGAGCAGTCGCGATCGAAAGTTGGCGCTTACCAAGTAGAAGTAGAATGTGAATATCTTTTGTTGGTTCAGCTTATCAAGCATTTACAATAAAGTCCAACGAAATAAGTCATTTACAGCATTCAAGTTCTAACATGTAATAAGATCTTCAAGCTTAGTTTTGTCTCACTACAAAATTTAATATCTAAAAGTTAAGCTTTCGCTATGAAACGAAGGAAGAAAATATCGACTTTACCGCTAGCGCCTAGGGCGCAAGTATGAGTGCCGAAGGGTGGTCAATTCAGTCAAATATTAATTTTTATACATATATATCAATTCTTCAACACTCTTTAAAATGTTTCTCGCCGCTAGCTAGAGGGAAGGGTTGATTAAATGAAATTTGAAAACTGAATTATTTTGAAATATTAAAAAATGACATGTTCATTTAGGGAAAAACACCGTATGACAATTTAAAGAAAGGTCAAATCCATCGGGAGACACCTGTGGTTGGCGGGATTTTTCACATAGGCACCTCAACTAAACATTGTACCTATTGATCACTCAGACTACATCGAATTTGTTCCAATTAGACACTTTTTGGACCATCAGCCAAAATTAAAAAGTGTTTGCAATACACTTGCGGGTGATGTGGCATGATGATTAATTAAAAGAGGACACGTGGCATTTGGTTGTAAAATAATAGTAATTTAAAAATAATTAAAAAGAAAAGCTTTTTTTAGCAAAATAAATAAATTAGAGCAAGAAAAATGTCTAATCGGAACAAATTTGATGTAGTTTGAGTGGTCAATAGGTACAACGTTTAGTTGAGGTGTCTAAGTGAAAAATCCCGCCAACCACAGGTGTCTCCCGACGGGTTTGGCCTTAAAGAAAATATTTACGCGAATTAACCCATGCTTTTTTTAACCTGCGTTAGTCGGTCGTTGCTCTTGCTATTCAAATCCGCTGAAGAGGTCGCCGATGTCGGATCTTTCTATCTAGATTCGCCAGAGAGGTCGCCGGCGTCGGATCTTGCTATACAGATCCGCTGGAAAGGTTGCTGGATCTTGATATCTAGATCTCCTATCCAGATTCACATTATTATATAATTTTACACAATATAGAAGTGTGTATAAATACCTTTTGTATATGTTGTATACTATTGTATATCAGTGTAAAGGTGTATAAACACCTCTTATACATTATTATACACTTTCATACAAGGTTGATACATTCTCTACAGTAAGAGAATAAAGTTGTATATTATTGTATAATATTGTATACTGTGAAAAAGTGACCACGCGGATGTAAATTTAAAATACGAAAAAGGTCTAGATCTGCCCTTCTACTATATGAAATTACACGGATTTGCCGATCGTTAAAAGGTGGTCTCACATATGCGCTTAGTGTTACTTTTTTGGTCACTCATGTCCTTGATTTAACGGAAACCTGATAAAAATATTGGAGGGCGGATTTGTGCAGTTTCGCATAGTATAGGGGCATATTTGATCCACTGATATTCCTAAATATTATGGCACAAAAACAACAATATGGCACAAAATATCATTGCATTGAATTTTATGTAAGACCATATAAATGCCTAAAATGTAATATTCTCCATATTATTGTTATCAAAATTTCAGCACTGCGAGTTTTTTCAAGTGTCATAAGTCTAATATAAGTTCTCTTTTTTCTTGTGATTTTTTTGTGGCAGATCTATAATTGTTTTTTTGTGTGTGTTTATGTTTTGTGCGATAGTTGTTGCGTGCAATATCATGTAGATATTGGGACTGGAAAGACGAAAAATATCCGGAAAGAACTATTCAGGTCATCAACAAATTGAAAAATAAAAATGATATTATCATAAGTAAAACAAATCTTTTGAAAAGGGAAAATGGTGCTTTGTTTGTGAAAACAATCTTTAAAAGATGGTTGTAATTGCATTTGATCTTTTAGTTGTATAATTTAGATGTGAATATTGTGGATGCATGGATTGTAATTGCAATGCAATGATATTTTGTGCTGTATTGTTGTTTTTGTGCCATAACATTTAGGAATTTTAGTGAATCAAATATGCCCCTATACTATACGAAACCGCACAAATCTGTCCTCAAATATTTTTGTAAGATTTCCGTTAAATCAAGGGCATGGGTGACCAAAAAAGTAACGGTAAGGGCATACGTGAGGCCACCTTTTAACGACGGACATATCGGTGTAATTTTGTATAGTAGAAAGGCAGATTTGGACCTTCTCCGTTTAAAATATGAATATGTGAATGTAATTTTATAGGTTAGATTGTACTTAATTGAAATTTCTCTTTTTATTTAAACATACTTAAATATAAATGGAGATAGGAAAAATATTAAAATTTGTTGACCCACTTCTCAAGCCTGATTATTTAGATCTCAATTCTCAAAGACTCCAATTCGGCAATTAATTAATATCGAACCTCCCTATTCAGCTCGTTAAAGCTTTCTCATTGGGCTACATCATCACCTATTTCCTCCCTTCATTCCCAAGAAAGAGACAAATAATAAACATACATAAAAAAAAAAAAAAAAAAAAACAGCAAATTTTTATTACTATAAATAAACTGTAGAAAGAAACAAATATTCAAGAAAGAGGTTTTTCTTGGCGTTTTCTTGAATTTCCTTTACATCAAGAATTTGGGAATTTTCTCAACTTTTTGGGGTTTCAGTTAAAGAATTCAAAGTGGGGTTTTAGGTTCAGGAGTAATTAAGATTATACTTATATATTATATATAGTATATACTAATGACATCAACAACTTTAAGGAGAAGGCTACATCATGGAGATGTTGGTGGCAAAAAGAATGAACATTTTGATTCTTTAGGGTCTGATGATGGTTTAAATGAGCCTTTACTTGGGTACCAAAAATATGATGACAATGATCAGGTAATTTTTCTGTTTTTGCTAATATTGATGTTCTTGTTTTTGGGTTTGTTTGATGATACTTTTGTTTTGGTGTGTTTTATAGGCTTTTTATTGATAACCCTTTTAATAATCTTGCTGAAAGTTTGCCTTTTTGGGATATTTGTGCTTTATTTTATGATAAGTTTTGTGGGTTACAATTTATTTTGCTCTTTCAAGCTTTTTTTGGTAACATGATACTTGTTTTTTATGGTGGATAGTAATGTTATTTGTGTTTTATACGCTGTTTATTGTTAATCCTTAGAATTATCTTGCTGAAAGTTTGCATTTTTTGTGCTTTATGTTATGATATGTTTTGTGGGTTGCAATTTATTTTTGCTTTTTTAGGCTTTTTGTTGATCTTGAGCCGAGGGTCTTTCGGAAACAGCCTCCCTATCTTCCGAGATAGGGCTAAGGTCTGCGTACACTTTACCCTCCCCAGACCCCACATTGTGGGATTTCACTGGGTATGTTGTTGTTGTTGTAGGCTTTTTGTTGATTATCTTTTGAATTATGTTGCTCAAAGGTTTCCTTTTTGGGATTTTGTGCTTTGACGAAGAAAATGTGGATTAGAATCTTTTTGTTGATGATTTTTTGAATTATGTTGCTAAAAGGTTGCTTTTTTGGGATTTTGTGCTTTGATAGAGAAGAATTGGATTAGATTCTGAAATTGGAATTATTTTTTATTTATAGGTATGTACGCTTGAAGATGTGTTGGATGAGGGGCGAAGGCAAGAACGTCTGCACTGGACGCTTCTATTTTCTCATCTGATTTCTCAATGGGCACAATGGCTAGGTGTGATTTCATTTGTTTGTAAATTTTGTTGTTATGCTCTTTGTGCATGTTGTGCAATGCAATTACTCATCTACATATATAGTTGAATCATTCATATAGCATGACTATTTATTACGCGGGAATAGTATTATATTCTTTGCTGTATAGTTAACCATTTCTCTCCATAAGGATTTAGTTAACCCCTAAGTTTTGGAGATAAAGTGGACCATTTTCCAGATGGAAATCTAACATTAATGGATTCTTCACTTCCACTTGATACCTACTATCTTGCCTTGAATGCATTAGCACACTGCATTTGGAGACGTGAGCAGTTATCACTCATCACTTGTTAGGTCTCACAGGCGAAAGATACACATGCGCACGAGTCATCATTATTATGTCAATCATCAATGGTGATAAAGTGTTTCACTTAGCCCATTGACTCTTTTTTGTTGTTAAATGAGTGAAGCTTTAATTTCCTAAACTTTATGGTGTTTTTAGCATATTCTCAAATTTGAGGCCTGAGGGTACCACAAAAGCTGTTTAGGTCCTTTAGGACTAAGTTACTCGGACTCTTCGAAAGTGTTGCCGCACCCGTGTCGGATCCTCCAAAAATGCACTACTTTTGAAGGATCTGACACGCACCCGACGACATTTTAGAAGAGTCCGAGTAACTTAGCTTTAGGATACCCATACTGTATCTAAAGTAAAGGCTTTTAGCTTGTGCTTGCGAAATGCAAGCCTAAAATTATCTACTCTGCCATTTTCTTTTCCGGAAAGTGAATAAATTTGGATTCTACCTTAATTATAAGGTGTTTGGTATTCCTATACGGCAGTCCTACCATTTTATGTACTATTTACTACCTAAGGCATCTTGGTAATAATGTGGGTAGACAGCACTGTTTGTCAAAAAAGAAGAAGTAGGTGTCACTTAATCTCTGAGATAGGACCTTACAATTAATAGTATACCACCCAAAAAAGGAAATTTGATATTTTAAGTATAATGACTACCAATCCGCATTTGAAACCAGAAAACCTATTTCAAGGTTGAGAGTTTCAAATACACGTTGGAGGATCAGAGATGCAATTACTTTACCCCCCCCCAAAAAAAAAAGAAAGGATCAGATGCAATTATGCTCAATTTAACCCATCACGGGGAAACTTACTAGGTCTATAAATAATCAGGATTGGCAGTTTGCGAGCTCTCATGGGCATTCTGACTTAGTAGAGCCATTTGTCTTATTCTAATCCAAACTAGCTTGGTGTTGAAGCGTTGCAGTAGTAAATTGCATGTTGAGGCCTGGGTTGTCTTGACTAATATGGGATATAGTGCGGAGATGATTGTCAAAACTACTTAAAAGATAGGAGAGTCACAACATTATAGTATGTCTATATCTTTTCCCTCGCCTTATGGATTAACGACAAAAGCTGAATGAGTAACAAGAAGCATCATGTGAGAGGTTAGAGTGGGGAGAAGAAACAATGAAGAAGTGGAATGGTGCAGCAAGCAGTTAAGGAGCCGTTTGCACATGGTTTGAAACCATGATTTGAAACCATGGTTTGAAACCATGTTTGGACATGTAATTTGGATATCTTAAGTTGTATTTTCTCTTGTAGACATAAAAACCCACAAGTTGTGAAAACTATCAAAACATTCCCAATTCTTATACAATCTTACCAAATGAGCAAGTCATAGTTCATAACAAAATTAATACGCTACTAGAAGGCCTTTCTGAAAAATACAACATCAATTGATCAAACTTTAGTTCAATAAAAACTAAAATTTAACATGAATAGTAATGTAACTACTTTTTAATAAAATCCTCCCACATGGTAGACATAAATAAAGGTTGGTGGAAGTTAATGATGTTGGTAAATGGCTGGTGGGAGTAATTGTTAAAAATATTTACCAACTTATGGGTCTTTTTTTATAAAATATAAACTTATGGGTCAAGTTTTATATTTAAATTTTTGAAACCCCAAATCATCCAAAAAGGCATGATTTGGGGATAAACCATGAGATGAAATGCATGTCCAAATGCTGATTTCATCTCATGGTTTCAAACCAAACGCCTACTAAGAATAGCTGGAGAATTAGAACCTTTTGTTACTTTTGGCATCTTGTTACCAATCCTATGCTACGAAAAGATTCAAGGGCCATAGAGAAGTAGAAAACTCAAGAGGACAATCTAGGGGATATGTAGTTTTCATGAGGTGGAAGAAAGCAAGAATGGTGGGCTTGGTGAAATGCCTTTCTCTAAGTTTCAGCATCTTCACTCTTTTGTACATACTAAACCTCAAAAGGAGGATAGGTTTATGAGGATTCTGTTCTATGCTGTTTCCCATATGTTTTTTTAAGTAAATGCAATTCCCCATACTGAACATGGGATTGGTCTGGAGGAAGGAAATACTTCTGATGGAATATAGTTCAAGGAAGCTGGAATATAACATTTTACTACAACCTAGGAAATGTTATAGTATATATGTAAAGACTATATCTTAGTCAACATTGGACTAACGATTCTTGCCCTTGCAAGACTCCAACTAAATAGATTTAACTGTTTTTTTTTTTGGTGGATAAGCCAAACACAATTAAATTAACTAGAACACAAAAGTAATTCAGAAACAACATTTTGACTGATTAAATCCTAAGAATATGGAATCTTATTGCATGAATGTCATGCTACAGTGCAGCAACAATAGCCTCTTTATCGAGGCCCCTTCATTAGAATGTATGATCAAAAATACCTTCTGTTTTGTTTCAATTTTAATGACTTCGAAATATCTGACTCACTCTCCATTTATTTATCTTGCAGCAAATGTTGTCTTTGTGTCCGGGTCACTTCTTGGACGGATTTTTCCTTTTGCCTCAACTCAAACCGGACCAACAGCAAATCTTGTACCTCCTTTACTTAGCCCTTTACAGGTAATACATGAGGATTGGAGAGCAAAATTTCTAAACTTTGCCCACCTTTCATTTGCAGATATATGATGTTAACTTGTCCATTTATTGATACATAATTCTAGTCATACCTGTCATTAAATTCTTTGTCATTTGATTGCAGGAAGCAAGGCTCAAACATCTCAAGCAAAGGCTAGCAATCCCTTTTGATGGTTCTTTCTCGGATCATCAAGTATGTAAACTTTGTGTCCTGTGTTCTTTAAATGTTTATTTATTTTCCCGTCTTCTTTAGCAGTGGAAGAGTTTGCAGCATTTACAGGAATGAGATATTGACTTGTATAGTTAATGCTGTATGGTTCTAATCAATGGACGGTTCAAGTTTATTTCTTTGTCAAAATTATTTAAGGTTTCCATACTAACCTTTTCAAGTTTTTTTCACATTAGATGGTTGATTTGTTATGAGAAGATATCATGACTTACTATGACTTTTTTTCCCGGGGACTTTGAATTACTTGAAAGGTTTTTCTCCTCTACATATATGTGATACTCATTTGTGATTGAAAGAACAGCTAAGGAGAATGAGATCAAGCAAAGAGCATATTACCTTAGTTTGGACTCGTGATGAGAAAATAGAAAGGAGAGCTTCAAACTGCTTTTCTTTAATTGATCACATATATCTTCTCTTTTTGAGGAAGGAGATAATTATATCTCCTAAACATGTTTCGCAAGATAATAGTCTCTTGTACGTGTGGGAACCTATATCTTGTGCCTTGTTGTTTTATATGTTTGTGAAGAAACTGGACTTAAAAATCCAAATTTGGTGCCAGGATGCTCTTAGGCAACTATGGAGATTATCTTATTCTGATAGAGCACTCCCATCTCTTAAATCTGAGCTTTGGAAAGAAATGGGTTGGCAAGGATCTGACCCTTCAACAGACTTCAGGTATGTGAGGAAATGTATATTTAATTTTTTTTTTTTTTTTGCTGTTGGTGCTTATACTAAGATTATGAGCATAAATGTCCAGGGGTGGAGGATTCATATCATTGGAGAACCTTATCTACTTTGCCAAGACATACCCGGTTTGTACCTCATCTAATTTACGTGGTCGTTGTTCTGATTGGAATTGGCTTTTCAATCATGTTCTAAAACATTCGATTATATGTATGTCTATGGAAGTGTTATGTTTATGTTGAATTCTAGAATCTGCAGAGTGCGACAGTTTCCCACTGGGACAGAACCAAATAAAAAAGGAAGGAAAAATAACACAGAGAGAGAGAGAGAGAGAGAGAGAGAGAATTTTCTTCATCTCCTTTTACTTCCCTCCCACCCATGCCCATTGCATGTTTTGAAGCCTATCTTGGTACAAATAATGCTAGATGATTGTTATTTTGTATTGGGAAAAGATCCACTTTACGTCTTCACCCCTCTACTATACGAAATTTCTTGGTTTTGTCCTCTGTTATAATTTGGGCCATTCATACCCTTGCCATTTGGAAATCATCTTGTATTTGCCCTTGACTTTAACAGTGCTCCAGCGTGGACTGGGTGGATTCCATGTGTCAAAATACTTGGAGGAAAAGGTCCAACTTTACCCCTCTACTTTTGACTAAGGTTAACATTAGTCTATGTTATACTTACGTTAGAGCTCCGTTAAGGTCCAGGGCTTATATGAGACAATTTGTAGACGGCAAGGGTATGAATGATCCAAAGTATGACTGAGGGTGAAAATAAGATTTCATACTGTAGAGAGTGACCTATCACCCTTTATCTGTTTGCATTTCATGGACCAACCCATGCTCTTTGGCAGTTCGTATTTTTGATACATCCTTTTTCCTTTTGGGAAATTTCGTTTCCCGGAGAGTAACTCATCAGATTCTTAATATTTGGGCACTTGGTTTGTGTTTCATGAAGGTTGATGTATATAACTGTTTAGAAAAGCGTAATTGAGTTACTTGAGACCAATGTTCTATTGTCCTTAGAGCAAGGAAGTAAGTTTTTTATTATTGGTTTCCGCTATAATACAGGAATCTTTCCAGAACCTGTTGCACAAAAGAAATGGGAACAGATCTGAATGGGAGTATCCATTTGCTGTAGCTGGCATCAATATATCGTTTATGCTGGTCCAAATGTTGGATCTTCAATCAGGTATGGTAATATTCTGTTAGAAGTTAGTGTCTTTCATTTTTTTAGCTGAGAAATAGGTGGTGAATAGTTAAACAGTCAACAGCTTCCAGTGCATCCTTTCAAATAAATTAAGTGGTAATTTGATCGTCATGAACTAGGTGTTCTGATCATCTATTGTGTAATCATATGCTCTCAGCATCGTCATTCCTTCTAACGGCATAGGAACAATGAGTTGGTCTTGTGTATGATCTCTGTCTTCGATCTGCTCTGCATGCATATTAGAAAAGTCTTCCGATATGTCATTCCTTCACATGTATGTTCTTTTTGATGAATAAGAAAAGATTTTGTTGATATGTAGTTGTCCTCTCTTTCTGATTAATTTTCACACTTCTTGTTTGAGTGGCAGGCACACCTAGCACCGTTGCAGGTATCCGCTTTCTAGAATTACTCAGCGAAGATGACATGGCGTTTGACAACATTTTTTGTCTTGCCTTTGAAATGCTCGATGCCCAGTGGCTAGCGAAGCGTGCATCATATATGGAATTTAATGTTGGTAACACTTCACTATTCCGTTGGATTCTTTTCATATATTTTCCTACACCTAACACATGCTCTTTTTGCTTTCCTTTTCTTAGGAGGTTTTGAAGGCCACAAGAGTGCAGCTAGAGCGCGAGCTCGCTCTTGAAGATACCTCAAGTGTAAAAGATTTACCTGCTTTTAATCTATTGAGGAGATAATTCAGCTTTGTTACTCCAAGATGTTAGTTTTTTCTTCTAATTTTTACCCCTCTGTAACCACTGTATATGTTATACACCATGTTAAGATCCTCTCTCTTGGAAATAAAAACAAGTGCATTATGAAAGATTTTCAAATTCATCGTAGAGATCTGTGAAAAATTAGGTCAGAAATTCATCATGGAGGTTTCTATGCAGGAATATATGGCACCAGCTATAATTCTTGTAGCCCATGTTTCACTAACATGTGACATTTGAAGCATAAACAATATAGCAATGGGTTCAATATAGCATACATAACACTCCGGGCTGCGGATGTTCACCGGACCCTATGTAAACGCGGGGTGTATTGTGTACCCTTTTTTTATTTTTCAATATTGGATAAATATGGGGCAATTCGCAAAATTGCCCTTCTTTTGGGGTGGTCTTTAAATTTTGCCTCTCATATTTGCGGTCTTTAAATTTTGCCTCTCATATTTGTGGTCTTTAAGTTTTGCCCTTAGCTTGGATACCTGAGGTTCTGGGTTCGAACCCCCGCTTAGGCATAAAATAAAAAAATAATTTCGCAAGACAGGGCTGGAGGGAGTGTATGCCGGATCCGGCATAAAGTCCTTAAGGAAAAATTAAAATTATGCCGGAGGGGGCATAACTTTTCCTCAAGGCATAGTTTTAGTTATGCCCTATGGGACAAAACTTTTCCATAAGGAACTATGCCTTATGGGGCAGACTTTTAATTAAGGCATAACTAAAAGTATGCCTCATAAGGCAGAATTTTTCCTTAAGACAAACTTTTAGTATTGTCTTAATGAAAAGTTCCGCCTTATAGGACATACTTTTAGTTATATTTTATGGGGCACACTTTTAGTTAAGGCATAACTAAAAGTATGCCCTATAAGGCGGAACTTTTCCTTAAGGCATAATTAAAAGTTTGCCTTGAAAAGTAAAAAAAATAAAATATATGTCTCAAAGGAAAGTCTGCCCTCTCCGGCATAACTTTAGTTTTTCCTTAAGGATTGTATGTCGGATCCGGCATAAAGTCCTTAAGGAAAAACTAAAGTTATGCCGAAGGGGGCATAACTTTTCCTCAAGGCATAGTTTTAGTTATGCCTTATGAGGCAGACTTTTAATTAAGGCATACTTTTAGTTATATTTTATGGGGCACACTTTTCGTT
This sequence comes from Lycium barbarum, assembly GCF_019175385.1. Taxonomy (NCBI): domain Eukaryota; kingdom Viridiplantae; phylum Streptophyta; class Magnoliopsida; order Solanales; family Solanaceae; genus Lycium; species Lycium barbarum. Next base: position 127,970,669 of record NC_083344.1, read on the forward strand.
TAGGCATAACTAAAAGTATGCCCCATAAGACGGAACTTTTCCTTAAGGCATAATTAAAAGTTTGCCTTGAAAAGTAAAAAAAATAAAATATATGTCTCAAAGCAAAGTCTGCCCCCTCCGGCATAACTTTAGTTTTTCCTTAAGGATTGTATGCCGGATCCGGCATACACTCCCCCCAGCCCTGGCTTGCGATTTTTTATTTTTTTATTTTATGCCTGAGCGGGGGTTCGAACCCAAAACCTCAGGTATCCAAGCGAAGGGCAAAACTTAAAGAACACAAATATGAGGGGCAAAATTTAAAGACCACCCCAAAAGAAGGGCAATCCGTGCAAAAAAATGATAAATATGCATGGGTTTGAATTTGACTCTAATATCATTGTGAAGGAAATGAACATCACATTGCATCTAACTTAAGTTCAAAAGACCGTTTGTGATGCAAGACTGTCTAAATAACCATACAAGGAAACAACACCTATCAGTGTTTTAAAGGCGGGGGCTTGATGTGGGGAGTGTTACTTAGCGCAAGACGAAGCGCAAGTCCCATCACATGAGGCGTCAACCCCATGAATTTTTAAATTTTTAATCTAGTAAAATAGTATAATAATGCAAAAATATATTAAAAAAAAATACATTAATATATTTAAAAATAAAATTAAAGAAACTCATGGAAAACTTCTAACATGATTTTACGATTATAAATAATGCAATGATATAAAAGCTATTATGGATGCAAATCAACTCTAACATTCTCAACTTTCAAACAAGTGCATGTGCAGCAAGCATATCTTCTTAGACTCGTCGTAGATCCTCCCTTTTAAGTTTTTCATTAATCGTTTCTCCCTTGCCACCTGCTATATTACAGGAATCATTCCAGAACTTGTTGCACAAAAGAAATGGGAACAGATCTGGGTGGTTGTATCCATTTGCTGTAGCAGGCACTAATATATCATTAATGTTGGTCCAAATGTTGGATCTTCAATCAGGTATGGGAATATACAATTAGAAGCTAGTGTCTTTCATGTTTTTGACTAAGAAATAGGTGGTGAATGTTTTTGACAACATCTTTTGTGTTGCATTTAAATGCTTGATGCACAATGGCTAGCCAAGCGCCCATCATATATGGAATTTAATTAAATGTTGGTAACATTTTACTGTCCCGTGAAATTCTTTTCATATATTTACCTATACCAACAGATGCTCCTTTTTCTTTCCTTTCCCTAGGATGTTTTGAAGGCTACAAGAGTGCAGCTAGAGCGCGAGCTCACTCTCAAAGATACGTCCAGTACTGTAAATATTTACCTGCTTATAATTAGGAGAAAATTTAGCTTTGTTTACTCCAAGATGTTAGTTTTTTTCTTCTAATTTTTACCCCTCTGTAACCATTGTATATGTTATAGACCATGTTAAGATTCTCACTTGGAAATAAAAACAAGTGCATTATGAAAGATTTCCAAATTCATCATAGAGATCCTGTGCAAAATTAGGTCAGAATTTCATCATAAGAGGTTTCTCAATGCAGGAATATATGGAACCAGCTATTATTCCTGTAGCCCATCTTTCCACCACTTATTAGATTTAATTTCTATATTTTTGCCAAATACCAACTTAGTCATGTGGTGGTGATTTGGAGAATTGGAGTGAGTTAGGTCTAGTCCAATTTGTAATCTTGCAACTGATGATTTGGTTTTTGTTTTATCTTTAACACATAGCATGGACATTAGGCCTCACTTGGAGCCTTTAATATCATATAAGTAGGCAGTAATTCATTCTATCAACGAATGAGGACACACAAGTACTACTCTGCACGGCCAGAGGTCGGATGTTTGATGCGTGAACAATATAGCATGAGGCTCCACTTTGATTATATTGTGAACGAAAATGAACATTAGGTTTAACTCAACTCCAAATATGAGATTGGCTAACGACCATATAGAGAGCTAATAACCTATCGCCTTAATCAATGTGAGACATATTAATATGAGTCTGGAGCCTAAAGGATATAAAAATACACGGTATAAACTAAAAGGAGGTAGCCAAAAATTTACAGACCAAAACGGGTATAACGTGGAGCAGTCCACGTTATACCCTAATTTTTTTTTTCCATTATCAGAGAATGATCACGGAATTTTAAAAAAAAAAAAAAATTAAAAAATATAACGTGGACTGATCCGAGTTATACAAAATTATTTGTATAACGTGGATCAGTCCACATTATATATATATATATATATATATATATATATATATATATATATATATATATATATATATATATATATATATATATTGTAAATTGTGGGCTGTCCACCAATCTGAGATAATATTTATCGGAACCAGTACCAAAAAAAAAATAAAAAAATTGGCCTACTTTATTTTTTGAAACACTTAGTGTTTTTTCCATACTTTGACCAATGATTAGTCGTGTCTCAAGACTCCGAAACGTCAATATTTTATATAGAACCTGATATTTTTTTCTGCGTACAAGAATGTAGGCTCAATACATTAAGGATACGTATATGTTCGGATCGTCATTTTAGGTGTTGAAAAGGTGCCCGAAGTAATTTTTATTTGAAAAAACTTAGTGTTTGACTGTAAGGTTATATTAGTCAACTTTATATGTCGAGAAAATTAGTCAGCTTTATTTTCAAAAATTGAAACCGCAGAAGTGAAATTGACATTCACAGCTATATTACCCTGAGATTTTCACGTTGAAATCTATTGCGTATCATCATCTTATAAGTAAATAAAACTGAAAATTTCACGCCAATTTGGGGGAAAATTGAAATTGAATGGGATAAAAGGTGTTTTTTTAAAAATCGGCTCGACCAAACCACCTTGCAGCAGCTTGTCCGCATAGATCTCGAAAAAATACGCAAGTAAAAAAAAAAACGTGTAAAACGGACGTCCGAGCGCAAAGTTATGACCATCTAAAGTTTGACGACTTCACGACTAGTTTTTCTCCCTATTTTTTTTAGAATTATATTTATATTCAAAATAAAGTTATGTCTTGATTAAAAAATAACACGCTTAAATCAAAATCTTAAAAAATAAAACACCCTAAAGTTTTCAAACAAAAATTACTTCGGGTACCTTTTCAACCCATAAAACGACGATCCGAACATTTACGTATCCTTGATGTATTGAGCTTACATTATAGTACGCAAAAAAAAAAATCAGGTTCTATATAAAATATTGACGTTTCAGAGTCTTGACACACGGTAATCGTTGATCAAAGTATGGAAAAAACAATAAGCGTTGCAAAGAAAAGATTTATTAAAATAAGATGTTGCGATCTTTTTATGGAAAAAAACACTAAGTTCCTTAAGTGTGTTATTTTTTAATGCGTAACTTTCTTTCGAATATGTTGCAAAAAAAAAATCGCGTAAATCGGACGTTCGAGCGCAAAAAACCGCGTATATTTGAAATAAAGTTACACTTTAAAAAATAACACACTTAAATCTAAACCCTAAAAATAAAAAACTTTAAGCTAATGACAACAAGTCTTCAAACAAAAATGGACGTCTATGTATATAGAACACTTAAACCTAAAGTTTACAAACAAAACTTACTTCGGGCACCTTTTCAACCCTAAAATGACGATTCAACCGTTTACGTATCCTTGATGTATTGAGCCTACATTATTGTACGCAGAAAAAAATATCAGGTTCTATATAAAATATTGACGTTTCGGAGTCTTGAGACACGACTAATCATTGGTCAAAGTATGGAAAAAAACACTAAGTGTTTCAAAAAATAAAGTTGGCCAATTTTTTTATTTTTTTTGCTACTGGTTCCGATAAATATTATCTCAGATTGGTGGACAGCCCACAATTTACAATATATATATATATATATATATATATATATATATATATATATATATATATATATATATATATATATATATATATATATATATTGTATAACGTGGATCAATCCACGTTATACCTTTTAATCATTTTTTTAATTTTTCCATGATCATTCTCTGACAATGGAAAAAAAAAATTGGGGTATAACGTGGACTGCTCCACGTTATACCCGTTTTGGTCTATAAATTTTTGACTATCCCCTTTTAATTTATACCGTGTATTTTTATACCCTTTAGACTCCAGACTCATATTAACATACTCGAACTCTCTTCAATTCTCAACCCCTTAATTCCAAAGTGAACGCCATTTTACAATGATTATTGAGGATCAGTTTAAGTATTATCTATAAGGGAAATCAAAGCCAATTAATTTATTTGAACTTTGTATGTCCGAAGTCTACATTAACATTAAACAAAATGGAAGTTACACGGTCAATAACTAGTTAAAGAGGACTAGACAAAAACGAAATAATTGGATCTGACCACCAACTAAAGTTTTTTAAGTGAAACATATTTCTCTTGGTAATGTTTGTGGTGTAAAGAGGGTCGATCTTCAAGTTAAATCCACATGATTCAACCAAATGGAGTATAATTTATCAACTCCACAATAACGATTTGAAAGATCACTAAATCATCTATTAGAGGTGAAAATTAGGGCTCATAATAAAAAATTACAACAATTTAAGTCAAAGCTGGAAAGAATAACAAGACTAATACAAACAAAAAGTGAAAAATTGGAGGCAAAAAAATTCTCAAGCTTGATCATTTTGATTAGATTCTTCAGCAGATTTCAAGTAGAATCGATTGAGTCGGTGTTTGGCTTTTGTTACCTGCAACACGATTTTTAAATGTTCATAATAGATATTAGTATAATGTTAGTAAGTAATTATTATACACAGAAAAACTGCATATATTTAAAATTTTGATTGATCTGAATTTACCTCTCCATCCCAATCTGTTTTCCATGTCATGTAGCATAATGCAGCTGATTGAGTAACTATTCCACATATCATTCCAATCCATATACCCTGATAACAAAAAAGAAATCAAATAGATGATTTTGGATTAAATATACGAGTCTTTGGTATCCATTTGACACTATTCAGGTTCTTTTCATTCCAATACTAAATAATCTTGTCTATTAAAGCCAATTAGGAGTTCTTAAAGGCGCTCTAAATCTCTCACTTAACCTGAAAACAGACATAACATTTTCAGATAATATATTCCTACACGTCGCGTTAAATGAAATCTTATCTCCCAAACATATGCCAAGGCAACAAATATCCTAAGCAATTTAGAATCCAATAACTCAAAACGGCTAAAATTCCGAACCCATACACTTCCAAATCTTGAACCTGCCTCGGGTCTATAGAATCTTTGATATAAGTGAAAATTTTACCTTGACTTGAAGATGAGCCAAATATCCAAGCAAAGCTCCAATAGGTACTCCAATCAAATAGAAGCAACACAGATTTATGATTGCAACTGTGCTTTGTAAACCTGCTCCTACTGCCACACCTGATCACAATTTTTTTCCAAGTGTCAAAAAAAAAAAAAAGAAACACATAAAAGGATCATAGATAAACTGGAGCCTAAAGACTAACAATTCTAACAATTGTACATTCTCTATGACATTTTGAACATGTTCAGTAATTAGCATGATACATCCAACATCCCCTGAAAATTGACATTATATTTTGTTTAGACGCTTCAACTGAGGAAGTGTCTATTAGGAACACTTTATCATGTGTTCATATGCTCAATTGGAACAGGCTGTAGTTCGAGTGTCTAAATAAAATAAACTGACAATTTTAAGGGGTTCTTGATGTATTCCGCCTCAGTTGAACTTTTAACTTTTTCTTGACTTCTAGCTAGCTCGGATAACTTACCAGAGAGTACAGGATAAATGCTATTGAGCAAAATCGAGAAAGCAAGTAAAGTAGAAAGGTCAGCCACACTGTCAGCGACCGCCTTCTCCTCACTGAATAAGTATCCAAGCTTGCTGCCAAAGATCAAGCATAGAATCCAGAAGAACGCTCCAATTACAAGTGAAGTGCTCAGTAAGACTTTGATGGAGAATTTTGCAGCCTTAGCGTCTCCTTTCCCGACCTCATTAGCAATCCGGACACTGTACGAGCAAAACAACGTAAGGAACAAAAAAATCTAATTGGGAAACGGCTACAACAATAGATCGAACGAGATATCGACGATTCATAGGGAAAGAGTCGCATACCAAGCAGCTCCAAGGAAGCCTAGGCTTATCATAAACTCCCATCCATTGATATTGAGGCTGCAGAATTATTTTAACCGATCAGTATGTTCTTTATGCGGAAAACAAATTGAAGTTAAAGAAAAAAGCGAGAAAGAAAGAAAATCTCACCAAATAGAGAAGGCAGATATAGCGACCTCTGCATTCTTCATATATCCTGCCAGCAGGACTAGAACAGCATTGTACCATAGCTCTAAGCTGTGCAAACAACCAAAAACAAGAACCAATTAATGTTGGGATCGAAATAACAGGGCGTCATGCGGAAGCTAATAATTGCAAACTTTAAACGACGATAAATGAGACAACAAAAAAAAAAAATTACTAAAAGAGGCATACTCTCTGATATAATTTGGTCAATTGTCCTACATATGATAAAATTTATATAAAAGAAAATATAGAACTTGGAGAGAATAATCTCCCCCTAAACAAAACTCCTTTAACGACAGGCCAAAACTTGCTTCCAAGAAAGGGGTTATCCAAATATGAAAGATTTATATTTTTCTTTTGAAAAAAGTAAAAATCAATTAAGGTAAACTCCTTTGCCTTCCCTCAAGAAACTTAATATCCTAATATGGTAAGAAAATAAGGGCAACCCCTCCGATAGAAGTTAATTACAGATTATAAAATGAATTTGGTGGAGTCTCGTGAACATCAAGACTGCCTAATAATAAAATCACGGTTATCAAGTTTGCTCCCCAAGTTGAGAAGAAAACGGTTAAGGAAAAGGATTTACCAAACCATGACACCGGAGGATATTGAGAGCTTTACGACGGGTAGTATATCTTTAAGTGCTGCTAACGAGAATCCTTTCCATGTGTTAGGGCACCAACCTCCTAAGATGTACACAAACTCCCCAACGACTACGAACCACGAGGATATGCTCAATGCTATCATGGCACCAGGGACTCCATAGTTTAGCTTAATAACAAGTAGCCAAGACAACGGAATGTGGATCACAAATTGCGCTATTGATAGCCATGCAATAATCATGTTCTTCTGTTGTGCTTGAAGGAACATCTGGATCGTCAAGCTAAATACGAAGTTGTAGACAAAGGGAATGAACCAGTAGGAAACGTATCCGGCAGCATCCGCGATTGATCCATTCTCACCAAGCAGCTTAAAGATTGCAGTGGCAAAGATGAAAAACGGAAGCAAAATCGTCAATGTAATTAAATCAACAATCCATGATCTTTGCAAGTAGATTCCCATCATATGATATTGTCCTGCTCCATATGCTTGACCACAAAGTGTTTCTGTCGCGCTCGACATTCCAATCTGCCATAATAAATGCAAAATTCAAGAAAATGGGAAAAGTAAATACAATATAAAGATATAAACTAGCCTATGGCATGTCTGAATTCCTCTAAGTCAAAACACCAAATGTCATGTGGTTGTCGCTTAATCTTACATATGTTGACCTGCATTACACAAACATCTCACTTACTCTGTCTCTATTTTTGGGTCGTTTGGTTTACTGCACTAACAAAAATAATCTCAGCATAAGATTTTGCAGAAGTAATACCATGTTTGGTTGGCTGTACAAGAAAAACTAATTGTCGCATAATCTAATATTACGTTGGGTTTGACTTTATTGGACTCCGCACAGCTAATACTCATATAAGTTATGCAGAAATCTATGTATTATTTTATGCTAAATCGAATGTGAATAATAATACATGTATTAGTATAAATGACAAAGAGTTAATAGACAAAAAAACCTCAAATTAATCAACCCTGACATAACAAACCTCAAATTAATCAACCCTGACATAACAATCTCTATACTAATATTCACCATGTAACAATTCCTGCATTGTTATTCGCCACATGAAACCTGCATTACTAGTTGGTGAAGCGAAAGACTCCTATGTGTATGTTTGCATTTACTCAATGTAGTGCATAATCTCTTCATGCAACAACATGATACATGATGTACATGGTAGAATGGACAAACAACCATTGCTATTATCTAATTAATAGGAGCAAACTTACCAGTATACCATTGACGAATCGCACGGTGAGAGTTTGTACAAGTGCATATGCAGCAAGATCTAACTGACTAATGTGTCCGATGAAGGATTGTGTGACCACTATACTTCCAAATGAAGCTACTCTTGATAGTACTCCTGGTAATGCAACTCTCCATATCTTCTTAGATTCGTCATAAATCCTCCCTTTTAAGTCATCATCATATTTTTCTAATTGTGAATCAAGTAGCCTCTCTTCCACACCGTTATCCATGGCTCTGAAGGAAGTTAAGAAGAAAAGCTCAGATTTTTAGGTAATGTTACAAGAGGAAACTAGCATGGTTTCTTTTCTTATACAAATGTATGTTTTTTCTTTTTTGCTGTGAGCATATGTCGAAGGCATTTCAGAGTTGCATCATATTTACATTATAGTTGAGTGATAGAATATATATAGCTCTGAATGCAAATAGGAAAGTTTACAGAAAATTAGATTCAATGTGCTGTGTGCAACAGAACAATCTCAACCAAAGGCGCTCTTTCTAAGCAAGAAAGTTTGAAGAGAAGTGATCACATTCATTATTCTGAAACACCGTTTATTATATGAGAATAAAGCGACAATTACTAAAAGTAATACCATAGTATCTGAAAAAGATAAAGAGGATAATTATGATCAAACATAAAAATTGATTGTAAAAGATAACTAGGCCAGACAAGAAAGAAAGAAGAAAAGTTGACTTTTAGTCATATGGCAGTCCATACCAACAATTTTTCTATTAATAACTTGTTACAAAGTGAATTTTCAGATGTTAAATAGTTTACCTTTCAAATTAAAGGGGTTCTGCTTTTTGAAGTACACTTCTGTAAATTGGCAGAGTCCAATTATCATAAAGAGCAAGGCCGTAGAAGTAATGGTGTATATATTTCTGTTAACTCATTAAAAAAGAATGTACTACTCCCTGATTCCATCTTATTCCATTTTATATGAAACTCATATAGGCATAGAAATATCTTGCATCTTTAAACCACAAGTTCTACCCTCAAACATCATCTATAAATATTTGATTGTGAGCGAAAGTATTATTGTATATTAACTCCATATTGTTATAGAAAGCCATAAGCTTCAAATCCAGGATATGTTAATCATATATAAGTTTAAAATAAAACGAACGGAATATTAATTAAAATAAAACTGTCAGGGGCCATATAAAGTTGCAGAACAGCTGTAAGAGAGTGACTAAGAGCCCGTTTGGATTGGCTTATAAGTTGCTTATAAGCTGTTTTCAACTTTTTTGAGTGTTTGGCTGGCCAACTTAAAGTCATTTTGTGCTTAAAATAAACTCAAAAAAATAATTGGACTCATTTGACTTAGCTTATCTAAAGCATAAGCTGAAAACAGCTTATAAGCAAAAAAAAATAAGTTAGACTACCCCAATTTATTTTTTTAGCTTATAAGCTGTTTGCAGCTTATAGGCATAAATCCATCCAAACAGGCTCTAATATTTTGGTGACGAGCTCAATGAATACCAGAGCAACATTGCTCACCACTCATTAACAAGATAGTTTAAGAATGGAAAAGAAAAATGTAAAACTTGGTGTAGAGGAAGCCACGTGAGTCACACAGATGTCACGTGATGCCAACCATATATTAAGATTTGAGAGAGCCATAAAGACTTTATAGATGACAAACTGACATTAAAGATCCAATTGGATACCTATGACCCTACTACAATTATGATGAATCTCGTCTACTTTGAATTCTAAAATCATAAAGTTGCTCTTAGGTAGAATGTTTAATTTTGTACACATATATCATAAATGGTGTAGGAGCGTTTTCTATTAATGCTTGGACCACTCTCCATTCTGTTAATTTTTTATGGCACTGATGTCCTAGTTAATTTGAGCACATCTCAATTATTTCATAAAGCACCTGTTATTTTTTACCAGGATAATTATCAGATAACTTTGGTCTCCGTCCAACAATACTAAGGTAAATGGGAAGAAATAAACCAGTCCCTATTTTTTATTTTACTTTCATGAGACCTCATGATTCTCCTTCACTTCATTGACTAGTCACCTATGTTGCACGGACTCTTAAAAATATTGTCACGTCCACGGATTCTCAAAATACACTATTTTTGAGAACCCAACACACACCCATCAATATTATAAAAAATCCGAACAACATAACTAGTCCCTAGGCCATATCATTGAGTGCATTACTATTATTATAATTTTAATTATTGTTATTATTACTATTATACTTTAGATTTTTCTTGTAGAATCAGATCATTTATAAAGTATTAAATTTTTTAAGCATCAGTCTGTACCAAACAAAATTTATAAGTTCAAATATATTGACAATGTTAAAAAAGATAAACCGTCCACATCCAACGCCATAATATTAAGAATATGCTTACTCAACGGCGTCAACGCCCTTGTCCATCCCCGTTATACTTACCACTAGGACCACTTTTTTTTTTCTTTTCTTTTTGGAAGGATTTTATTTATTTATTACTCCCTCGGTCTCCATTTATGTGAAACCATTTGAATTTTGGGAGGTCAAATAATTTAATTTTTACCGTAAATTCGGCTATGAAATCTTTAAGTTTTTTGAAATAAAATTTACATACTTAAAAACTAGATAAATAGTACTATCAATCACAATAATCGACAATTCAAAATATTAAAAACATATATGAAAAAAATTACGGTTTAAGAAAGACTTGTTTGAATCTCAATTCAAAATGTTACACATAAAATGAAGCAGGAGATGGAGGTATTTCACATTTTTTTTCTTTTTTCTTTTTTCTTTTTTTTTCTTTTTTCTTACGTGTCATCAACCAGAGGAGGTATTTCACATTCATTAATAAAAATTTACAGAACCATCATCGCCGTGCTGTTTTATTTTTATTTCAAGAAAAACGATAGTAAGGAATGCTTGGATACGAGGGCTTAAAATAGACAGCTCCACGTATACAAACTATGTGTAGACAGTAGTCCCAAATAGTTAAACCAATGAAAATCTAATTACAAGAAAATACTTACACCCTGACCTAGAAAAAACTTCTTTTTCTTTACTCGTATTGATGACCACAAATTCCAAGATCAGACCCACCTAGTCTTAACAACTCAAAAGACTTTTCGCTTTATTTTTTTTAAAGAAAATCTCATTATATTGTTAATCACTAACCCTAAAATAAAACCAATCCCAGAAATAAAATAAAGATTTTGATGATTTTCCATTGAAACAAATCTGCTCACTTTAACTTTATAATCAAACAAAACGAAACACTATATGAAACAGTCTTTACGTAATAAAAAAATTGTCCATTCCCCAAAAACAGACAAAAAAGAACAAACCATATGACAAATAAATTTCTCATACATACATAATAGAAAAAGCAGATCGATTAAGGGAAAAAAAAAAGTGAAAGAAGGAGTAGCAGTTCCTTTAAAGAATGTTAAAAGGAACATGCTTCCAAAAGATTTGTTTCTTTTGAACAGCCAAGTATAATTTGGGTTAAAAAAGCTTAATTTTTTTTTTCAAATCACTTCCAGTAGCATAAATCTTCCATCCCAAGATTATTTCCTAAATTTCACAATCAAACAGATCAAAAATAAAATACTACTACCATTTAAGATATTCTTTAAGACTAAACTTTTCATTTCATATTGATTTTGCCAAAAATAGATCAAATAAGAGATTACAAAAAAAGTAAAAAGGAAATAAAGAGGCTGCAGATTTTTTTTTACTTTATGAAAGAAAAAGAGAAAAAGCACTTACATTTGTAGTGATGAATAGATACTATAATATGTGCTTTTGCTTCTTGCTAGGCTTAAAGTAATGCCACTTTTAATGGAGTATATATATCTACAAGCTTCTGTACTTCTTGCCGGAAACCTGTCGCCGCCGTGTATAGGGCGGAGCTACGTGGCTGAACCACCAGACTCCGAGCAAAGTAGGTTGCTGCCCAGATTTGTAGATATTGCAGCTTGCAGTTTACCAAGGGAAGTGTCCTATATAGTATGTATACATATTTTTATAGCGCTTTTACTTGAGGAAGACAGCTCTTTTCTTTCATTATTTTTAATTTATTTGAATATACTCAAATGTTTATTTAGGAAAGAAACTATTTCGTTCGTCCCAATTTACGTGACACGATAAAATTTTGAGAGTTAATGAAATTTTTCTTTGATCGAAGTTTTTTATATGCTTTTTAAATAGTTTAAGTTATTAATTATTGTGATTTTATAGTGCCACATAAAGTCAGAGGAAGTATTCACATTGATAGTTTGAATATACATACCATGTGTAATTAATGAGATAATTATTTACAAATCGATACTATTTGTTTTATAGTTAATCCATGACTGTATTTCTGCTTTATTTGAGCCCCTCTATCGGAAACAACTTTTTTACTTGTCAAGGTAAGAATAAGGTCTGCGTACACTTTAATCATACCAAAACCCCACTTGTAGCCTGTGAGATTACACTGAGTATGTTATTATTTGTAGTTAAATCCGTGAAATTTCGATTAAAAAGAAAAATTTGAAGTTAAATTTGGTTTTGTGAAGTATCTAATTGTGAAATAATGATTTTCAGTCACAAAATGCCAAACTTTTTTTTAAAAGTGAAATTATAGTTAACGTTCCAAATACGTCTTTCTATTTTTAACTTCAAATACTATTATTTTTAACTTTAACCAAATATTATGGTAACCGGCCAGTCACATACTATAAGATGTTATTTGATTGGATAAACTCACATTTATCTTTAATTTAGTATATTATATCAGTCGACGTTGTATGAACAGGAGCAGATGGTATTTTACTTACGAAACCAATGTTTAGCACGACATAAGTTCCTAAAAAAAAGAGGAAAACAGTTAAGAAGAAGAAAAATATGTACCAACTTAATTGAGACGAAAATTCAATATCCATTTTTTTCTAAGTAATGGAGCTTGTTTATGGAATGTTATATCATCACCCACATATTCTAAGGCTCCGTTTGGATATGGTTTGAAACCATAGTTTGAAACCTGGTTTCAAACCATGTTTGGACATACAATTTGGATATTTTAAGTTGTATTTTCTCTTATAAACATAAAAACCCCACAAATTGTGAAAACTATCAAAACATTCTCAATTCTTATACAATCTTACCAAATGAGCAAATAATAGTTTAGAACAAAATTAGTACACTACTAGAAGGCTTTTCTAAAAAATGCAACATCAATTAATCAAACTTTACTTCAATAAAATCGCAAATTTAACATGAATAGTAATGTAACTACTATTTAATATAATCTTTCCACATAAATTAAAAGTTGGTAGACATAAATAAAAGTCGGTGGAAGTTAATGAGATTGGTAAATGATTGATGGGAGTAATTGTTAAAAATATTTATCAACTTATGGGGTTTTTTTTACAAGATATTAACTTATGAGTTAAATTTTATATTTAAAAAAGTTGAAACCATGTTTTTTGAATGATTTGGGTTCAAACCATGGTTTCAAACTAAGTTTCAAATCACGACTGAAAATTGATGGCCAAACGCTGGTTTGATGATCAAACAATTTCCAGCGTTTGGTCATCAATTTTCAGTTGTGATTTGAAATCATGATTTGAACCCAAATCATGCAAAAAAACATGGTTTGGATTTGAAACCATAGTTTCAACTTTTTTAAATATAAAATTTGACCCATAAGTTAATATTTTGTAAAAAAACCCCATAAATTGATAAATATTTTTAACAATTACCCTCATCAATCATTTACCAATCTCATTAACTTCCACCAACCTTTAATTTATGTGGGAAGATTATATTAAATAGTAGTCATGTTAAATTTTCGATTTTATTGAAGTAAAGTTTGATTAATTGATTTTGCATTTTTTAGAAAAGTCTTCTAGTAGTGTACTAATTTTGTTATAAAATATGATTTGCTTATTTGGTAAGATTGTATAAGAATTGAGAATATTTTAATAATTTTCACAATTTATGAGATTTTTATGCCTATAAGAGAAAATACAATTTAAAATATTCAAATTGTATGTTCAATCATGATTTGAAAAACGGGGCCTAAATAAAATTGAGACGTGTACAAGACTTTGACCATTTGGTCTGTGAATGTGACACCTACTGAACTACTACAAACATATTTCTTTTCTGACAAAACAAATTAAAAAAAAATATATGATAATGTGAGTTCAACTTGATTCAGATTAACTTTTTCTTCTAATCATCAATTTTTTTTTTCTTGCATATTCCATATAAAAAAGTGATCATGTGAATATACGAATATTTATAGAATTAATTATCTGGAAAGTTTTCACAGATGTATAATATTATAAGTAAATAATAGTTACAAACTTTAGTATTATATATTTCTGTACAACGAATCATATATTCATATGTAGACTTTAATTTGTTTCTTCTTAGTCAAACAAATTTTTCAAACATAGGGTTCCAAAATGGAAAAAGAAAAACTTGTTTACTTTTATATATTCTATTTGACACTTAGATAAACTTAACTTGGCCTATGAACGTGCGAAATTATGAATCTACTGTAAGAAAGTTGTAATGTAACTTTTGAGACTTAAAAGACAATTTTCACCTGTTGGAGAATTTCCGAAACTGTTAATTTTAAGTACCCGCCTCGAGTTTACGTCTTGAAAACGTAATTGCTTTGACGTGAAACATTTACCCCTTATAGTGGGATCAAATTATTAATCCCAAAATAAGTTAACACCGAACGAAAAAACAGAAAAAACTAATTGCTAGGTCCAAGAATATTAATCTCCAAGTAAAGTCGTTACAAAGCATTTGATCCCACTTTATCACCTTGGCAGGAAGTATTTACCCCTAAAATAGATCTAATTATTAATCTCAAAACAAGTAGTGATCAAAAAATGGGAAAGAAAAAAAAAACTGCAAAGTCTTTTTAATATAATAAAACTTCACAGGCAATATAATCTTTTTATTCCTGACAAATTATAAATTAGTTACCAATTAGGACTAAGCAAAAAGATCTCACCTACTCTCTGGTCAATCAAAATATTTTTTCTTAATGATGAGTAGTATGAATTTTAATAACTTAAAATTCAGTTAATCAACCTATAATGAAGGCGACAAGCCTATGCCTGAAGCCAAAGTGTAATTAAATTAATATTTGTATAAACTAATTAAATTTCTTCAACTAGAGTCCAGGACATGGAACGTACTTCTTGACTGTTGCTGATTGTTTCTTCTTTGAAAGAATCAAGATTTGCGAATCTAATACGTACTTCAAATATTGGAGAAAATGACAAAAATAGCTGCTAATGTTTGCATCGTGGGTTCAAAATGATCCTTATAGGTATTTTTAAGTAGTTTTAATTATCTAAATTTTAAAAAGTGAGCACTTTTAATTTCCATCATATACTAAATAAATGTAGGCCGTTAGAGTTTTTAGGAACTGTAGGAAAAAAGTTAACCGGAAACATCTGAAAAATTACCTCAAATTTCATAAACCACAATACCAAAACTGCACCAGATAATTAAAAAAATAAGTACTCTACTCCCTACGATCGTAATAAGTGTACACTTATTTTATTTTATTTTGTTTGGTCCAAAATAAGTGTCCATTTACATAATCACGATGGAATAAGTTACTTTCTTCCAAATTTACTCATATTTAGACAAGTGAGTTTTTATGTAATAAAGAAAACTATATTAACTAAGTAGAATTTATGTAAGTGTAATCAAAATATCTATTTTTCTTTAGGAATCAGTATTTTATTAAGGGGTATACTAAAGGCTAAGTAAATACTTATTTTGAACCGGAGGAGTGAGTACGTAGCAGAAAATGCACCTCAAAAACTGGACCAAATTTCAGAAATAGACGAAAAATAATAGAAATCACAAAAAATACACCTCCAAATATAGGTTTCTATACGTAGCGTCGGGGAAGAATCCCATCCTAAGAGAGTATGATGTAAATAATTTATTGTGAGGCAAGCATCAATGACTGATTCTAAAGCTCGAACTTGAACCCGCATTAACAAAGATTCTCCCTATATATATTTCTTTCACAAGATTCACTCTATATTTTCTTGCACAAGATTCTCTCTATATTTTTCTTTTTTCATATCAGAGAATAAAAAAAGCTTTAAAAAAATGGAGTTAGGTAGGAATAGGTAGGTATAGATTTAGAGTTCCACTGAACAGACAGACGGCTTGCTGCTGCTAAACGTTTTTTTGAGATAAAGTAGAAAATTCAAGAAAGAAAGAATACATATAAGTGGACAAAGATATTGCCATAATCACGGCATTTGATTTGTCTGAAATAACTAAATTATTGGTGCAGTCACCTCACGTGGCTGCTTTCTGACTTCATTTTTTATTTCAATGGATTTCATCCATTTTTATATTCTCTTTATTCCCAGAATGTTTTTCATTGTCAAAAAGAACATTGAATCCAACATTTGGTTTTGTACTTACATGATTTGAATTACTCAACAAGTATTTCATGATCTAAAAATGATTATTTCTCTAGCTTGTATATACATAAATATTAGTAGAAAAATTTAAGAAATATATGTATAAGTTCAAATATAAATGTTAGATATGTCGACTCTCCTATTCTTATACTGTCATTTAGGATAGAAAAAGAACACAAAAGTTTTTCTTCCTTTTTTTTTTTTCGGTTTCAAGCATTAAGAAATGATCCCTCCAGTATAGTTATGTCCATTATTACCCCTCAATGAAAGCACGTTCTTAGTTATTCGCTTATACCAAACTCTAAATATGTACATAGTTTTAAAACCCATGCGGTTTGCATTTGATACAACTTGTTACACCAATATTGTTGGTGGCTTTTGTACGGTTATACTGATTTCTTTTTTTTAATACAAGAAATTTGTTTGAAGTCAATCCTTTCAATCAACCAGTGGCAGTTCCACCTTGTCCAAAAGGGGTGTTTTCAGAAAAATAAAATAAGAGCTTCCAAATACTAGTAGAGGCTATTTTTCATAAGCTAGAAAAAGCTTTTTTTCTCCAAAACACTTTAAAACTTAACCAGACTGCATCTACTTCTTTCTCCAAGTACTTTTTTGGAAATCACTTCTAATTAAAAAACACTTTGAAATAAGCTTGGCCAAGAAGAGAGAACAACCAGAACTAATTGTATCATCTACTGTTGGACCTTTTGCTTTACATTACATGCTTTACTATGCCAAGAATTTTAATTACTACTTGCATTCACCCTGGTAGTAGTAAAAGGGAACAAAAAAACAGTACATTCCTCCAGATACGCCTATACAGGTAACAGTATCTTACATCTCAAATATGTCCGTAGTCATCTAATCTCATGAACACCTCTAAATCAATAGAAGTTTACACTGACCAGTTACTCTAATAGCTATAAGGCACAGAAGTTTGTCCGAATCTCATCCTTGCAACAGTTTGAAGTTTAAACTCACACACAGACAATCTTTTTATATATTAGTGGTTCTTGGATTTGAGGAAGTCGCATATCGACTCTGAAGACGTTCAGAGGCTTCAGCAAAGCAGCTCATGAACGATTGTGACATCTTCTCGAAGGCACTTGCTACCTCTTCATGTAAAGCAGCTCATGAACGATTGTGACATCTTCTCGAAGGCACTTGCTACCTCTTCATGTGCATAGTAGTCTCAGTTATTCAGTTCATTTCCAAACTGTCTGCTGCTTCCACACCAGAGATGTGAGAATTACAATACGTGGCTAAATGACAGGTCAGACTTGCAGCAATGAAGACTTCCCGCATTGAAATTTAAAAGTTCCACCGATCTAATTGAGTTTTAGCTTCAGCCATGTCTTTCTGAGCCTTCTTCCTCCGATAAAAAATTGGGCAGTCTCGACTGTTCAAAATCAGGATCATTTAGAAGAATGAAGGGGAAGAGAAGCAATGAGATGAATAACTAGCAATAGCAAGGGTCTATTATCGTCAGAAATCAAAACATAGAGCTTTAGGGCCTGGATTGAAAATTTTATCTGAAATGATAGCAGTCAGCATTTGCAAGGAAATCACAAAATATTTTTAAAAAAAAATGTCCATCATACCAAAAGCCAAACATCTATCAGTAAAGGTAGAAAGCTACTCGAACCTAGTGCATAGGACATCCTGATGAAGAGAGCCTTGGCATTCTTGGCATTGTGTCCATAGCCTCCCAAAAAGATTCTCTAGTTCAGCCACTGCATTAATACAATTGAACACAGTTATCAAACAATGTTCAAGGAGTTCATAGCTCTCTGTTCTTCACTGGAGACATCTGAATAGAATATGAAAGAACTTTTTACTAAGGAGCGTGAGATGAATTCCTAGCATACCATTAGCCACGGATCTGCAATAAAGTTCAGCCTCTCTTTCTTTGCAGTGATTGCAGATAGTTCGATCAGAGCCACTGGAGGAGCAGATAAGTTAATAAGCTGTTCTCCAACATTTACTATAGATTCTTCCAAGAAAGAAGCAAACAATACATCCACTCAGAGAGAGAGAGAGAGACCCACTCCACCTTAACTTTTTTTACCCGATAAATACAAAAGGAATAAATTGGGACAAATGACCATTTCATAAAGCAGGTGCACCGATTTGGAGGTGAAGTAAACAAGGGTAAAAGGTCCATCAACAAGTTTTTCTAGAAAATGGCATCATATCCATATTGAAACATATTAACTACTGCCAAACTCTAAGGTAGTCTTTTGTATCAACTTTCCCACTTATTATTCATGTTAGTGACGAAGCATGAAATTCAGCCAAGTATAGCTCCTACATTTGCTACACTGGCTCTTCCAAGATATCTTAGGATTTCAACAGGAACTTAAAATAAGCAACCGAATAATTATAGATCTACAGCTTGGAGAATGTAAACTATCAGACATGCTCCTAGCAAAGGTTGGAAGAGCAAATCCTATGTCAGTAACTCACAAGTCAAGGAGAATGTTGAGAGGACTCAATGATTTTCCTTATAAATAAAACAGAAGCTTCTCTTGTAAAACCTAAAGGGACAAGAAAGACAACAGAGCACCTGATTGGTGTTCTGCATCCAATGCAAGTGAGTTGCTTCTTGGCAAATTTCATTATACCACTGTTTGAAGGTGTCGGAATTGACTTGGACATTGTGTGACTTCCGTGAAGAAGCTCTTTATTTGCATTCTTCAGTATTGGCTCAAAAATCCTCAGAAGTGGCTGATACAAAACGCTTCCGTTAAAAGCAGTTAGAATGAGTATGTTAATTAAAAGGAAAATCAAGCCATACTAACCTTACTAATTTGATTATCAAGATAGTACTGAGGATCTATAGGTATGTTGTTCTCTAACACGTATATAGGGTCCTCTGACTTTTCATATGCCTGCTTGTCATAATATAACCATGATCAGATACAAGCACACAAAATGTGGAGATTGTAATCACATAGTAAATCAGTTGGACGATTACCTTGGCACCTCTTGCAGCCTTAATGATGACATAAGGTACTCTATCACCAATACCAGGTGCAGTAGCAGCATCTCGCTGTCAATCAAAACAAAGTTTTCATCAATTTCATTTTTTATGGTGCACTAAAAGCATAAGAATCCTAGAAATGTGGTTTCTGCGAGCTCCTCGACAGCTATATGGGCAGATCGTTCTTCCACTTGAACACACTGTTACAAGAGAGCAAGCAAAACATTGACGCTATAGAAAAATGCACCTTAAATGAATGTCAATTAATGGCAACATAATTTAGATGGGAAACTTAACAACTTAAGTCGAACAACTTTCAACCAGCAAATACTTGTGTGCAAGAGATGCTACACATCGATCTTCACAGACAAAGGACACAAGTAATTGAACCCTCTTGAAGATATCCACTAACCTTTTAAGAAATATACAAATAAATTGAGTTTACCAACCTTGCGCATTCTCTCTGCAAGTTCAACATGTGCTGTCTTTACTTCATAATCATCTCCAGTTTTCGTCAGACCCTATTAACCTTCAGAAGTTAGAAAATGCTAATCTCATAAACTAACAATTCTAAAATATTCAAAAAAGTTGCAAGAAGCAAAGGCCCCAGGTTCGCCTGGTTTAAGAGTATTCTCACCTTAGTAATAACCAAAAGAGACAGATCCATGCGGTTCAGAAGAAGATCTGAGATAGTATTCTTAACATATTGAACAGCACCAGGAACATCTCTGTCCACTAGTATTTTATTAAGACACTCAGTCACAAGGTTCTTGACTAAGAGACAATTATCCCTCCGAACAGTTTCAATCCCTGGTGAAAATTGGTAAAAATGTAACAATTAACACATTATGCACCTCAGAAATGAATAATTTGAATAAAGTAAGAATTCTTAAATTAGAGGTAACACATTTAGTTTGCTAATTTTTCAAGGATAATAATATGAATAAAGGTTGGCATTGAAGGGTGACAGAAGTTCCAAAAATATGCTGGAGATGAAAAGGCTAGGCATCGACAGAGCTCACCTTTAGCATCCATTTTGTCATGTTTGTCCGGATTTGTCCATAGAAGGCCAGCATATCTCTTCTTGCTAATCAGCAGATATGGGTAATAAATCTTCTCAAATTCTAGTCTTATTGGCTGAAAATCAATATGCCACCATCAGCAGAAGGGCGAAATGAAGAAAGAAGAAATTTTGGCAGAAGAGGAGATCAAGACTAACATCAATACACTGATGAGAACACATCTCAATATTTAAACATATTAGGATTCTATTTCTTAGCAAGGAATCTCACAAGTTAACAAGTTTCCTCACTAGAATACCATAAACCATGATAAATTTACAAAATTCCATCAAGTTGAACAAGTATACTGATACAACTTATCAAAAGAAGTTGAACTGATTGAGCTTCACTTATTCTAGTTTCTGATGCTTTTTCACTTATTCCTCTTCATGATATATACCCTAATCAAATTTGACATAACAATGAAAAACTAAAACCACCTAATGGGCATCATCAAATAGCAAGACCAACTGATTAGAGAATATAATACTTCATGCATAACTGTACTTGTGGCATGTATTACGGTTTAAAGAAGGCTCAGACTTGTTTCAAGAGAATATGATAGACAAAGATGAACAAGAAATTTCACTAAAGTTATCTATCTGAAAGAGTGTTTAGATACTACTGATTTAAGAAAAGGTGCTTAGATACAATTAAATTTACTGATTTAGAAAAGCACCACAGATTATCTACCCCAAACCATACCAGCAATGAAATATCATTAACTTATGGGTGACATGTATTCAGCAGCAAAAGGAAATCATGTTCATCAATTCAATTTCTAGAAGAAGATTATCAACGGGATTCATATAGAAATAACAGATACCAAAAACATGAAATCAAAGGACAAGGAAAGATACCAAAAATACGAAAAAAGAAAAAAGAAAAAACAAAGAGAAGGATAGGACGTACTTTGATAAATGTCCCGCTAATGTAATCAGCAGCTTCTCTGCCCAATTTCATAGCCTCTTCCACTGTAGCCACACCAAACTGCACCATAACCGAATCTGTATCTCCATATATAACCTGACATCACGAAATAATCACAATTAGAGGAATACTTTTTTGATAAACTTAATAATCACGTGATGTTAAGGGGCAATCCTGCCATACAAGATGAACATCATCAAGCAGTCTACAATGACTAGGATATTGTGTGCGTTCCGCAATTATGCCAAAAAAGAACGAAATACTTCTACAAGTCTGTATACTGGTATTTTCTACTCATTTAAACTATCTTCTATATTCGCTCTATATTGTCCAGACAAGCATCAAATGAGCTAATTCCCTCACTCTTCCTTCTAAATTTCAACCCTAGCCGCAGATATGTTGTACTTCTTGACCTCGTCCATTCAACTCCAAACATTTCCCACATCATACACAATAATCTATATGCAATCAAGCAATGAAGTATCAAATTTAGAATTTTTTCCACACTTTACACACGAAGCGCCATCAGATCTATATTGTCCTCATAAGATTCTCCATGGCTTCCATGCTGCTGGCCATGTCACAACAACATTTACTAGGTGCTTGAGGAAATCTCTTTTCTACCCTTATTGGCAATTTGTTGTAAAATGACTGCGTGAGCATGCCACCCTTCTCATATCTCCATTTCTAATTATCTCAGACCGTAAGCAAACATTAATTGTTTACATAATAATCCAAGCTAGCTATTAAATTCTAATATCTCCCAGTTTTTGCATGTTTCTCCTAAATTTTAGGTCTCATAGCATCCCTTCTCCATTTACCTTACAAAATGGCTATATAGCTTCTTCTTTCTTGAAATGGCAAAGGTAAATACAGCTATATAGCTAGAGATATTAATTGGCTGAAATAGCATCATATAAAGGGGCTCGTAAGGTTTTTTTTTTTTTTTTTGGTATATTTCCTGTATACGGCCATGATTTTGACCTTTCGTCAAATTTTTAAATTCATTTAAAAAAAAAAAAAAGAGGGAGGGGGGGGGGGGGGGGGGGAGGTCACTGCACCATTTCTGATCCAAAAGGAGATATCTCCCGGTTTTTGCATGACGACAACAATAACATACCCAGTGTAATCCCACAAGTGGGGTCTGGGAGGGCAGAGGTGTACACAGACCTTACCCCTACCTCGTAGAGATAGAGAGGCTGTTTCGATAGGCCCTCGGCTAAAGTAAAGCATCTCAAAGCAATTGGAAAAAGGGTATACGAAAATGAAAGCAGTAACAACAAAATAAAGTGAAGATGGAAAGCAGTACATAAAACAACATACCCAGTGAAATCCCACAAAGTGGGGTCTGGGGAGGGTAGAGCGTACGCAGACCTTACCTCTACCTTGGGAGTACATACCATACAGAAAAAAGTACAGTAACAACAACGAATAGTGCGATGACCGAAGCACAAGAAACATAGGTGGTACCAGAAGTCGAAGAACAAGAAACTACGCGATATCAATTGGCTGGAAAAGCTCACATAAGGGGGTATCACCGTCTGTTTCAAAAAATTGATCCACTTTAGTTGCATTTTTTAAATATGATATTCCTCTTGTGCGATTACACTGGGTTTGCTGCTGTTGTTGTTGTTGAAATTCATTATGCCTTTCCAAAAGAGCCACTCCATACAGAAAATGGGATCTCATTGGTCCTCCCACCCTTCCTTCCCTCCCCTTTTGTAGCTTTTATCCTTGTCAACAATAACATTTATCTAAAACACATATCCATAATTTCAGTTCTCCAGATCCATTCCCAAGTAAAGCTCTATTAGACATCCTCAAGTCTCTCATACCTTAATCAGATGGAAACTTTCTCACTTCCCAACTTACTGGCATAAAAATGTTTCTTTGTGATTGCTCCAACCCTTCTTCCCATAAGCACCCATACAAGCATTTTTTATTTTTGAGTAAGGTAACTTTGTATTCATAAGCACCAAGGTGGTACTGGAAGTTAAGAGTAATTACAAATTAAAGGGAGCCATGTATCTTATAAGGAATCAAAAAATCTACAAGAGATCATCTGCAACATAGTTCTCTTTACACCAGAATGGAAAAGACAAAAATAAATTCAGCTTAATTCTGTCTCTTCCCCCCTAATAATAAGTATCTCTCGTCACCCTTTTTAGCCTGGTTTTCATACTGCATAGTCCTTGTGAGTCACGCCCATAGGTGGTCACAGATAAGTCGTTTTTCCCTCATTGAAAATAAAGTAAGATAATAGCATTAAAGCTAGTACTAAGAAGGTAGTCCTACAATGACAGCCTTTTCATCAAGGAGTCCATAAAGTCTAGAGGCTGTGCTAAATCTTCTAGCATATTATTTTTTTAATTGTTCTAAATATTCTAGGGTATCCTACTCACACCAAACATACCAATTATTCATGGATCTATCTTTTGCGAAAGATAAATGCTCTTTTGTCTCTTTAAAAAAAATTTCATTCTTCTCTAGCCAAATAGTTCCTATTATGCACAGTGAACTGTCTGCCACATCTACTTCTGCCTGCAATCAGCAATCCATCCATGCAGGCATTGTAATGAACTTTTCATATCTTTTGGCATCACCCAATGCACTCCAAAAACTCCCAGAAATATTTAATTTGTTAAGATCCCGACCTTATAACTGAGAACCTCTATCAACTGTCTGATGTTATCCACCTCGCTCATTCGAGTAATTTTGCACTTTAGGTTTATCTTTGACCTCAACAATGTTTAAAACTGTAGTAGCATACACTAAGCGTGATGGAGCAACTAACTCAGCTCCAAAGCTAGCTCCTGATGTAAGGATTTCCCAAGACCACATCATAAGGAGACAACAACTGATACCTCAACCAACCTGTGACACTCTAACAATGCACTTCAGATATTGATTGCAATTCTCGTTAATATATGATTTGGAATGTAAAGGATGACTTCAGATAATGTACCTCAGCATTGTGTTCATAGCCCCCAAGTACTGTAAACTTGTCTTCCACAAGTTTTTTTGTGTGCTCAATCATCTGTCGACCTAGGAAGAACAAGCACATTCAAAAAACAAGTAGTTGAATTAGCTTTCTATACAACAAAGTTTCAATAGTTCAGTGTCATGTAAAAAAATTGCCGGTATAATTGCATTACCATAGCTAGTAACACTTGAAGATATTTCTAAACATGGTAATTGACCAACAGTAGCTCCAGTAAACCCATATACTGAATTTGCACTAATCTGAAAAACCAGAAGACATCAGTAGCTTAATTGACCTTGACTAAATTCTTTTTAGTCCTAATGCAGTTGTATTACCTATAACACATAACCAGATTCATGTATCTGCCAAGAAAAGTGAAAGAACACAGTTAAAAAATTGGATATTCACTAACTATACAAGAATTACCTTCAAAGCTAGCTGACGGCCATCTAAGACAGCTCTGACTCGAGGATCTTTTGCTTCCTAAAACCCAAAATATACCGTCATAATTCAAATTTCAGAGGATCACTCAAATATTTATCTACTCACCATCTGCTAGATATGCAAAACAGGGTGAGGAGACTAATACTCTTGTTAAAATATCAGCCTTTTGATATGTGTTTTACTTCAAGATACTGTATTCTTTATAGTTATTGATGCATCAGAAAAGTAAGAAACAAAATGCAGTTGACAGAACCCGGACATGGAGCCATGGCGGTGACAAATTGAGAATTCACCTGGATCAAATGTCAATTTAAAGGATCGAAGTTTAGAGAGAATGATAAAATGGAACTTTTGTATGCTATAATCAAGGCACACATCGTATTACATCAAATATTGACAAATATGACATAACAGGGGGGGAACATGTTGGTTTAATAATTTCATAAATATGCACATCTATTAAAATGCAAGGCTTAAGGATTAAAAAAATCTCCATAGCATGAAATTACATTGTGTCCATCAAAAGCTCTTTGCCAGTAGTTATGGATCTTACAACAAAAGCTATAAGTCTAGCGTCTTGCCATAACATATCAGGTTTCACGAGGGCCCAGAGCCACTTTAAAGGTTTTCATGACAATCAAACTTCTGTACAAAAGATTTCACATTTACTCATTTTAACTGTAAGGCATGAATTCTGCATTATTCAATAGCATCTAATACTGGTTTTATGGAAAAAAGATGGTCAGTGCTAGGATGTGAACATGTAAAGATATATACAAAATGCTTGGTTGCAGTAGTGTAACACTGACAAATGAAAACAGTAAGAATTCCTTTTATCACTTATTAAGAAGGAAAACTTTAGAGCCATTAAATCAAGTGAAAGGAGGCATTATTAAGTGTGTCTTCTTCTATATACAAACAAAAGGAGATCTCAGGTAAGAAGTTAAAAGTCCTACTTCACAATCAACAATCACGTATCCTGATTTAACAAGAAACCCAGATTTTGGATCCTCTACCCTTATTTAACTCTCTTAATTCTCGTTCCTCTACCATAGATGTAAAACATCTGTGATATATGCGTATGCTGACTGCATATTATCTTAGATCTGGAGGATTGCCTTGATTATCCCCTAGCTAGATGGATCAAAAATCGCTCCCAATAAATCCAAGATGAAGATTCTTTCAAACATTAGACGGAAGCAAATTACAAAGATTGAACACCAGAATTATAAAGCAAATATGCTAATCGGGATAGCAGGAATAAAATAAATCATAAAAATTTAGTGAACACCTTTAAATCTGCTTTTGCTCTTTTACGAGCAGCCAATAGTTCTTCAAGAATCTCTGGAAGTATTCCCTGACAAAATACAATTCAAATTATCATAATCAAAACAAAAATATAAATGCCGGAATTACACCAACAGTTATATTTACCTTCTGTAAATTTGACTTGACAAATGTTTCACCAGAAGGGGTCTTGTTGACACATTCCGGAGGGAGGTTCAGTTTGCGAACCTCTTCAGGAGTTACCTAGACATGAGGCAAGAAGACCAAAACTTAGAACTGGAGCAACGTGAAGATCTTAATGCTCAGCACTTAATTCTAGGGTTTCACCAACATCAATTGAACATTCAGGTAAAAAAGAAATATCATGGTCAAGCCTCAAACAAGAACACTTACCAGCGTGCAGTAACATAAATTATATGCCATCATGATTGATGGATATAGAGATGCAAAATCCAACGTTGCAATTGGCCTCTCATAGAAACCAGCTCGGGCCTCCAAAACCTGTGTCCAGATATTGACAGGAAAAAATACACAAGAGACGAGACATGCAGTCAGTACCTTTAACCTAGGAAATCAACATCAAGGTAATAAAAGGTGTGTGATGTTAGGATTTGATATCCTCCAACCATCTATGCTATTTTTCGATAAGCATGGTGTCCGGCAGCTAGCGTGCACCTCGATTAATCCTCCAAACATTGGTGTTTAACAAGAGTGATATACCAAATATAAAGCTTAACACAACAGGAGCTTTGCACGTAGCTTTTCTTTTCAAGGTAAAATATTCAGCTATATGATGGATAAACACTTATTTTCTTACCGTTGCCCCCTCATACGTTCCTTGTTCAGATCCAGCCTGTTTTGCATTTGGTATGACAAGATTCCTTTGCTTCGCCTTCCGTAAAAGTTGAGAAAGCACCTGAAGATAGAGGCTATTAGTTAAATTTCCACTTGAGGAAAATGATGCAACTTTAGGACTAACCTTAATGCTTTGCCCTCTTGAAAGAAGAAAAGATATAGGTACACCAGTGACTCGAGCCATCTCCACATAGTTATAAATGAACATTAATTTATCCAAAAGCCGTTGTGGGAGATAAGCATCCTGTAATGGAACTAAAGCATTCAGTTTTCTTGTTAAGTGAGACTGAATATTCACATCAGCAAATCATTTTTCCGTCCGAATTCATCAACAATTTCAATCACTATATTCTATTAGCCATTGGCCAAACTACCAATTGCTCATTATCTACATGAAACGATCATTACGTCCAACTACTTCGACAATGATGACAGAGGTGCATCAATGCTTGGCATAATCCAAATAAAAAAATAGTTCTATCTTTATTGACCACTAGGCCACACCCTTGGATGTTGTAATCAGTATCTTCTTGATGAAAATAATGAAATTATATTTGGTTTCTTTACATGCAAATGTCTTTCGAGTGGAGCATTTTACACCAAATGGGTGTCACCATAGGCATTAAGAAATTTTAAACGAAATTTTCTTGGAGCAAACTCTTACGTGTATATCACCTATCTAAAGAAAAACGTATGCATGTCTAAATCCATAAAAAATCTTAAATATAAGCAATACTCAACACACAATTAAATCCAATTCAAGAATATCCTTCAACCGGAACGGAGTTACACACCTTTAGACAATATACAGCAAGCCGCCTCCTAGTTTCTGAGTTCCCATTTTGAAGATCTGATATAATTGAATGATGGACATCCTCTTTCTGCAGTCGCAGAGCAGTAGCATTAGAAAAAAAATTCCTTGCTCTAAACAAGACAGGTATATTCAGAAGGAAATAAGGATAGGGGAAACAAGACAAATGAACAGAATCCAATGATTTGTTAGTCATAAAGATCAAACAATATGATTCAAGCTAACCAACCCTGTGCACAAGGAAATTAATAGCATTACCACAAGGCCTACTTATGTTATATATACATGAGCAATGGCCCTAGTGGAATCACTCAAACTTGATTATCAACATAAGTCGAGAGGTGGGATAGATGGGATCCCTCCAACTTTAATCAGAGGTCACAAGTTCGAGCATGGGGGAAACACCTGGTAGGGAGTGCTTCCCCTATAGTGACAACTCAGGATTAGTTAGACCAGTGAGTTTAAGATACCGGACGCATAAAGCAAACATAAACAGCATTGAAGTGTTTGAACATGTAAGAGCGCAAATAGGGTCATCGCTCAAAATAATGTACAAATTTATTCGCAGCAGGTACATGGTTGTGAGCAGATGTAGGAGTATGTGACGAGAAACTAAAGATAGAAGGGCAAAATCCAACCTGCTCACTAAGAAAATGTGCTGAGACAGAATTTAGTGAGTAAGAACTTAGCTTATGATCCCTCTGAACAGCCTGCGAAACAAGAGTATAACAGGTTTACAGACATACATTACTGGGCAAAGTTTTATATACAGCAATTAGAACAGGTTATCGATAAAGCCATAATGAACAAAACCTGAAATAAATCAAATTGAACTCTCCCTTCTATTGTTATTTCTTTACTTTCCCTTGTCCCATGCTGTCTGCAACACAAAATGCATATATCAGTCCATAACTTCTCAAGCCTCTTTTTTTTTTTTTTTTTTTTGGATAGTCAGCTTCACTAACTGCAAAACTCAATTGCGTGCATTTGTCACCCCTAGCGATATTTTCTTTAAGATTTTGATGATCACAAACAATTAAATGAAGGTCTCAGTATAGACTTGGAGGAATTTGCTTTTATGATCACAAGCAACTAATTGAAGACTGATATTTGAGTTTCAGTAGTGTGAAATTTTGGGAAATGTTTGAATTAAGTGCAAAAAGTCCACCTTTGGAGATGAAAACACTGCTCTAGGAAGCAAAATATGGGAGATCCCAATTACTCCATCTTACTAACCTATTACAAGGAGAAATATTAGAACGGTTCTGATAAGCGGCAGCTAATTGGAACACGTTTTAGGTTTGTATACAGTGCCATATTTCAGAAACCACAGACAGTGATGCAATAACATATGAATGCAAACAGAACAGACCAATGGTTAGATACAGTTATAGTCAACAGACACCAAGTGACAGAACGCTGTTTTGTAATGATAATATTTCTATCTACAGATAAAGTAGAAACCCAAAAATACTTCTAAGCAAACAGAAGATAACAAACGAAAAGATATAATATGACCTTGAAGAAAAGGTTGCATCTTTTACACGAACCCTGCTGTTTCTGATGCGTCCAAGCACAGGAAATTCTGCCATCCCTAAGACTTCAGCTCTCTGAAATGAAGATAAAATGCCTTAAGTAGTTCAACAATACACATGAAAAAATGAACTTGACCTAGACTTTCCCAATCTCTTTTGGATGGGAAGAAACAACTTTTTCCACTTCAGTTCTATCATCAGCTTCACAACGAAACCGCAAGTTATCATGTACTGCATAGCTTTACTTCTGCCTATGGAGTTTTTGTACTCCTCATCTCTTACTCCAATTCATAGTTAAAAAATAACACTTCTGACGACTACATTAACGAGCCGACTGGTAAACTTTCCCAGCACTTCTTAATCCATTTTAGCTCTCATTTCACTGTTTTGAAGCCATTATTTAAACATAGAACAACATAAGAAGCTCATTACCCCCGAACACAATATCTTTTACCAACCAAAAAGAAAAGAGGCTCATTACCCGGATGAGATACGGCAAATCAAAATTGCATATGTTATATCCAATTATGATATCAGGGTCCACTTCCCGGATCAAGTCCTGCAAGTCAAGAGAAAGTTAAAAGAAAAAGTAAATTGGTCATTTGTATTACTAATAGTATAGACTTTTTTTCTTTTTTTCTTTTTTTTTTTTTTTTTTTTTGTTGAGGAAGGTAACAGAATGTAGACATCTTTTTTTATAAAACTTGTTTCCGGAAAAGTAATCTGGGATAGTTTTATGCAATCGTGAAAACTAAAGTATGACAGACTGAAATGGCATATTCAAACACCCTATATTCATATTAAGTACGAGCAAGTCCAAGTCCCACCATTTCCTCAGCACCCATCAAACAAGATTCATATGCCCAGGCAAAGTGTAAATAGCCCATGAAGGTTTAATTTGCATTTTTATTTCTAACTTTTCCTTTTTCCATAATTTCTAACTTCTCACTTGTCCAAATTATGTCTGTTAAACCCTCTTCACTCTTTTGCATGTGCATACAATCTGGAGCAGAGAACAATACGGACAATGTGAAACTAAAATAGTGAAGGAACAGAGTGTCTCGCGCAAAAAGAAACCATTTATAAGGATAAATACTGCCGTCATATGAAGCCAGATAGAAAGAATCAAGCCGCATACAAAACCTCTGCTCACATACCACAAAAAAGAAGAGAAAAGAGGTGTAAATAGTATCCAATTAAAATACAAAATAGCTGCAGAAAGACTACCCTCCAGGCCAGCAATACTTCTTTTTCTGTGTCAAAGGACATAACATCAACCCCAACTATAGGAGAGCATGATTTAAGAGTCATCACATTCTGAATTAATGGCTGATCCTGTCCCTGCAAGGTAACTAGATTGGCCACCTAGAATGAAGTTAAAATCTTGTCAGCAACAGGAAAGTAGACGATATATATTTTCCAGATATGTAGAATAAACTGGGACTAACTTGAATAACAGGATCGTGTGTAGGCTCAGGAAAGTGGCCTTTACGGCCAGCACATTCAATATCGAAACTCAATATGCGGAAGGGAGCCATCTTTGAAAATTCTCCTTCAGGAGAATGGCTGATCAAGTCAGAATAGCTAAAAAAATGTTAAGGAAGTTTAGGGTGATGATCCCTTATGGATAGAAAGAATGCACCCTTAGGTCATAGATTCATCCATACATTAGGATACAGACAATCAAATTCTAATTGACAATAGGAGAGAATCCTTGCAGCTTTCTTGTATTTCCCAACCGGAATTTCAATCCAGTTGCCACCAACAACATTGCAGTCAATCATGAAGCGAAGAGCAAAAAGAACATTACTTTCATAGGTCAGAAAGCTCTTCATACCAAGCCCGTCAATTTGAATACCTCTATCGAGGATACCTGCCACATTTTACATCTCAATCAAGTGGAAAAAGCAGGGAAAAAGATTGGTAATAGAATCAATTCTATAAAATCAATCAGAAGTTAAACAATCATAAAAAAGTCTCATTTTATCGCAACTCTTGTGCATCCAATGATGTTGAAGAACATAAACCATTTTTTTTTTTGAACAGGTAACAAACTTTGTATTATAGACCTAAATTGAGAAGATTAAGGAGCAATTTTACAGGAAGCATAAGATGCAAGTATATTATTTTAAACTACGGCTCAATGTGAAGTAATACACTAAGTTATCATGGCAAGAGCAGGCAAGACTGGCAAGCAAAATGCCATATTAAATATACCACAAACCCACGTCTACGGCTCAATTTAGAAACCCTTTTAAACACTTTTCAGACGAAACGGGTAATGCCAAGGACAGCCTAAGAACTTTTTGGTGCTGGGCTGGATGTAAAATGAGAATGAACAGAGGATGATTTGGAGAACCATTCAGCTGTGTTGGGTGGTTTGGAAGGAAACGAGCCAGCTAAACTTCAAAGAGCTAAACTGCAGCTGTTTGCAGTTTGAAACATGAATGATTAGCCTGTTAATTTCTGTTATAATTTAAAATATACATATGAGGAGGATGAAATGATAAGAGTTCACTAGCTTGATACCAAAATTGATCAGATTTTGTAACTGGGGAGAATATCCTATTGTACTTTCCAGCACTGTCTTAGCTCTTGATATTTCTATCAATAAAACTTTTACTATGTGTCGGTGTGTACACGTGTTCCACAAGCACAAAAGAGAAGACCTAAATCAGAAAAGCACCTTTATCAGAAAGATACAGTATAAGGGTTAATGAGTGAAACAGAAAGCATACCACGGCAACTGGTAACCATTGTTGGCAATGCCACTACAATCTTGAGAAAAGGCTGAGAAGCCTGCTGTTGGTAATACATGATGCTTCTTTTCTGAACTATTTCGATGCGACGGACAAACTTAGGGACATTGCTGTTCCTATTCGCTTCTCTCATCCTGCCCTACAGCAATTAACAAGAATAATATAGCAAAATACAGCATTGGCCACTAATAAACCAAACTGGTGAAGAATTCAATCATCGCATGCTTATTCAAACAAGCAGGTCAACACTCAACATACCTCAAGAATTTGGTGAAAACGGGAGATATCGTCAGGGCCCATTCCAGGAGGGCAGCTAATGTAGAAGTATGGTTCAAATCCATGTACATGACAACAGACGCTATTTCCTGACCAGGACATAAGCAGACATTTCGTAATAAGTGGAAGACAAGCTACGTCGACATCAACAAATACATTAATGATGGATGCCAAGTTATTGTGTCCCTTTTGAACTCAACTCTTCAATCTATTTAAGCTTTTCATGTTGATTTCTAACATCTAGTGTAATATGATAGCATAGCAAATACTAAAAAAGATGCTATAACTTCCTTCTATAAAGAAATGGCATAAAAACTTCTTCAAACAAACAGAAACAGAAAAACAAAAAGAAAAAATACTACAACTGGAGAAATCCACTAGATGCAACTTCAACTCATAAATGTAGCAATATAAAATATACAGTCAAGAGAAAATCTACATTCCAAATGGTGCTTGGTATCAGCGTGCTTCACCAAGCTTGCAGCCGTCAGAACACTAATTGTATTTAATAAAAAAAATAAACTACTCCCATTTCAAGACATGCATTTACACCTATAAGAGACTATTATATTACTTGAAATGGCAGAATCATATCTTCTTTCCAGATCAATAGCACCATATCTACTACACAACAACGAGAATTGTGAATGCATATGGGAACAATGAATTACACATTGACAAACCTTCCTTGGTGACCCCGAAGATTCTTAAAATGGCAGCCGGACCAGAAGAATTAGGCAACAATTCTTTATGGCTGTCTCCGATAATGTAGTCAATTTCCAGCTGCTGAAACACTGAGAAAGGACCACCAAATTTCAACAAAACTTTCAGAATGCGGTCGTGAAAGTTAGAACTCATTGAAACTAATTGATCTATTTTGAAACCTCTTTGTTTTATCTAACTATCTAACTTTTTATTTTCACTGTATTATTATATTGAAACAGCCTCCCTACCCAACCTAGGGGCAAGGTCTGCATACACTCTACCCTCCCCAGACCCCACTTTGTGGGAACTGGGTACATTGTTGTATTATTATATAGATCCACATGTATATCTTACCCTCAACTCAATATACAAACTTTTTGGATAAGTCAAAAAGCTTCATTAGTAAGCATCCAAGTAAGTTTTGAAAGATAAGTAAGAGACGTGCATGTGACTCTGCTTGAATCATACATCGTTTTCCAGCAAGTGTGACAATATATCAACTTGCGACATAAGATTCCATGTGAGCTCAGGAACTAAAATAGTTGTTCCTCATACCAAGAGCACAAAAAGGCTTCAAAACTTTTGTTTTTTTTTTTTTTTTTTTTGGATGAAGTTAGAAGTTTCCATTAAGAAAGGCAACTGGAAGGTGCCATTTTACAAAAGCAAAAGCTTGGGAGCTTTTGGAGCAAAAGCAAAAGCTTGGGAGCTTTTGGAGCAAAAACAAAAGCTAGTAAGCTTTTGGAGAGGAAAATAAGTTAGACTATGCAAGAACCATGGAGCTAACAAAGTCCAGGTAATTGTCAATGCTATTAACAGGGGAGTGAAAGCTCCAACTGAACAAAACTACTAAACATCTAGCTTTTAGAGTATGAAGAGGAGTCAGACTAATATCAATTTTGAACTCTCCAAAAGTAGGTTCTTTTGTTCCTATTCTGTCTTCAGAAACCAATTTAGTTGTTTTCGGTTTCTGATATTAAATAAATAGGAAATAGTTTATTAAACAGTGAAAACAAAAATATGTTGAGTTATATTCCTTAATTGAGTATAGAACATTTAGTTACAGGACTACAAATCAAGGAAAGAATAATATACAAGAAAGATCCAGTGCTAAACGAAAATAGCTTCCCCATATAAACAATTAGCCTAGCTTAGCTTAACTATTTTCAAAAGTATATAGAAGGGACTAAATCTCAACTGTAAAAACCCAAGTTAAAGAGCAAATGCAGATGTAGCTTTTCGACAGGTGTAAGCTCACTCATTTCTTTTATGTCAAACTATATAGTGTAAAGTTTTTAAAATATACATAATTAAATTAAATGTTAAATGCACAACATAATTATCAAATTACATCAAATAACAAATCCGCACACATTGTTGAAGAGAGCAGTCAGGACAGTGCTACTCTGCACCAGCTAACTTAAATCCTTCTTGAGAAAAGCTTAAGACCAAAAAAAGGGAAAATTACGCTCTATCTACTGGGAGAAAATATTTACGCCGCGTAGCTCATATTTTGAGTTTGTTACCCTGTGTTTACACACTATTATATACCTTTATACAAGGTTGATACATTATGTACAATGCTTTCCCCCAGGTATAATGTTGTATAATATTGTATATTGGGCTACGTGGCGAATATTTTGTGTTGGGCTGTATATTTTTGAAATTTTCCCCCAAAAAAAAACCTAAACATTCAGCACCACAATTGAGTCAGCCTCATCATAATTCACCAAATGAGTTAAATTTATGAGTAAACATAAAAAAAGAACTTCCAGAACAAAAAATCTATAAAATCAACCAAAAAGAAACAAAAAATGCATAAAGTCAAAAATTAAGAAGAATTTTATACATTTCAATTACAATTTTCTTACATATGCTTTGTGTCTGAGAGATTTATCATTTCGAAGAGTGTAGGCTCACTCATTTCTTTTAAGTCAAACTATATGTAGTGTAAAGTTTTATATATATGTGTGTGTGTGTGTGTGTGTGTATAATTAAATTAAACGCACACCGAACATAATTATCAAATTATGTCAAATAAAAGATCCACACTCATAAAAACCCTAGCTTTCAGCACCATAATTGAGTCAACCTCATCAAAATTCACCAAATGAGTTAAAATCCAGGAAAGTCTCAAAAACATACAGCTTTTGAAAATTATTACGCCACGTTGCCCAATATACAATATTATACAACATTATACCTGGGGGGAAAGCATTATAAATAATGTATCAACCTTGTATGGAAGTGTATAATAGTGTATAAAAGGTGTGTATACACAAATATGGGCTAAACCAGGTAACAAACTCAAAATATGGGCTAAAACGTGTAAATATATTCTCTCAGTATACATACAGCGTAATTATCCCTTTATAGATCCGCACACATTGTTGAAGAGAGCCAAAAAAAAAAAAAACTAAACATTCAACACCGTCAAAATTCACCAAATGAGTTAAAATTATGAGTAAACAAAACAATGCCAGAACAACAAAAAAATTCCTATAAATTAACCCCACCAACCCCCCCCCCCCCCCAAAAAAAGGCATGAAGTTGATAATTAAGAAGAATTTTATATTTTGCAATTACAATTTTCTTACAAATGATCTGAAGACGTTCATTTAGCAAATGGCGTTCTTCGAGTTCACGAAGGACTTGGGAAAGCATTATACATAATGTATCAAGCTTGTATAATAGTGTATCAAAGGTGTTTATACACAAAATATGGGCTAAGACGTGTAAATATTTTCTCTCAGTAGACATAGAGCGTAATTTCCCCCCAAAAACCCTAAACATTATCGCCACGATGAGTCAGACTCATCAAAAATCACCAAATGAGTTAAATTCCGAGAAAACAAAAAAAAAATCTATAAATAAACCAAAAAGAAACAAAAATCGCATGAAATCGAAAATTTAAAATGATTTTTTTTTTTGGTTGTTCAATTACGAATTTTTCTTACATATGCTTTGCGTTTGAGAGATGTAAGCTTGAGAGAGATTAGGACGTTTCCATTTCTGACGACGCTCGTTAAGTGAATGTTGTTCTTCGAGTTCACGAAGTACTTGTGAATCTTCTTCGTACTGAAGCAATGTTTCTTCGAGAAAAACATCCTCGTCTACGTCTTCCTCTTCCATGGCGGCATGGTGTTTCTGCTGCTGTTGAGGTGACGGCGTTGCCGCCGATCTCTTCCTTGAGTTCATGGTGGTTCCCCGTAAGGGTTTACAAGTTGTAGTTAGAATTCCCGCCATTTCATGGGGTATATATCTAAGCAGAGGAAAGAGGTGGAATTGTACGTTTGGTACCTATAGTTTCGTATGAATGTCAATATGGTCCCTCAAGGAGTCAAGGTAATCATCTACATATGGAAAATGTTTGATGTGTATTTTGATTTAGTCCTCGGAATTTGGAATTGCAAATTACCCCTCAGCTATATAACGGCACCATTTTTTTAACGAGGGATATATTTACTCTAAATCACAAAGTTGAGGAGTATATTTATATATTTTTTTCCTCTTTTTAAATATAAAATGATTTAAAAATAAGTATATTTACAAACTTTACTTAAGTGAACCTTCTCTAGTGATGTTAATAAAGGATGAGCCAATGAAGTAGATAGAATATAATTTAGAGCAATGAATTCTTTATTCTATGCTTTCTGTAAAATTATTGCTTCTCCTCGTGTGTTAATTAAGTACTACTAGTTTGTTTAGACAATTGTTTACTTTTTCACTCTTTCTTTCTTGCTTTTTACTTTTCACTAATTTTTTGTTTTTCTTCATACTTAGAGGCTATAGCTTGCAGTTTCCATTTTCACTCATGCTCTTTCTTTAGCATCACAATGCACTTGAGAGTCGAGGTTGGATATTAGATGGTCAATGAGGTAAAGGACCGTTTTGGTCAAATGTGAGAGGTTAATGACCAAATTGATATATTCAAAATGTAAGGGACTAGATGAAACTTAGCCCTTTTATTTTTTTGTTTTCATCAACTTAGCCCTTTTACTGGTTACTAGGAAAATATGCAATTTAATTAGCTTAAATGAAATGTCCCAACTCTTGGACATTTTCTATTCTTAAAACACATTTGTTGCATTCGTTCTTCTTCGACAAGAATCAGTACAATTTTGTAGTTACATTAGTTTTTGTCAAACGAAAAAAATGTCTATGAATGGGATTGTAAAAGAAGTATTTTAAAAAGTAGCGTACTTAAACTATTTGTTGGGATATTGCCCAATAAAAATGTCCGACCTGGTGTATTTGGTACGACGGAGACATTTTTACAAAAAATATTATCCGGTCTTTGATTGGAAGTGAAAAATATTTCCCCAAAAAAAATAAAAAATTATAAAGGATTTAAAATAATGATGGCAAATCGATCAGTGTTTTGATGATATTTTTAATAATATATTATATCTAAGCATTAGTTGGAGCAGTGCAATTTTTTCTTTATAAAGAGCAGAGCAAAGGAGGGACTCTTTGGCTAGAGAGACTAAAGTTCAAATTCAAGTCACATTTGCACATGACATTCAGCCTTACTTGTTTCCAGAATGTTACAACAAATATGCCTCGATCTCAAGATAGTTGGTGTCAGCTATATGGATCCTCACTATCCGAAGCCTAAAAAATAATGTTTAAGACAGCACTCATAAGCCAACTGACCTAAATGATGTCCTCTCAAACAAACAGTAATTAAAAGGTATACCAACAAAAACCTAGCCCAACCTCAATCGATGCGGAAACGTGTTCTTCTGTTTGCTTGTACAAAAGCGAAATCACGGATTACATCCCTCACTTGTCACATGACCTGGTAGTTAGTTACCTTCCTCACCTGTCCCTTCATCACCTGGTGTTTCAGCAGTATCTTCCTCACTCTTCTCATCCACTTCGTTTTGCTCCTCTTCTTTAGGTTCAGTTGTCTCTGGTTTTGCCCGCCCTGGGCCAGCCGACACCTTCACCATTGAAGGACGTAAGAGTCTTTCTCCAATTCTGAAACCTTTGCGATATTCTTCGATTACAACACCTTCTTCAAATTCTGAGGAATCCTCACGCATTATAGCTTCATGCAGCTGATCATGGGGAGACCAGTCAATGCTAAATAGAGACAGGTAATACAGTTTCACCTATTGGCATAAAACTACAGAAAAAGTTTTCTCCAGCATTACAATAACAAGGTGTGACGCAAACAGATTTCAATGTTAGATCTGTATACAACTTGAAGGAAACAAATTCTTGTTTTGATCCCTTGATGAAAGAATACTATAAGTCTATACATCGGCAACTCACCGAGTTGGCTCAAAACAATGCTGTTTAGATTGAGCTTAAAATCAGGTCGAGGTCTTCCTAAAAACCGAATAGAAGTTATACAGCTTTTGAAAAAGTTCATCAATAATTCGACTGAATTTTGAGCCAACTCGGGAACTGGCCTGCATTAAAGCCAAGGATAAAATAGAAGAATCACTAAGTGAATAACAGAAGATGGCAGATCAAAACTTTGTTTTCTCTGAACAATACAACCTATATCTACCTATCTATTCAAACAAGCACCACAGTGCAAGAAAAGAGAGCAGCTTTAAAATATTCAAGCATCTGATTCTCTATGTTGGAATACATCTATATTTTTTTAAAATAGAGGCACGGGTTTCAGAAACTTACCAATGGGTCGAATGGCTTCCCAACTGTCTCCACAGACTCAACACCAAGAGATCCAAGGATTTCCATAAATTGTTTAGAAATGCTCTGATAACTATTACTAATTTTCTCCTCTCCCTCTGTTGTCACCTTGATTTGCATTTTTGCTCTCTCAAAATTGTCCAAAACAGACAAGAGTTTCTCAACAACTTCCCCTTGTGCATTCGTCACAAGAGAAGCTCTTTCTCTCTCTGTTCTCTTACGGAAGTTGTCGAAGTCAGCACTAATTCTAATAACCCGGTCCCTCTCACTTGACAATTCTTGAGTCAATGAGGCTACTTTTGCCTGAAGTTCAATTTTCTCATCTTCTAAGGACTTGAGGGAAGTTTCTATCTCTGCAGCTTTTGAATCGTCATTATTTGCTAAAGCATCTCTGTACAACTGCAATGAAGCTGCAACAACTGACAAAGTTTCCTCTGCAGCTGCATTGTCGCCCTCATCTGGAGCTTCTTCAGCAGCAGCACCATCTAAATTCTCCTGTTTCAATGGTAAGGAAATACACATTTCATTACGCTTTCAATAAGTGGGTAAGAGAAATGGAAGACTTGGAACTCCGTATGTCAAGTTTCAAGTTTAAAAGGTAAACCACAATAGCCCTAATCAGCTTACTCAAAACATACATGCCCACAAAATGATATAAAAGGATGAAGAAACCAACTAATAGACATATTAAACACAGTATGTTTTTTTTGTGATGGTAGTATTCGGGTCAGCTTACGCGCACCTCAGCTATTCAACCGCGTACCTGCTAACACAGATACTAGGTAATTTTGTGCACCAAGGCTTCAGCAGAAGGAAGAAATCATCCAGTGTTTTTTGCCTCCGCTGGAGTTTGAACCAGAGACCTCATAGTTTTCCACCCATTTCGTTGACCCCTAGACCACGCCCTTGGGTGCTTAAAAACACATCATGTTATTTTCATTTGTATAAACCCACATAGATATGCATGCTATACAGAAGAAAAAAAAAATATCTAACAAGACCCAGGACATGCTGGAGGAAAACTATTGTCATTTATACTCAGTATAAGGCAAATAACTCTTGATAAGGAAAAGGGGGCAGCTACAAGCCAATATTCAATGTCGAATACAGAGTCTTTTAAATGAACTCCGCATATGTCAGCTGCGAGTAGCCGGTAAACACTGATACTGATAGAAGAGAGAAATTGCAGTAGGTTACCGACCAGCCTCGACTGCAATGTTATCAAAGGCGGGCTTAAGCCCTGAAGCGAGGCTCAAAACATGATGAGCGCTTCGCCTTGCTTTATGTGCGCTTCAGTGTCATCATCAAGGCTCTAAGACATATTTTTCCTTGCCAATGAGCCTCTCTTGAAGAGGCGACACTAGATAATTGATATTTCACTTTAGCGTAATGTTTTTATGATTTCTTTGTCCATATATCTGTTAATCATGGTTATTATTATTAGTCTTGGACTAAACATATATATATATATATATATATATTTGTATTTTTGCACCATTGCGCCTTTTTTCGTTAAAGCCAGCGCTTTGCGCTTAAAGCCCCAGCTGACCTTAGAGCTATTTTATGCTTTTAGCTTTTGATAACACTGCTTGACGGTTATAATATTCTTGGCATAAAATTACAAGTAACTAATATAATGTTCGTTTGCAACATAAAACTCTGATCACAAATGTAATCTTTGAACAACTAATACAATGATTGTTCAAGACCTAGCATAACTAATGCAGCGTTTGGTTTTTGGCATTAAACTCTTGATTACTAATACTGGTATAACTTATGTGGGAAACTATGTATTATTTTATGCATGATAAAATGCAAAATCGGAATAGGTGTACTAGCAATACCAAGATAAGGGTACCTCAAGACAAAATGTTCCTAAAGTAGGGATTTCTATAGATAACAATTCTTATTATTATTCACTATATAACAATCCTACGTTATTATTCACCACAACAATTCATTTATTATAATTTCCGTATAACTAGATCTAGACGTAAATCAATCCGTATAACTAGATCGAGACGTGAATCAAATGACCCTTAGCGAGTTATGCAGCTACTGTGGAGAAGTAAAGGTGGCATCTCACATGAAATCTTGCAAATAGAGGTAACAACACAAGAAGACATCTCACTTGCTATCCACATGCATAATCACCTACTAATCAGTGCTTCTAACGCACCTAGCCCAGAGATCAAGCCCATCTTCACAAATGCATCGATAGATAATAAAGTAAAAGTTTCCAGCCAGTAACATGAAGATTTTACTCTATATCAAATGTCATAGTGTGTTACCAGTCCTTGGTCTCACAATAGTTTACAGTATTAGTTATTTCTTGTAGTAGTTATTTGCAGTTTCTTTGTAGTAGTTGTTTGCAGTTTCTCATTCCAGTAATGTTAGAAAAACATGTCCTAGTTTC
The DNA here is from genome assembly GCF_019175385.1 of Lycium barbarum. Taxonomy (NCBI): domain Eukaryota; kingdom Viridiplantae; phylum Streptophyta; class Magnoliopsida; order Solanales; family Solanaceae; genus Lycium; species Lycium barbarum. Next base: position 128,011,960 of record NC_083344.1, read on the forward strand.
TAGGGGTAATTATCTTATCAGTATTTGTGTTTAAACTCTGTTTATCCCATGAAATCTAAGCAGAAAATTATACCAGTTTTTGAGTACTTTAACTCAAGAGATTACAGGTTCTCTGTTAACGAACCAGCACCATAGGTCGGAAAAAGAAAACCTCTTCTCCTAATTCTCTCTACATTAACTTTGATTTTGTCTTGCACCGTCCTATAACTAGATCCATATCAGGGGACCATAACATATACAATCTAGATAGTGGATATATTTGTTGTTTTTGATGGATAGTAGGCACACCTTCTACCTTTCTTCACTTAAATACTAGACTTGGTTCACCTCCAAAATACAAACTCATGACGTGCACCTACCAGCATTTTATTACCTTTGCTATTGAAACAAAGCCTAGGCGCAGATGTTGTGGGACTATCTTCACACAACTTACAAAGACAAAATACACTAAGTGATTTCTTCTTATCTGTCTAAGCCTTGATTGGAGGGTTATCCGGTATCCGGTGGAATAATCAAGGTGCGTCCAAGTTGACTCGAACACCACCGTCCAAAAAAAAATACACAAGGAAAGCCTGTGCCCCGTGTATAATTAATGTGTATGCCAGTGAAATAAACCCAGTTGTCAATTACACTGCACCTGATCAGCTACATGTGTAGAAGTAATAAGTTTACAAAACCATTCCAGAGTATATAATTTCTACATTTAATCGAGACCGAAGCAGTCATAAATACCAAGTATTCATTCTGCTTCAACTCAAGATAGAAATTCAACCAGGAAATACATCTCATTCAAGTCCTAGAATTTCACTCTGGTTGGAACTCTCCATGTCACAAGGTCCACCGCCATATGCCAACTCTCCTCGCAATGTCTGATGCCATATCACATAAATCTACCCACTAGGTATCAGCAAGAAATTAGATCTGGACTTTGTTGAATCTTACCAACCAATCGTCGTAGTTCTTACTACCATTACTCAACAGAACTTTAAGGGCTTCTTTCAGCCATGTTTCAACTAAGCTACCTAAGCATAATGTTGAGTGAAGTCTCTTGTGAGATCTTTGGTGATCAACCCCTCTGCCAACAAATCTTTAAGCTTCACAACAGTGACCGAGCACCCTCAACCAATGTCAAACTTAGCGTTGACCACTGCCGACTTTCTCACTCCTTGCAAAGCTTCTGATAAGCGTAACAAATGAATGCACGACTTCACACCCTTCGAGCATCAACCATTACACTGATCACAAACCTTGTCTTGTGTACATAATTTCAGGCTTTCTGTGACTTGGTATGCTCAATTACCTCAAAGGTTCTCCGTCCCGCCATGACTATTCATAACTAAAACCCAAAAACTAGCACATGAGGTGAAGATTGCTGACAACAGCCTATTCCCTCAACCAATATGGGATTGATATTAACACATAAATATGGGCACTCCATTGTAGTGTTAAATGAGGCCTTACTTTGGTCCCTCGATACATCAAAAATAGATACAAATAGCTGGTCCAGCTAATTCAGTGGTAAGCAAAGTTAATTGAGCTTGTATAAGGGTGTGTTTGGTATGAAGGAAAATGTTTTCTTGGAGAACAAGTGTGTTTCTTACTTATTTTCTAGTATTTGGTAAGTGAGCAAAAAAATATTATCTCAAGAGCATTTATATGTAATCTAGCAAGACACCACGGGGTGGTATGGTCAAGGGTGGTGGTTGGGCGGGTGGGAACTTTAAATGTCACTTATGGAACTTGTTTTCCCTAGTTTCAGTAGGAAAGACATTTTCCTCATTTTTAAGTAACTTCTTTTCCTAACGAAAATGTTTGAAAAACATTTAACCAACCAAACATGAGAAAAGAGGAAAACATTTTCGAAAATGTTTTCCTCCATACCAAAGACACCCTAAATTCATTGGAAATTGTCCACCTAGTGTTAAAAGTGCGGTCTTGGTTTAACTCAAGCCAAAAAGCTAGCTCGGATTGCCAACAACAGCTTATACCCTCAATAAATGTGGGATTAACACCTATATATGGGCACTCCGGTGTAGTGTTAAAATGAAGCCTTAATTTGGCACTCAAAGAGATCAAAATTAGATATAAATGATTCAAATACCAACTAAGCGGTAAGCATAGTTAATTGAGCTTGTACACATCTGCCATTCAGAGGAGGAAACAGTTGAACATCTTTTCTTGCATGGCAGATTTTCAAGGCAATGTTAGGAACTTTTCTTTAGCATAATGGGCATGTCTTTGGTGTTACCAGAGAAAATTAGTAGCTTGTTGGAAGTGTGGCAATCTTAGGAGGTTATAAGGAGCTTAAAGCCGATATGGAGAACTATTCCCAATTGCATAATGTGGACCTTATGGCTGGAAAGAAACAAGGCATGCTTTGATGGGAAGAGGTTACAGATTTCTAGTGTACAAAACAAATGATTAAAAATCTGTATTTTTGGTGTTGTTATATCAGTATTATAGATAGAATGGATAAGTATTTGGACATGTTTGTACTTGCTAGGAGATAATATGTAGTATGAATTAAAGAGTTGCTGCTAGGTCCTGTACCAACTTGGTACATTTTTAATAAAATCTTTACTTATCAAAAAAGAATATAGGATAAAAGTGATGTACCTCCTGCTCGGATTCTTGTACCAGCTCCGGTTCCTCAATCTCCGTTTCAGCAGCCTCAGCAACATCCTCGTTTGAAGCAAAGATAACAAATTCCCCAACCTTTCGGTGCGGTAATTGAACAATTGGGTTAACGGAGTGGTGAATACGACACCGTTTGGGGAGTAATGGAGTCTGTTTCCGTCCACAACGTGAGTATGATAAGAAAGTGATACAATTAGGTTTAACGGAGGAGTAAGTGGTGGCGCTAACGGTGGTTGACGGCGGCCTTAAGGTGGTTGTTGGTGTTCTGAGGACGGAGGTAGCCATTGTATATTGTATGGTACAGTGGAAAGTGGAGGGAGAAGATAAAGCAGATAGGCTGCAGGGTTTTAGGTTCTTTCCGGAAATTCCCCACAACAAATACTAGAATACTCTAGTATAAGATATGAGTCTTATATTACTATTGTCGAAAAAACATCTTTTTATTATTAATTTAATTAGTCACTTTTACTTGTCATGTCAATTTAACTAACTTTTCAAACTAATATTATAAAATTAAAATTTGAATATACGAAAATACTTTAAGTTGTAATTCTTTTCAAATTAATGTGATGAAAAAATAAAATTTAAAATATTGATCAGAGTTCATATAGTTTGACTCTTAAAAAATAAACATGACAAGTAAAAGTAAACGGAAAAAGTATTTACTTTCTTTTGGTCATTCATTTTTTTTTTACTCTAGTTTTGGTAACACATTGAGTTGCGATTAATTTGAATTTTGGTCGCGTAAGACACATTTAGAAAAAAAAAAAAAAAAAAAACACTTCTCCAAAAAAAACTCATATTTAAGACTAAAATTTGAAAATTATGATTAAGAGTGGAGAAACCTGTATCTTTCCGACCGAGCCTCAATGATTGTCATTCGTATTTACTTCTCCATGAACTTTTGACAAGAAAGTAATTTAAAGTGAACATTAGTCACTCGTTAAATAATTTTCAACCATCTTGACAATTAAAGAGTGTAATTATTTCCCCTCAATTACATATAGATTGAGTAATTACTTCTGACAAACATATAAAATTATGTAATTATACTTGCGCGCATCTTGACCTTATCAAGGACTTGGCCTTAGATGAAAGGGTTTGAACGTCACATATAGAAGGTTAGTTTGTAGTTGAATGTTTTCCCGCTTTCCTACGAGATACATTTAGTCGTACTTGCACCTACTTTCTTACTAGTAATAATAGCACTATTCTCGTAGTTTCTTGTTCTACAGTTATCACGTTATTTCGTTGTTGTTACCATTCTTTCTTCTAAATGTTATATACTGCTTTCCATTTTACATTATTTCGTTCTTATTGCTGCTTTCATTTATGTATTCCCCTTTTCAAACTGCTTTGAAATGCTCCCTACTTAGGCCGAGTGTCTATGGAAAATGACATTTCTATCTCTACGAATTAGGGATAAGGTCTGGGTACGCTCTACCCTCCCCATACCTCACTTGTGGAATTACATTTGGTATGTTGTTGTACGTTGAATTAGACCCAAGTTCAAAACCTGACTTTACAAACAAGTCCTAATTACTAAGAGCCTGTTTGGATTGACTTATTTTATATACTTTTAAGCCAAAATAGTTTTTTAGCATTTTCAAAATGTCTGGGTAAAGATAAAAACGAAGTTTGAACAACTTGATTTTAAGCCAAAATAATAAAAATAAAAGTCATGGGTTATAATTTCTAACATAAGTCATAAAGTTACAAGCCCATTCAAACAAGCTCTATATCGTAGATATAAATAAAGATAATATAGTTAAAACTCTCTCCTAGTTAGTTTGTTTTCAAATGGTGTGTAAATAAAAAATACGGCAAGACTGAGAGAGTACTAGTAATTTATCCTACTAGTTAGTGGTGACAAATGGGGGAGTTTGCTTGAATGTGGTCAGATTGAAAACATGTTTGGTTTCACCACCCCCGCCATATTTCATGTGGGTTAAATATTAGTGGGTTAGTTATGGGTTAGCCCATATTGTACGAGTGTAATATTTATAATATTTTTCCCCTCAAATTATATTAATTTTTTCATATATTTATAATGAAATATATAAAATAGAAAATTTGAGGTGTAGTAGAGGCAAGGGTGAGGTCATAGGTGGTGGGGTAGGTTAGGAGGGGAGAGGGGAGTAAAGGGTCGGCGTAGAGGTGGGTGGGGTGTAGGGAGCAAGCAGATGGTGGGGGTGTAGGTGGCAGGGGCCAGGGATAGATGTAGGTGGTGGGTGGGGTGGGGGTGGAGTTGAGGGTGATTGGTGTATTTTTATTGATCCGTAAAATATTTTTCCTCAAATTTTTAATGAAAATAATATGTTATTGGGTTTTGTGAGTTATACCCATATTTTGCCGATTGAAGCTCATATTCTAACTCATTAAAATACAAGATATTGGGTTAATCGCCAGCTCTACTACTAATTATCATTTCCAAATATGGAGTGACTTACCTTGAAGACTACTTCTCTCCGTTTCCCCCCCTTCCAAAGCCCACCACGACGACCCTCTTCCAAAAATGGACACCGGCAGCATCCTCGAAACAATCGGACTCGAAATCATAGGAGTAATGTCACCTGTCTCAATCTGTATGTTCCTCGTTGTCCTCATAGTCTACTCTCTCACCTCACCCACCGACACGTCATCATTCTCCGACATCCGTACAGCTGCTAACCTCGTATACCTCGAACAACCCACCGACACAACTTCCCAAAAACTCGAAGGTGCTCTCTTAAACGCTGTCGTTTTTGTACTCCTTATAACCCTAGTTACTTTCCTTTTAGTAATTCTTTACTATTACCGTTTTACCAATTTCTTAAAATATTACATCCGTTTTTCAGCTTTCTTCGTTCTCGGGTCAATGGGCGGGTCAATTTTCTTAACCCTAATTCAACATTTCAATATCCCAATTGATTGTTTCACATTTTCGGTACTGCTTTTTAATTTTACGATCTTAGGGGTTATTTCGGTATTTTCACAAGGAGTTCCGATTTTGTTGAATCAAATGTATATGGTTGCTTTAGGGATTATTGTAGCAGCTTGGTTTACGAAATTACCTGAATGGACAACTTGGGTTGTGTTAGTTGCACTTGCTTTGTATGATTTAGTTGCGGTTTTAGCACCTGGTGGACCGTTGAAAATGTTGGTTGAGTTGGCTTCTAGTAGGGATGAAGAGTTGCCCGCATTGGTTTACGAGGCCCGGCCCAATGTGGGGTCGAGAAATGGGAATAGAGGTCCGAATTTAGGGCTTTTATTAGCCGGGTTTACGAATGGTGATCCTATTGAGCTTCGGGTCATGTCGAGTAGTGAAAATGTGGTTATGAATGAAATGAGGAGTGACAATGTTGTTATGAATGAAATGAGGAGTGAAAATGTGGTTATGAATGAAATGAGGAGTGAAAATGAAGAGATTGATGGTGTTAGAGAGGTTGAAACATTACCATTGATTGGTGGTAGTAATGAAAGAGATAGGTCGAGGACCACTGGAGAGATAAGGGAAATTAACGAGAGTGATCGGAGTCGGGGTTGGGTTTTGGAGAGGGAAATGGAGGAAGAGGAGGAGGAAAGAGGGAGGGGGGTAAAGCTTGGTTTAGGTGACTTTGTTTTCTATAGTGTGTTGGTGGGGAGAGCTGCAATGTATGATTTGATGACTGTTTATGCTTGTTATCTTGCTATTATATCCGGATTAGGCTGCACGCTTATACTGTTAGCTGTGTGTCGACATGCCTTGCCAGCGCTTCCTATATCCATTGCGTTGGGGGTTATCTTTTACTTCTTGACAAGGCTGTTGATGGAACCGTTTGTCGTTGGGACTTCGACGAATCTTTTGATGTTTTAACCCCTGATTTTGTGGAGGAGGAAATTAGAAAGTACAGGATATATACGAAGTCCTAAGGCATACATTTTGATTTAGCCGAAAGCTAATTGCTTTGTTTCAAGGTTCTGAACAGGAAGGGACAACTAAGCTATATTTTGTTATGATCGATCTGTAAATTGCAAGGATATTGAGGTTTGTCCCTCTATTGATTCTCTAACTGATTTTGTTTCACCTAATATTGTTCCTGCTGGAACTTAATAGTCATAGAAACAGAGAAAATGACAGCTCTGGACATAAAACTAATTTAGTAGGTTTGTCAAGCGAAATTTTTGCTTGTTTGCTTTTAGTTCGTTTAGCATGCGTTTATCTTCTGTGCTTTTTATCGATAATTTTGCCCACTGGATACTGAAAGGAAAAAAAGGAAACTGAATCTCCAACATTTTTGCTCACGGGAAATGCTTCTCAGTGCTTGCATTTTCGATTGCAAATGCCAATAAAACCACATAAGTATAAATGAAGGCTGATTATTACATGTCGAAGGGTTGTTTTTTTTTCTTATGGCGACTGATTTTGTTGGATAATCTTGTTCTGTCCGATATCACGGTGAGAAAATTATAAGAGTGTTATTCCGTGGTATTACTCAAATTTCAAATCATTCACTTCCTTTAGAAAAGAGTTGAGAACGAAATGGTGGACAGGTTCTTTGCCGGGTAGGGTACTTCTTTATCCTTGCCTTCTTTTGGGGTAGGTCAGCACCTAAGGTGGAGTTCAATGGCTAAAATAAAAGAAAGGGATGCATGGATAATAGAACAGATAAGTGATACAGTCAATAACAATCTGTTCTCATCTATCCATAGGCGGGTCATGACACACTCCTCATGACACACTCTTCGCACATCAAATCCACTTTGAATTTGAATATCCTTCGCTCCTTATTTCCTCAACTCCCTGTTTATAAACCAGAGCTTCGTCAATCTATGAAACAACCGGACTTTAAGAGGGGAGCGGCTTTCTTGTAGTAGATATTGTGAACGTCTCTCCCGTCATTAGGGCAAACGAGTTAATGCAAAGCCAGGAAGGATGCAAGCCAGTTCCGACCATCCAGTGGACTAATGCCATGTAAACAGTAAAAAACGTATAATGAGTACTTGATTCATGCCAAATCCAAATGAAGGTTTTCAAGCCTTGTAACAATCTTGAATAAAACATTACCCTGTTTAGACAGATATGGAAAAATCAAGTACTGTTTAAATAGATTAAAAATAAAAATTAGCTGCATAGTTTGCCTTTTGGTTGAACTCCTTACTTTCGTAAATGATCATCATTCATCAAGCTTTTCCTTTTCCTTTGAGACATGGGACGTTTTTGTTAAAAATTCTGTTATGGCAAAATTACTTACTAGTATTTGATAGGGATCTTAACATTTTTAACTAGTTGATTAAAAAAATTTCACCCGCTTAGTTGCCTATACTCAGCGTATACTTAATGTATACCAAGTGTACATATTATACAATAATTATCTATTGATTATACGTTGCATCCTGATTAAAATTTGTAAAAAAATAAATAAAATAAAGGATATAATTATTGTTTTGTCATGAGCTTTATTGGGCTGTTTGCAACGTGAAGATCTCTACTTGTAGATACCTTCATTGGTTGGAGCCAAAGTTTATTTCTCCTAAGTAGCAGGCATGAAATACTTAGGATGCGCTATTCCACTCGATCACGTTATCATATGTAACTTCACTACATTAGGGACTCAATAAGACCGTTCGTGTTTTTAATATAACTAGTTTAAGTGGTACGTGCCTCGCACGTGTAGCACAGTGATTATTGTAAAATTTATATTTAAAAGTAATGATTTTTTTATATAAACGTGGTGCCCGAGACAGCTGGCGTGCACCTCTACTAATTTCATGGGATACCTGTAAAAGTTATGATCTTTTAATATATGAAGAACTTAAAAACATCTATTTAACTTATAAACAAAATTTAAAGCCTAAAAGTGCAAATTTTAGACGTAAAAAAGATTCCTACTTTTATTTTTCGTTTGGTGTTATTTTGTTTTTACATAAAGAATGATTTATAATTACACATAATTTAGTTAATTTAAAAGTTCTAAATATATTAAAAGTATTTAATAATTTTTTTTGTCCAATATGAAAACTCTTTTAAAGGATAAAAAACTTGATTAACATTTTGTGTAAGGCTTCCATATAATGGTGACGCGAATACACGGTATTTACCAAAAGGGGATGCCCAAAAATTTATATACCAAAAGGGGTATATCGTGGGCTGATCCACGATATACCCCAAAGTTTTTTTTCGGCTGTCAGAGCCAATCAACGAAATTTTTTTTTTAAAAAAATTTGAACGTATAACGTGGACTAATCCACGTTATACAATATATTTTGTATAACGTGGATCAGTCCACGTTTTACCTCTAAAGTTTTTTTTTTTTTTTTTTTTTGCGCGAGTACTAAAAAAAATAAAAATTTGTGCAACACTTAGTGTGTTTTTTCATACTTTGACCAATGATTAATCGTGTGTGAAGACTCCGAAACGTCAATAATGAACCTGATATTTTTTTTCTGCGTACAATAATGTAGGCCCAATACATCAAGGATACGTAGACGTTCGGATCGTCATTTTAGGGGTTGAAAAGATGCCCGAAGTAAGTTTTGTTTGAAAAAACTTAGTGTTTGACTGTAAGGTTATTTTAGTCAACTTTATATGTCGAGAAAATTAATCAGCTTTATTTTCAAAAATTGAAACCGCAGAAGTGAAATTGACATTCACAGATACATTACCCCGCGATTTTTACGTTGAAATCTATTGCGTATCATCATCTTATAAGTAAATAAAACTGAAAATTTCACGCCAATTTGGGGGAAAATCGAAATTGAATGGGATAAAAGGAGTTTTTTAAAAAATCAGCTCGGCCAAACCGCCTTATGGCAGTCTGTCTGCGTAGATCTCGAAAAAATACGCAAGTTCAAAAAAAAAACGCGTAAAACGGACGTCCGAGCGCAAAGTTATGACCATCTAAAGTTTGACCACTTTACAACTAGTTTTTCTCCCTATATCTTGTAGAATTATATTTATATTCAAAATAATGTTTTGTCGTGATTAAAAAATAACACACTTAAATCAAAACCTTAAAAAACAAAACACTTAAACCTTAAACAAAACTTACTTCGGGTACCTTTTCAACCCCTAAAATGACTATCCGAACGTCTACGTATCCTTGATGTATTGAGCCTACATTATTGTACGCAGAAAAAATATCAAGTTCTATATAAAATATTAACGTTTCGGAGTCTTCACACACGACTAATCATTGGTCAAAGTATGAAAAAACACTAAGTTTTTTCAAACAAAACTTACTTCGGACACCTTTTCAACCCCTAAAATGACGATCCGAACGTCTACGTATCCTTGATGTATTGAGCCTACATTATTGTACGCAGAAAAAAATATCAGGTTCTATATAAAATATTGACGTTTCGGAGTCTTCACACACGATTAATCATTGGTCAAAGTATGAAAAAACACACTAAGTGTTGCACAAAAAAAAAAGTTTACCAATTTTTTTTTTTTTTAGTGCTCGCGAAAAAAAAAAAAAAAAAAAAACTTTAGAGGTAATCCACGTTATACAAAATATATTTGTAAAACGTGGACTGATCCACGTTATACAAAATATATTTGTAAAACGTGGACTGATCCACGTTATACAAAATATATTGTATAACGTGGATCAGTCCACGTTATACGTTCAAAGTTTTTTTTTAAATTTTTTTTCGTTTTTTCGTTTTTTTTAATTTTTTTTTTAAAACTTTGCAACCCACGATATACCCCTTTTGGTATATAAATTTTTGGGCATCCCCTTTTGGTAAATACCGTGTATTTTTATACCCTTTAGGCTCTGGACTCCAAAAACTTGATTCCAAAAAATAAAGTGTTAATATTCAAGAACTAAGGCCTTTTTTTAATTAATTTATCATTGCTTAAATTATACCCTCCCCAGACCCCAAGATGTGGGATTTCACTGGGCTGTTGTTGCTTAAATTATCTCATGTTAAAACAATAAATTGTAAAAGAAAAAATATACGGAAAAGGCTCAAATATGTCATTCAACTATCGGAAATGACTCATTTATGCCATCGAACTATAGGAAATGGTTCATTTATGCCACTCATTAGTAGTTTGACTCATTTATGGCATCGTCCGTTACCAAAATGACTCATCCATGCCATATTTTATTAAAGCCGATTTTACAATACCATATATGACACGTGGCCTCCAATTAGAGGTCTACGTTATTTAATTAAACCAACCCAATTTTAAATACCAAATTAATAAAAAATCCGATTCATACACCTTACCCACCCACAACCATAATCTAGTTGGAGGCCACGTGTCATATATGGTATTGTAAAACCAGCTTTAATAAAATATGGCATGGATGAGTCATTTTGGTAACGGGCGATGGCATAAATGAGTCAAACTATTGATGAGTGGCATAAATGAGCCATTTTCTATAGTTCGATGGCATAAATGAGTCATTTCCTATAGTTCGATGGCATAATGAGCCAAACTATTGACGAGTAATATAAATGAGCCATTTTCGATAGTTGAATGACATATTTGAGCCTTTTCTGAAGAATATATATAAATAAAATTTTAAAACTCTAAATAGTAGGAGTTTTTACATACTTCAAATAAAGAAAGATTTAAATAGTCAAAATTTTAACTAATTATAATGTTCTAAATATTAGGAAAGTAATTAAATGACAATTATGTCCAATACAAAATCTATTTTTAAAGCATAACAAACCCGAACAGAAGAATAGCAAATATTCTTATGTCACTACCTATACAGGTAGCACATATATACATGTCTTTAATTTAAAACCAATGTATCAATCCGCTATGTTGTTCAACCTTCGAGTCTTCTCCGTTGACTCATTCCTAATAAGAAAAAAAATCAAAGTAAGTTACAGTGTCGATACAATCAATGTAAACAAAATTATTAATGAATACAGAAACATACAAAGGTTGGTAAGCCATCCAAAGAGTACTTACCACATTCTCTGTGCTGTAAACCTCACCCTGCCAAAACAAATTTTATTTCTCATATATCAGTATAGTAATCCCCTTTTAAAGACTTGCCCTATGATCCAACTTAGATTTCACATTTTTGTTTCTAAGAGAAAATAAGCCCGAGTTTGAGGTACGCACCAGAAAGCATAGCTAAGCGAAGATACAAGTGCCCCGTAGAGAAAAGCATCAGCTACAGCATTAACTGCACGGCCCAAACATAAAAGGGGTTACACAATGGAAGATACTTTTAATTAAGAAACAAACAAGTGGGGTGAGAGATTTACTATGTTGACGTGGGGTAACAGAGGGATGTTGGGTTTCAGAGGCCAAATGATTCTGGCAGTAACCTTGCATGTTTATCCTGAATTTAGGTAATCAATTAAATTTATGAATGAGGTATAGGATATGTGGTTGAATTTTGATCTATTTGGTTAAAAAAAGATATATAAGGATATGCTATGAAGGAGCGAATAATAATTGGTGATTTACTCTAAATATATGTATCTAATAATATATGAATATTATTTAATTGAACAAAGCTAAAGAATAACAACTTGATCCTAACCAAAGTCAAAGAATGAGAGAGAGATTTTATATATTTTGCTATTACAATGTTCTAGAACTCAAGAAGCCAACCCTTAAAAGTAGGGTAATGACCCCTATTTATAGTTTTTGCCTTATGAGCCTCATACAACATAAAACCCTTTTGAATAAAGAAAAATCCTAAAAGGATAAGGTTGGTCGTACGGTCTGACACCCGTACGATTGGCAGTACAATGTGACAGAACGGTCTTGACGCGTGACAATTGTGTAACGGATTACCCGGACCAACGACCACGATCAACCGGGCCAACGATCACGGTCAACTCGGCTATGGAGAAATCGGACCAAACAATGTTCTTCACTTTCTTCGGTTCAAGCACTCCTCCGGTTCCGAAAGAAAGTCTTCATGCTCGTGCTGGCTTCTTTCTTCCCTCGGTCTTTGGTCTTACCGGTTTAGCATATATCCGATTTTTACCGTATACAGATAGTCCCCACACTTTCCGGACCGTAGTTTTACCGGAGTAACGGGAAGTGGATGAATCAAAAACCGGTGGTTCCATATGGTCGTTCTTATCTTTTCATTGTGGCGGGAACAGTTGCGTCACGTCCCTCTGTCATCAGCCACGTGTCTCGCATCGGACGGTCAGCTCTGACAACCGCCGTAACGCATGTCGTTTCAAGTCACTTCTCATTAATTATGGGACATGTGGCACTCCCCGATTGGCTGGGATCTGCAACCGCCTCGATCCCATGTCTATATAATGTCTTCTTCCACTTCACTTTTTCATTTTACGATCCATTCTATTTCATCATCTTCAGTTCTTCATTTCACCTCTTCATTTCGTTTCTTCATTACTTATTCTTAGTAAAATGATTTTGATGATTGTAAGTGCTTTCAAATTTGTTTTTGTTGGGTGTGTGTACTGAAGTTGCGTGATATAGTTGGAAAAAAAAAAGCTTGCTTTAGTTTCAGTTTCACTTGAACAAGCACGATAGATGCCATTGTGGGTTCACCTTGGATATAAAGATGCAGGAGAGCTGTCTCAGTCCTGCATGTCTCCTGAGTAGCACCAGCTGACTTGAGAGTGAACTTTGTTGTCACTCAAACTGAAGTTGGTGCATCTGTTTATGGCAAGTTTCGAGTTAAAGAATTTGTTTCTTTGTGGACCTTGACAATATCTCATTTGGATTGGGTCTTATCCTTTTATGCATTTTTCGTTTGAAGAATGTGGAGAAAAAGTAAGCTGAATTTGTTATTGCGCTAAGTAATCCTAGTAGAGGCCCTTTTAATAGCTGTTTTTTTGTAGCCAAGGAATAGAAATCAAGACAAAATGAAACAAATAGTAGATCAAGGTTATAGCCTTCAAGTGTGCTGCCTCTTTGTGAGATATTCTAGTTGAGGTGCTAAAGATTATTGCCTTCACTTTTATGTCTTTCAACTTTATCTGTTTCGTAGGTGCAGTAGATGGAGTTAAACCCCTATGCACGCTGAAAATAGTCTTTGTAGCTTTGACACCTCCTACTGAAAATCCAGTTCTGTAAAGAATTCTTTGCACTTCATAAGCTGCTTTCCATTTCTCGTCTTTCATTTCTCTGTTTGTTTAGCCAGCATAGATCTTACAATAGTATTGGTTTCTCAAGATTGAAGTCAAGTTGCTTTTGAACTTTATAACAGTGGTATCCAACTTAGCGTTTGATGTTAGATATATCTGTTCCAGATGCGGAACCAAGAATTGTAGCAAGAGTAGAATGCTAGAGCGCAACATTTACTACTTGTCAAGGGGATTCAACAATGTATGAATGTGCAAAAAGTTGCTTTCCCTGCCTACTAAATGCACAATCATGTCAATTTCAAATGACTCATTTTTGTCTTGAAAAGGTTACTATATAGTGATCCCTTCTGCATATATGCAAGTAATATTTTGAACTGCCTTTACATCTAGTCGTACGTTTACGCAAGATGGTTCGAATGTTGTTGTAATAAAAATAACAGTTTGATTTTCAAGCTAACAACAGAAAATTCATGAATACTTCTGCACACTTCTCATGATACCTAAAACAAAATTGTACTACTAAACATGGGATAGCATAATTCCAGAAGTTATTTCAGGATTATAATCCCTTATCCTTTCTCTCTCTGTTTATGTAAAAAAGACATTGAGCAATTTTGACAGCAATTGATGATCTCAGCTCAGCCATGTGCAAATTGCAATAACTTATTTCTGTTTCATAAGGTATCAGATTTCATTGTTTCTTCGATTTCTACACTCAAAAGATCACAAAAATATTGTTAGAGAAACTTATCCAGACACTTTACTACTTACTAACTACAACAAATACTTCTAGGACAGAATGACGAAATTCAAGTCGATGAATAATTACACAGAAACAATAGTGTAAATTACAGAAATAAGAAGATATGATGCATGAGATTGAAAAATAACCTGCAAAAGTTAAAAACATTTATTTCATTTTTTTCATATGTAAAAGCATTCAAAACAGATATTCATAACTCACTGACTGTCCTGGATAAGTTATCCACAGTAACTCAAAAGGAATTCTAAATCAAGTAGCAGTGTGAAAGTAGAGAATCATATTTAATCCTATCAATTAAAACAAGGAAAAAGGGGGACCAAATTTATTAAGTGAGGGCAGTAGTAGAACCTTGTACTACATTTCTTTCGTTAAATAGTTTGGTCATTAGTCTCTATCCTAGAGTAGTACTGGGATGGCTGACCCTGGAAGTCCTCATGTTGCATCCCTCCTTTTGAAGGGTAATTTTAGAGGAACGGTAAAGTTGTTTCCGTGTGACCTATAAGTCACGAGTTCGAGACGTGAAACCAATGACTAAGACCTTTATTAGGTTAGACTGTCTACATATGACCCTTCCCCAAATCCTGCTAACAAGGAATGCTCTATGCACCGGAGTATCTTTTTTTTTCCGTTGTTAATCTCTATGCAGTTTCAATTAACGATAAGTGTATAGATAGTGATGGGGAAAAGGAAGAGAAGTCATACTTCAAAATTTCGCATCTTCCTCTGTAGCTGCATCAATTGCATATATTGCACCTATCTCGAGACTGCAAAGAAATATATATCAACGTTCAACGGTGTTTCGAGAAGATTTTAACTAGGTCAAAATTGAGGTAAATAACTTACATAACAAACACATTGCGGTAAATAAAAGCACAAAATGATGTTTCAAAAAATCAAAGTTGTCAAGTGCAGTTTAAGACTAAAGTCGTTACATATAGGCTATAGCTCCTATTTGATCTTGATGACACAAATATTCTAATTTTTTAATTGTAATTCATTTATTCAGTCAAAACCTAATATACATCCAAAAGAGAACAAGTAGAGACGAATCAAACTTCAAATTACATGAAAATCCAACTGCAGCTGATATGGCGGAAAACATTTTGCGAAAAATGTTTTCCAATTTTCTCATGTTGGTTGCTCAAAAATTTTTAAAAATATTTTTTTTAGGAAAACAAGTTCCACAAGTGGAAATTTTTTTATTTTACTTTTTTTTAAAAAAAATGGGAAGTTTGCATGGTTAAATTTGATGTGGGCAGGAGGTGGGGGCAAGTTGAGTGGGGGTGGGTGGGGGGCAGTGGGGCGGGTAGTTGTGGGGTGGAGGTTGTAAGAAAAAAATTCTCATTTTTTATAAAAGTGAAATAAAATATATGAAATAGAAAAAGCGGGAGGGGTGGACGGGTGGGTTGGGGAGTGGGTGTTGGGTGGAGCGGTGGTGTGGGTTGGGGTTGGGGGTGGGTGAAGATGAGGTGCGTTCGAGGGTAGTGGTTGGTGGAGGGTGGGTGGTGGGTGGTGTGGTGTGGGGTGGTGGGGCTTAGGTGAGTATTTTCCAAAAAATGTTTTCTACTAACCAACCGAACATGAGATAATAAGTAAGAAATTCACTTATTTTCCACTACCCAATCGAACATGAGAAAATAACTAGAATTTAACTTAATTTTCAAAAACACATTTTCCAGGAAAATAGTTTTCGTGGAAAATATTTTCTACCATACCGAGCACACCCTAAGTCTCAACACATACCCACATTTAATGACGATTGGAACCTAAGACTGTTAAGACTGAGCACCTTCACTTTCACTTGGTAACTAATATAATCACATATTCGCATGAATTGACCCACTAGGTCTATTGGAACAAAAACGCCCTTAAAGATCACAACTTTACACACTAAATATCGCCTCAAGAACTATTTTTAATGAGGACACATTGCCTCAAGAACTTTTTTTAATAAGGACATATTGCCTCAAAAACTATAAGCGAATTTAATGCTTCCTCTTTCCCAGTTTATATGAAAGTCTCAATTTTAGGGCATTCCGAAATACTTTAAACATTTGAAGTGATTTTTTCTCTTAATTTACTTTTTGAACATAAATTTGGTATTCTTCCACTATCAGTAATATGACTTCCTCTAGAGTTGAAAAACATAATCATTGAGTATTGGAATGATACAAGTCCAAATGGAACAAGATAGGATATTAAAAATTCATATAATCCACTCAAACTATCGAGGATTAGTTATCGTTATTGCACCACTAATATAAATTAAACTCTATGTCAATCAACTACCATCGTATAAAATGGATGCAGGGAAACACGAAAACGAATAGGGACGAGAAAGGGAAATTACCCCCTAATGGCAATTTTGATGGCAGTTTCGAGGGCGATTTCGAGGAGAAACGCCCGCATGCTATAATCAGCGCGCTTGCAATAATTAGGCCAACTATATCCAATAATTAGGCCAACTATATCCATAACCAGAACTATTCCTATAACTAGTCTCATATTTACGGTAATTGTTATCGACGCGCTTGCGATCATCGATCAGAGTTTCGTAGGCTTCAGAAACTTGCTTGAATTTACGAGTGGCGTCTTCCTTCACTTGTAGTGGCGAATGCATGTGCTTGTCGGGGTGAGTTTCCATTGCTAATTTCCGATACGCTCGTTTGATTTCTTCCTTGCTCGCGCTTTCTGGTAACCCTAATATTTTGTAGTAATTCATTTTGGAGGAGATGGAGATGACGGTTGTTAGAATTTGGCCGGGATTTTCTAACTTATTTGGATTGTGTTATACTTCAAAAAGATTTTCTTGCAGGAGAAGTTTTGCAGTCTTGTCCACCAATCAAACTACCCATCATTAAGACTTAATGTATTATACTATTTGACTACATCTATGCACACGTTTTATTTAGTTACCATTATTATAGTATTACACGATACAAGAATAGCAATGCAACTCAATACAATTTGTTTCTTTTATACAAGGATGCATCGATGCTCTACTCCCTTAGCAAATTCCTTCTATCTGTCCCTTCTGTTTTTGTCACAAGTTTGAGCAATTCTGATTGCAACTGAAGATCTCAGCTCAGCCATTTGCAAATTGCAATAGCTTATATTCCGTCTCAGAAGGTATGACGCAGGGTGTCCAGGAGCAATTTCGAACACATCGGCAAAAGCAAACAACTATACAGCAGAACCCCTTCATCTTTTGTCATCAAATGCTTTAGCTTTTTCTACAGATTCCACTGCTTCTTCAAACGATTTCTACACTCGAATATCACAAAGAAGACTTCTTAGGGAAAATTATTCAGCAGTTTACTGCCTACTAAATATAACAAAAACTAAAAGGACTGCATGACGAAATTCAAGTCTTATATAAATTTACACAGAAACAATATAAATTACAGAAACAAGAAGATAAGATGCATGAAATTGAAAAATAAACTGCAAAAGTTAAGAATCACTGCCTGCTCGCATGTCAAAAGATTCAATTAATCCCAAACTACGACCTGCCCGAGGTAACCAGTTTGGCAGACCTCTCAGAAAGCATATTGAAACAGAAAATGATATATTTTTTTGAAACTGTAAAGAAGGGTTTCAAAAAAAAAAAAAACATATGTAACGGGATTGAAAACAGATATCCATAACTCACTGACTGTCCTAGATAAGCTATCCACATTAACTCAACTCACAGCTTCATGAATGCTGTATGAACCATAGGTTGATGGGTACATAAGAATCTGGGAGAAGACAAGAGTTCTTGAAAAGAAATTCTATATCAAGTAGCACTGTGAAATTAGAGAATCATATCTAATCCTATAATTGAAACAAGGAAAAAGGCGGACCAAATTTATAAAGTGAGGGCAGTACTAAAAACTTGGACTACATTTCTTTTTCTGGTTCATAGTCAAATAGTTTGGTCGTTAATCTCTATGCAGCTGATCAACGAAAATTGTGTAGATAGTGATGGAGAGAAGGAAGAGAAGTCATACCCCAGAATTTTGCATCTTCCATAGTGCCTCCCCACCTGCATCAACTACATATGTTGCACCTAGCAATACACTGCAGAGAAATATATATCAGCGATGTTCAGAGAAGATTTTAACTGGGTCAAAATTGAGGTAAATAACTTATCCATAACAAAAACATTGAGGTAAAATAAAAGAACAAAATGATGTTTTAATGAATCAAGTTGTTTCACATTAATCATGGAAGTTTAACTAGAAATACACAGATTTCACCTAAACACAATGGATGAGATTGGACAGGTCAATGGGACAAATTTCAAATGCCAGATTTTCGTGCATATCCACCGTACTTATGAAAATAAGATGCAAGACAAAACTTTCTGGTATACAAACTAGCTTTGTGAATATGGTGGTCTTTGAACTCTTCAAGCCCTCAAATCAATTCTAAATTTGAACATAACAGTTTTACATCACAAATAATACAGCACAGAAATTCTCACGGAAGTTCCTAGAACAAAAGTAAACCCTCAGCAAGATCGTTCATCTTTGTTCAAGCTATAGGCTCGTATTTGATCTTGATGACTGTTCCATCGGAAGTATCTCAGAAACTACCAATAGTATTCAACATTCACCCAAGAAATAGGTGTTTTCCCTTGTTTGATTGTCTCCCTTTTAACCCATAACATACAGTAAAACTGTTCAGGAAAATGCCAATATCCTACAGTTCCCTCATTTCAAACACATCAAAATTGAACTGGAAGATCAGAATCGTTGAATATCCCACATTCAAAGCTTGCAACAAGACTAATTCATGAACCTTGGTAAGCCACAAATGCAAAAGTAGAAGTAACACAAAGATTCTGACTTTTAACTGCAATTCACTTATTTAGTCAATGGTTATTATATCCAAAAGAAAACATACAGAGAAGAATAAAACTTCAAATTAAATGGAAAAACAACTGCAGTTGATATGGCGTACAAAACACCACATACCAGTAAATGCAGCAACTTACAATATCTAATTGTTCAAAGCAACCATACAATTAAATACATGTTCATTTTCCTTCTTTTTTTTTTTTTGGGGCGGGAGGGGTCAAGTATTAGAAATATATTTACAATTATACAACACCAAATGCTGCAGAAAGACAGCTTCTAACATACTAGTAGGAAGAATACCAACATATAGGTCTAACACAATCCCATATAAGATGACGATTAGAACCTAAGACTCGTTAGTCTCAGCACCTCCACTTTGACTTCGGTAAACTACTATAATCACATATTCACATGTGACATGACTCAACCACTAGGTCTAATGGAACAAAAACGCCCTAAAAGATCACAGCTTTTGCACAATACATATCGCCTCAAGAACTATAAACGAATTCAATACTCCCTCTTCCCCAATTTATATGACAATCTCTATTTTATAGTGTTCCGAAGTACTTTTATGAAACTATTCAAGCTTTAAATGTTTGATGTGATTTTTCTTTTACTTCACTAATTGAACATAAATTTCATAATTTCCTACTATCATTAATATGAGTTAAAAGACAAAATCATTGAGTATTTGGAATGAAACAAGTGCAATTTGAGCAAAATGGATATCGAGCATTCATATAGTGTCAAATTAGGCATCGGCCTAACTCACACTCCAAAAGCTAGCTCAAAAGGAGAAGGATTGCTCAAGCCTTATAAGGAGCCCAGTGATATCGTCCGACACCGATGTGGTATATTCTCTTTCATATAGCCACAACTTAAACAAATTCTAGACTGAAGCACAACTATTTTGTTGTTGTTGTTGTCATACTACTATTAATAAAACTCAGAGATAATAATAAAAACCAGACCTGAATTATTATTATTTTTCCGCGAGTTTCACAACCAAACTATCAATTCTTCCTTTTTCCTACCCGAACTATCACCATCATGTATTTAAAACACACCTAATTGATAGTTCAGGTACGAAAACAGAACAACTAATAGTTGGAGTGTGAAACTCGCGAAAAAAATAATAGTTCAGGCAATGGCGGATCCAAAATTTCCATCCATGGGGTTCGAAAAAAATAACAAAAGCTAAATATAAAAAATAATGTTGTCGATGGGAATCAAACCTAGGACGCTAGAGATAATTTTGTACACCATGGACCACTTGATCTAACCTTTTCCATTTGTTCAGGGTATTCAAAAGTTAATATAGGTACATAAACACAGAAAATCTACCCTATATATACACTGTAATATTTTGCCAAGGGTGTTCACCTCCGCCCCTGAGTTCAGGTGTGTTTTTGACCTTTTAACTCTAAAAATTAAAACTCCGTGTCAATCAAATACCATCATTTAAAAATGGATGTAGAGAACACAAAAAACAGTAGGAAAGAATAAAGGGGGATTACCCAGCAAGAGCAGCATTAAGGAGAAACGCCCTTGTTGTCATGTACCGTAAAACCATCTCAAATTTGGTAACAATGCTAGCTGAACCTCCATAACTATAATTATTCCTATTATAACTGTTCTGATAATTATTATTATTACGGTAATAATAATAATCACTATTACCGCGGTAATTACTCCCAGAATTGCGGTAACTATTATTATAACGGATGTTATAATCAGCGCGTTTGCGATCATCGATCAGAGTCTCGTAAGCTTCAGAAACTTGTTTGAATTTGAGTGTAGCGTTTTCCTTTAATTGATTCGAAGAATGTGCGTGTTTATCAGGGTGAAATTCCATTGCTAATTTACGAAACGCTTGTTTAATTTCTTCTTTGTTCGCGCTTCGTGTTAACCCTAATATTTTGTAGTGATCCATTTTTTTTAGCTACGGTGGATTTTGGTGTCTGAGAGAAAATTGGGTTAATTTGGAGGATATGGAAATGGCGGTTTCGGAGTTATGTATGTGATATCGTGGAGCTTCCATGGCCGTGAGCTATTTGTCAATTCATGTAAAACGTTAATATCACTTGATTCGAAGGTTGTTGTATTAATCTATCAGAAATTAGTTACACCTCCAAATGGAAGCTAATGGGGACTTGCAAAAGATAATAATGGGGAGAAAAAAAGATATACATAAAAGACTATAAATTAGTAGACTACTTCTCGCCTATGTTAATTTAAGTGATTTAATGTGACTAAACGTAAACTTTAAGAGAATAACGAAGATTTTTGAGTTTTATAATTTTAAACAAAGAATGTGAGTAATTGTGTCAAAATGACTTCTGAATTTTATGGTGTTAAATGTTGGAATGAGAGTGATCAAATGTGAAAACAGATAGTTTTTTAAATAGAGTAAAAAGGGGAATAAAATACTTACAATTAAAACGGGGAGAGTATTTCATATTACTACTACAATGTTATAAAACTTTAAGAACAAAAAATATAGTTTAAATTGCTTAAAGGAAAACTTTTGTGGACTGGAGCTAGTGAAGTTCAAATTGTTAACTCTCGACTGTCAGAACAATTCAAGTAAGGACTTAAAAAGATATGGCAGTATTATTTACACCTCCATTCCAATTTATTTGACATAGTTTAGGTAAAAAGTTTTAAGAAATAAATAAAGACATAATATTATTAGTCTTATATATCCCATTAGAAGTGTGTAGTTATAAAATCTTCTTGTTAAAGATAAAATGAGAATTATAAAATTGATTATTTCCAAATATAAAAGTTTGAATCAGCAGGTAAAGCCTAAAAGCTACTGAGTTTCTTTTTAGGAAAATGCAACTTGCACAGAACCTCAAAGTTTAGTTCGTACTTCGTATATGCTGGAAACCTACTTAAGCTAAGCTCAATTATTCTGATCAGCTTGCGACTGATAAGTGTTGAGTTATTCTTTTTAAGGAAAAAATGACACCATAACCTTGCTAAGTGAACATTCTAAGAGGAACACTTGACTGTTGTTACTCAACTATCAATATATGGAGTTGCAAATCAGCAAAAGCTAACATTGCCTAGCAACAGAGACAATGTAGTGCAAGTAATAGAATTTCTGGATTTCAGCAGGCACATATACCACAACATAACAGCCATCCCAAACTAAACAAGTTTTCACAGACATCATGTATAAGGATAGAGGCAGTGAAAGAGTTGGATCAATTCTTAGGATCCACTAAATCATGTCGATTTCAAGTCCTCATATGAACAAGTGTTTATAATCGCCATTTGCCAGCAAGCAAACATGGTTGTAGCTATATGTATCTGCAACAGAAAAGAGGCATGTCAGAATTCATTCCTTTGAAATTTCTGAGTTATATAGCAAGCAAACAAAGTTAAGCAATATGAATCTATAGAGATGGGTAAGAGTTGTATCAAAACTCACTCATTTGCACTTTCTATGAATATATAGAGATGGGTATGAGTTGTATCAAAACTCACTCATTTGCACTTCCAATTTCATCAAGTAAAACCCTCGCTGACATGATTTCCATTTTCGATAAAAAGGAAACGGACAGTTAAATCCTAAAAGCTTTATTTTGTTGATCTCCAAGGAGGAGAAGAGCCCACTTCACACTCTCGTAATGCTATAAAGATGACCATGCTATAAAGATGACCAAGCTCATGGTGTATACACAACAACCAAATATATGAGTGATCTGTTTATAGATCCACGCTGCACAACCAAGAAATGATATACTCCTAATAACTCGCAGAAACTTTGAATGCAACTTTAGCTAGGAAAGAAAATCTAGAAGCAAATAACTTTAGGTTGCTTTTCGTCCAGCATATTTTATCAGGGAAATAGCTCGACAACTTTTATGATTCGCGACTTTAAAGCAAGTGCAGGACCGACATAAATCAAACAAAGAAAGCAATTCCAGCACCTAAAGACGTAGGGAATTAAACAAATTAAAAATATTAACAGAGTGATTTGAAGTGATACCTAGTGTGTCCCCAAAGTTGGACCACATTTCAGCACGGATAGATTGGTTACTGTCAGCGATACCTATGACCTCAACAAATGTTGTAAGAGGACCAGGGGGATTGCCTTTCACAACTATCTGCTGGTCATCTGTAGATCTCCCAATCACTGTACCGCCACCATCAGAGCGCATAACCTGAATCACAGCTCGAACCCTCCTTCCCATATGCAAGCGGAGGAGCTCAGCATTGACGAAGACTGCAGGGTTTGATGTATCCATACCTCTAAACGAAAATAGGAAAAATGAGATAAGAGTTGAACGATCAATCACGAGTATTAGCAGACTAAACACTGTTTTTCTACCATTATTATCTATAATATCACAGCAGCATCTTCATTCGTTAGTTCAGCTTTGACAGGACAATTGCATTTGACTGGACTATTCAGTCTAAGCTATCAATTCTTCAATTAGTAGATCTATTGTTATGCAACAGTAAAATGACCAGAGTTTTGAGGGTTCATGGAATCACAGCAAATATATGGCACCAACTTAGAATTGAGAAAAATAGTTGGTCTTGTAATTCCATATTTTCCCATAAAAAGATTCTACCCAAAAAATAATAGTACTAAATTCAATAAGAAAAGAAACAGTTAAGGAAGATGAATAAAGACAATGATATGGACGTACGTGAAAAGAAGCCCGAATTAGGAGGGAAGATGGGATATAAGAAGACACAGAAGAAAATGAAAGCTGCATTCAAGACGGGGACAACAGGAAGAAGAGCGAAACAAATAAACCAACTATAGCAATAGGAAGGAGGAGGAAAGCCAGAACCCGTAACCTTATGTACCTTCTTTGCCTTTCTAAAGATCTCTTTTCACAAGGTTTCGGTCATGAACATCATGCATTCGTTTTGTTTATTAAAGACAAAAAGGCGTCTGAACATCATTTCGGAACAAACCTAATATTGACAAAAATTTATAAACACCTGAATTTTATTCTTCAAGTACTTCAGCCTATTAGGAGTGCAGAATGCATATATGCTTTATCTTAGTTTACTTTGCAGCTAGATTTTGTTTTTACCTCAAGCAAGCACCTTAAGGAATAAACTCAAAACCAAGCACGCGAGGTGCCCTTTCAGCACTTTGTGCTGTGTTTACTACTGTACTCAAAGTCAAGAAAACTTAAAATTATCTAGTTCATTCTATCAGCAGGTAAAGCCTAAACGCTACAGAGTTTCTGCGAAGGAAATGCAACTCCCACAGAACCTCAAAGTTCAGGTTTTATATGCTGGAAACCTACCTAAGCTAAGTCCAGCTACAATTTGCTGAGATATTTAAGTTGATTGAAGACTTGTGATTAAATACTTATAAGCCGCATGATGTAATATATATGTTTAGTGGTTTTATGCTAATCTCTAATGTCTAACTGTAGCAAAAGAGACTGAAGTTCTCTCTAGATTCTAAATGTGACAAGGAAAACAAAATGCCCCCGTAATACTAATGCCAAAGGAGATTATAAGAAGTTTACTTTCTGATTCATTTCTTTCCTCCCTTCCTGAAACAAGCTCATGACCTTTATATTTCCTTCATTATCCATGTCGGTCTCTTCTTTTCTCCAAGAGCATGACCTCTGTGCTATCACTGCCATCTTTCTAGTGTTTCAGTCAAAGTTCCCAACTCCATAGGGAGAACTCATAGACCTGACCACCTATCCATCAAGCTAACTGCAAGCAACCCAAAACCAGAGGTGAATTCCGGATTTTAACTCTATGGGTTCAATCTTTAAGGTTTGTATCATTTAACGTATTACAACAACATAATACCCAAGTGGGGTTTGCAGAAGGTAGGATGTATGCAGACCTAACCCCCTATCTTTGTGGGGTAGAAAGGTTGTTTCCGATAGACCCTCGGCTCAAAGCATGATCATTGAACGCATTATATGATTAAAATTATGGGTTCAGACCTACTATTGTTCCAATTTTTATACATAAATTTATATTCCGCATTCTCAAAATATCACGCTCAAATGAACCCGGTGCTATAAGGCTGCATTCTCCTCTGCCAAAAACCCACGCCTCCCTCACAACAAGGCCTTCCTCAAATGTCATTAGAACTCATAAATAACACAATGTTTCCCAGTTCTATTACAAATTTTTAACAATAATTCCTCAATCCTTCTTATCTTTCAGTAAGCAACGAAGAATTAAAGTGAATAATTTTATTTTTGCATCTATAAATAAGTGCATTGATTCTCTCTTACTTGTCTAGTCACAGTTAGCAGCAAAATACAAGGAAACACCGCAACATGACAATACTACAGCAAAACTCAACTCAGATAATGCAGATTTTAAACATTAAATCGGAGTAGGAAAACTGCAATGATCAACAAATTCTGATAATTGGTAAAGCAAAACTGGTATGCTTATAAATCACAAAGAAATAGATGATATCAACAACTTACCGGTTAGATTTCGAAGCTGATGAGTTTATTGAAATACTTATTAGACGTCGAAACCCTAGCTTTTAAATAGTGTGTGATTTTGTGAAATTTTTCTCGCGCGAAAATGCCACTTTAATTATTATTATATTCCCGCGCCCCTTATATTTTTGGCTTTTTCCATTTTTTGTACTCCATTATTCCAGATTTCCGTTTTTTTATCCTTAAATTTTTATTTTTACTAGAGCCATACTATTTAAATTACATAAATGACCAGCCGAATGTACTGGCTACACTTTTCATAGCCGGTATACGTATATTATAAACTGAATATACAAGATTTTAATCATATTATATATGAAATAAACATATATTCTAAATCCATAAACTATTTTTAATTTAAGCGGTTTAGTAGGTGGCTATTTAGGTTAATTTATATAATATTATTATTACTGTTTCTTTGTCCTTTTTGACCTACTATATTTTTGCTTTATCCTGAGCCAAAGGTCGGTTGGAAACAACCTCTATACCTCCCAAGGTAGGGATAGGGGTAGAGTCTGCGTACACTCTAACCTAGGCCTGTGCACGAATCGGTTCGGTTCGGTTTTGGCCATTATCGAGTTGAAATTTCAAATTTCGACTTTCTAAAATTTTCAATCAAACTCGATCCATTCTAGGTTCAATTCGATTCGTTTTTTATTATTTCGGTTCGGTTACACAAATCGATTTGTTCGGTTTATTCGAAATTTAAACAAGTAACTATTTCATTTCAATTTTAGAGTAAACATAACAAAAAATCATGAGATCCTAAATTTGCAGCCTTATAACCAAGATATTAACCAAGAAAAAATCATAAACTTGCAAGCATAATAGCATATAAATAGCAAAACAAGAGCTTGAAAACTTGTGCAAGCATACAAATCCACCAACACCACATTACATATACCAAATTAGTCATATTAGTCAGTTGTGGCATATAAATTCGGTTTGTTCGGATCGGTTCGGTTGATAATTGAAGCCAACCGTATCCGAACTGTTAAACCGTAATATTTTACAATTGCATTTGTAAATTGAAATTGAATTGTATTATCCAAATTAAATTATCCGAATTGTTTCGAATCGGTTCAGAAATTCGGATTGAACCGATTTGTGCACAGGCCTACTCTAACCTGTCCAGACCCCCACTTATGGGATTATATTAGGTATGTTGTTGTATAAATATTGCTCCCTCTCTCTCAATTTGTGCTATACTTTTTACTTTTCAAGAGCGAACTTAACTAAATTTTGAAGTTAAATTGAATTAGATCAACTCAATATTTTAAGATTAAAAATAATATATCTAAAATGTATTAAACGTTATAACTTTTCTCATATCAATTTGATGAAAAAATACATCTTAAAATGTTGATAAAACTTCATGCAGTTTGAATTTTGGAAGCGAAAAAGTATCACATAAATTGTAACATCGAGTAATATCATCTTTTCATTTACTAAAGTAAACATCTTATTTTACTTAATTGATTATTATGCTACTTTTATTATGTATATCGTTTGATCCACATCATATTTGAAAAGGACGACGAGATTGAATTTGACACGAAATAAGACACTGAAAAAAAAAAAGAAAAAAAACGAAAGTAGTGATGGATCCAATAATGAATTTATGGGTTCAATAAAACTTAAAAGATAATGTTTTGAGGTCAACTTTTATATCCACGTGTAAAGAAAAGTAAATTAAAATTAGATGTATACTAAAAACATGCTCCCAACTCGAATCTAACAATGCCTTAACTGTCATCAGCAACTTAAACATGAAATGCGAATATTATATAATTTATGTATGATTATTTTGTGTCGCCCTGGATTAATTTCAAGTATGGTCATTGAATTTGTCGCATTTTTTATCAAGTATAACAGTAAGATCATTAAATTTTATCCCCGGTAATAACAAAATCTATCATCGAGATGATTTTACTGTATAAAGTGTTGTAGTTTTATTGTTATTTTTAATGTGTTACTTTAAAATTAAATAAAATCTAGTTACTTTGTTGCTGAAGTAAATAAAATTAATTACTATAACTTGAAAAAATAATTTTATTATTATAGCGAGTAAAATTAAGTAATCATAGGCAAAATAAATTTTGGTGTTGCCACCAGTAAAGTCGAGGTGAGGCTGGCAACTCTCAACTACCAAATAATCATCAAAAAAAGATGCCCCATGTCTTGATGCGTCCCCACGAACTCTTGACAAATTCCACATCAAACCTAATATTCCAGAGTGAAGGTACTAACTTTTTAAATATAAAATTTTCTTGATTTTTGGGAGTTTTTACGAGGAAAATAGGAAATAAATAGATTATTGGGAAACTATATGGAAAAAATAAAGAAGAATGTATAAATGGAAAACATAAAGAAAAAAGAATTCGAAGTGCAAATTGCAAACAACTCTATGGAATTAGTCTCTTTGTCTTATTTTAACTGTCGCTTAAGCTCTTTTCATGTGAGGAGAGAGTGTGTACACTCTCTCCTAATGCAACTAGTCATATTATACCAGGGAGTAAAAAATATCACTTTTAAATATATTAGGTATGTAATGGGTCGCTAGGATAGGATAGTTTAAGTGTGAAAATGACTTTTGGGGTATAGTTTAAGGCTTAATTTATATCTTTTACCTATAAATATTGAGTGGTGAGTAAGTATTTATCAAACTAGAAACTGTTATGCTACCCACCTCACGTACAGACGTACTGCAGTGATGACTAGAACTCCTTCCGATTCAATTTAAGTGTTTTATTTTATTTTTTAAGTTGTTCCCTTTCTATATTTAGGACCCGTTTGGCCATGAGAATTATTCACTTTTTTCTGATTTTTTTTAATTTTTTTCCAGAATCAGCGTTTGGTCATGAAAATTCCAAATACAAATTCAAGTTGTATTTGAAATTTGAAAAACACCAAAAAACTTGTTTTCACTTTTAATACATTCAAACAACCAAATTTTTTTTGCAAAAACTATAACACCAAACACAACTCCATCTTCAACTCCAATTCCAAAATACCAAATAAAGTGAAAAATATTTGATTTTCATGGCCAAACGCCTACTTAGTAAGTTAACAAGTCAAATATCCTGCATAACAAAAATCATAAGATTCAAGAACATTTTAGTATATTACATAAACTTTTAATTCAGGACCACAAGATTAAATTTTTATTTTTTAAACTTTGTGTCTAATCAAACTAAGACACTTAAATTGAGACGGAGAGAGTATATAAAATACAAAGTTGTATGGGTTTAGTCCTAAAGACAAGATGTGAGAAAAGGACATAAATGATCCCTTAACTATAAGAGTAAGTTCAAAATAGTTCCTTAACTATGCACTTAACGGTTTTAGTCTTTTAAGTTTGCCACTAATTAACAAAAATGGTCCATTAACTACATGGGTTGGTTAAAAATAGTCTCTTAAGCATGCACTTAACAGTTTTGGTCCTTTAAGTTCGCTAAAAGTTAACACTTTTAGTCTCTGATAAAATATTCATCGAACTTTGTTAGATTTGACGAAAACTATAAAATTAAAAAAGGGAAAAAATTAGCGAGAACTCACATTTAGAGGTACACAGTAATAAAGAAAGGACCAAATATTTCGGGACAAAACCGACGGACGTCAGTCGATAATAGGGAAAATCGAGAAAAAACCTACTGACTTGATAATGTCAGAAAATAGTATCTCGAAACACAAAGACCGACAGACTCTGTCGATTAAAATCGAGAGAGTCCATCGGCTAAGTAAAATAGACCAGACTCATTTTAACTGAAAACCCGGTATAAAAACAAATACTTCCATGGTAGTGATTCGTTAACAAAAAAAATAGTTTCCGCGCATTTTTTTCTCGAAAATAACTGTTGGACATCATTGGTTTTCGTAAAAAAAGGATAATTTTTTTAAAAATAGTGTCCCTCAATTTTATCCATTGTTTCCGTCCATCGTTTTTTCGATTGTTTTAAATAGTAACAATTTTTGTAGTTTCTGCTATCTCTAATTTACTTACGTCGGTTTTGTCCAGGGGTATTTGGCCTTTTATTTAGTAATGTGTACCTGTAAATGTGAGTTCTCGCTAATTTTTTTACTTTTCTTCATAGTTCTCGTCAAATCTAATAAATAAAGTTTGATGAATATTTTATCGAAGACTAAAAGTACTAACTTTTGGCGAACTTAAAGGACCAAAACTGTTAAGTGCATACTTAAGAGACTATATTTGAACAACCCTCATAGTTAAGAGACCATTTTTGTTAACTTGTGATAAACTTAAAAGTCCAATATTAAATATATAGTTAAGAGACTATTTTAAACATACTCTCACAGTGCAGTGTGCAGGGACCATTTATGTCCTTTTCTCGACAAGATGCCCTATAAATACTGTAAAAGTTGTGTTCCTGTCCTGTTGACAGCAATTAACCAACATTAACTTAATCAAAAAGCCAAAAATAGTAATGATCACCCTCATTCCTTGCCACTTCAAAAGTTACATTAAACTATTTAAAACAACTGCCAAAAACTTCTCCATCATTCTTTTTGCACTGTAGATCCACCCCCCAACTTAGCTGTCTAATAAATTATTCTACTAGTGGCATGTCTGTTACTTACTTTCAATCACTAATGGAATAATAATCTTTCAATTAATTGAAGTTGGTCATATGAATTCTTGATATATTTTATTCAAAAAAGTCTATGCTATTAAAAAGATTAATTTTTTATTTGAATTTTAAGACAAGTAGTGAAGGCCCCATTGGTGGGATCTCAAGAACAAAACCGAAAGTTAGAAAAAGAAATGAGGACTGAAAGAGAAAGGTGCAAACTTTTTCTTTTTCCTTCTTTTGATACCTTCCTTTTTCTTTAGTTTTAGCTTTTACACATTTGGACACTCAATACAAGGACCCATTAATCCAAAAAATATAATTAGCCTTTTTTTAGCTGAGTTAAAAAAAAAAAAAGTTGAAAGCTTGAGTGGTTGTTGAGTTTACTTTTTGTGGAGAGTTGATTTTGATATGTACTCAAAGAGCTGGTATGTATCTTGAATTATTGTTTTTTTCCTGTTATTTCAATTCAAGAATCATATTTTCCTGTTTCTTTGGTTCTTTTGTTGTGTTGGAACTGATTTCTTTATGTGTATTTTTCATTTTTGATGCAGTTTGAAACTTTGAAGTTTCTGCTCTGGTAAGTTGATACAAGGGGATTGAGTTGTTTCCTGTAATTGATATCTGTTTTAAAGTTTTGAGAATTGGTAGTTGTTTATAGTGAGAAAAAAAGATGGGTGTTGGATTATTAGAGATTGGAGTTGAAATGAGGAGAATTTTGATGTTTTCAGTTAAAAGATGTTATATTACAGTCTTGAATCATCCATTTCTTGTGGGTATGCTGTGTTTCATAGCATTTTTGTACAGAACTTTCCCATTTCTGTTTTCAATATTGTTAGCTGCATCCCCAGTTCTTGTTTGTACTGCTGTTTTGCTTGGAACTTTACTAAGTTTTGGCCAGCCTAATATACCCGAAATCGAAAGGGAAGAAAAAACAATAACTCATGATATAGTGCCTTTGAAAACTGGGGTATTATATGATACAACTCATTTTGTGAGTGAAGATAGTTACTATGTGGAGAGATACACGGAGAGGGACCTCGTAGAGCAGTCGATTGATAAGATTAGTGATCTTTCCCCTCTACTCGAGGAAAGGTCTCGAGATTTTCAATTTGAGGACGGGGTTTTTGAGCAGAACAATGAAGAGAATGAAGAGAAACATGGTGATGAGGAACTTATGGAAATTCAATACTCTTCGATTCCAGCAGTTGATGAGGGTTTCGAGGAAGCAGCGAGGGGCTTTTATGAGCAAAACAATGAAAAGAATGAAGAGAAACATGATAATGGGGATCTTATGGAGAGTCAATACTCTCCCATTCCGACGGTTGATAGTGAGAGCGTTGAGTCTGACTTTGATAGATCAGATTCCTTTGATTCTAAAATGGTGAATCTTAATTCTCTTCCCGGTTCCCCTTGGAAAAAGGAGACCGAAGAAGAGGAAAAAGAGGAAGAACAGGAGGAGGAAGAGGATGACGATGACGATGAGTCTTTTGATTCGGGATCTGATCGAGCAGAGAGCTCGTCTCCAGATGCTTCATTAGCTGACATTATGCCGATGCTTCATGAGCTCCATCCACTTTTGGGTGAAGATACTCCTCAACATGTTAGCTTGTTGCATAATGTTTCTGATGCTGCTTCGGATAGTTCCGGTAAGACCACGGAGAGTGACAATGAATCTGATGATGGTTGTGAAAATCAAGAAGAGGTAGAAGTTGCAGACGACGAGAATGAAGATGGTGAAAAGCGAGACGAGGAAGATAAAAGCAAGTCAGCTATAACATGGACAGAGGAGGATCAGAAGAATCTAATTGACTTGGGAAGCTCCGAGGTTGAAAGGAATCAACGCTTAGAGAATCTTATGGCAAGGAGAAGAGCATTGAAGAAAATGAGGACGATGATGACCGAAAAGAATTTGATCGACTTGGAAAGCGCTGATCTTCCATTCAACATCCCGTCCATTTCTACGGCAAGAAACAATCCGTTTGATGCTCCTAACGATAACTATGACCTCGGACTGCCACCAATCCCGGGATCCGCTCCCTCTGTTTTAGTACCAAGGCGAAACCCGTTTGATCTTCCTTATGACTCAAGTGAAGAGAAACCTGATCTTATGGAGGACGAAGAGTTTATAACATTTCAAGCGAAGGATCCGCTTTTCCGGAGGCACGAAAGTTTTATTGTAAGACCCTCAATCTTTGGGCTGAACAGGCAAGACAAGCAAGATGTTCATTGGAGACCTTATTTTGTTCCGGAGAAGATGGCTTCAGAAGGAACAAGCTACTCGCCATTTCAACGACAATCTAGTGAACTTAGTGATTCCAAAGTAAGTTCAGTTCCCGAAACAGAATCACTAAGTTCAGTTGAAGATCTGGAAGACAAAGAACTCATAGATGAACGCATTTCCGAGGAGCCAAAGCTGATATCTAAACAAGAGCATATTTCTGAGCATGTCAGACATGGAAGTCAATCCTCCGAAGAAGTAGAGTTTTTGGTGCAACTGGGAACTCTGGAAAATCATCATGAAGCAGAAAAAGCTTTGCTCCAGGAAGGAAGAGAACTTAATCCAACCGATATTCAGTCAAAGCCGGAAACTTCTTATCAAAGATACAGCAGTCAATCTAGCTCCTCGTCGTTGGCAGAAGTGAGTGAAAGGGTCTTTGTTGATAAAGAAGGAGAAATGAGGTCAAGTTTCGAGGAGATAATGGGACATGTTGAACAAAATGGGATTTCCAGGGAAGCTTCATTTGATGGACCAAATTTCCACGTCACGAGCACTTCAGTGGATCATACTTCACGCGGTCAACCTATTTATGATTCCAGTCCTTCTGCTATTAGGGAAAACATATTCTCATCCTCCTTTTCTTCAGATCAGCATGTGGAATCTGAAACAGGGTTTTCCCCTATAAGAACTGTTTCTTTCATAGAGAGGGAATCACAGGAAAATAGTCAGGACATTGAAAAGTCTCTTCCAACGAATGAAGAAATTTTGGCACCAGAAGATGAGCTTGATGTTGCAAAGGCGGAGACTTCTCAAAATGACGAAATCCTTAGCAGTGCAAATGCCTTTCCAGTGCCTGAGTTCGTTCTTGGTCAGGCATCTGCGGACTCAAAATTATCAGAAAATGAGGATATTGTGTATGAGGAAGGAATTATTGAGCATGAACAACTGCGAATTACTTGTCCAGGATTGGATACAGATACCTGTATTCTGTCTAACCATGCTGAATACCAGACAGTTGAATCCCTTTCAACATTTGATGATCTCAGCTCATCAAATGTTGTTGAAAATTTGGCTACTGATGATCACACTGAAGTGGATGAAGAGCTGGTCTCTGGTGGACATGCTTCTGTAGAAAAGTCCATCTCTCAGCATGAAGAAGAATTGGCACACACAGACAAATCCATAGATGAACAACCCTCAGAGAATCGGGAAGTAACGGTAAACAAGTTCTTTTCATCTCTTTTCTTTTATGCATTTCTTTTTATTTCTTCAGTAATTATCATTTCATATGTCATAGCATTACATTTACTAGGATTGATCTTAGAAATCTGAAGTCTGCTCGATTAATTTTTCACTTGTAATTGTGTGACTTGCTGCTAAGGAAAAAAAAGAAATATCTACTTGATTTACAAAATTATAACGTGAAGATTTATAATTTACTTTACCTGAACTGATAGGAATAGACAACTGCAACTTAGACTCCTGTAATAGTAAGAACAAACAGTCTGGAACTGAAATTGGCATATGTTCCATGATATAGATGTTGCCTGTTGGATAATAAGGTATAAGCTATGCTGCTCCGATACTCCAAAAATGCCATCACATCCACGTCGAATGCATCATTATGTTAGAAGCATTAAAAGTAAACAGATATGAACTGAACTTTATGATGTAGAAATCCAAGGCTGACTCAGTGATAGAAGCAGTACATGTTAGGCCTAAATTCGTGTGTTTGAGGAATATTGTTTGTGATAGAATTAACTATTGTTTGTCTTATTTCCAAACTCATGCATTATTATACCCTTATGTCATAGCAAGTTTATTTATTCTTTCCTTCTCTTTTTCTTTTTCCTTTTTAAATGCTTCTAGTCGGGAATCAATCCTGGTAAAATCTAAGTGCATCTTTTTTTTTCTGATAAACAGGAGCCACCAGCTATCCTGGTTGAGTCAATTGAGGAAGCAAGCACCACTGAGAACGTGAATGTTTCAGAAATCCATGACCTTGATAATGGAATTCCTATTATCAGCTCCCCACGTACTCCCGACTGTAATTCCAATCTGCATGAGGTTGTTGGCCCAGCAGGTGCTGCAGGTCTAAAGAGCATCTTTCTCGATGAGGCGGAAAATGATAACCAGATCAAGGTCTTAGAAAACTATGTATTGCCAGCAGAGATAGCTGATTTTCACCATGATGAGCAATATATAGTTGAAGAGACAGACGGTATCGAGGACATTGATGAGGTATTATTTCTCTCTGAATTAGATACAGTTGGTGACTTTAGCATTAACGAGGGTTTGTCTGCATTCCACGCTGTTGATTCTGCCACCACAGAATTTTCTGAAGAGGCCCATGCTGAAGTTCATGAAAGAAAGTTCCCATTGCACCCTGAGATTTTAAATGCATCCGCGGTTGAAGAGAATGATAAGCATGAGGAAAAGGAGTGTGCTTCTGAAATTCAAAATTCTGGAATGAGCATTATTGATCATATTGATGCATCTCATACAGAATTGTCTGAAGCAGAAGTTGATAATGCTGTTGATCCTAGATCAATTGAAGGAGGACTGCCCGAGGATAATTTGGATACTCAAGAGGTAGTTCCAAAAATGCCGATAGCTGAAGCTCATAACTCTTTCTTTGAGATAGAAAATTCAAAATCTACTCAAACTGAAGTGACTGAAGTGCCTCAAGAAGTTACAGTCAAAGAGGAAGCTGATTCTGGTATGTCAGTACTAGAAGCACAAACAATTCAAGATATTGAATCGGCGTTTTGGCAAGTTTTTGAGAAAGAAATGGAGAAATCTAATGTTCTTGAGCAATCTAATGCTAAAGATCCCGGAATGCCAGTGCTGGAAGCACAAACTGTTGAAGATATTGAGTCAGCATTTAGAAGTACTTCTGAGAAAGAAATCGAGCACTCTAACGTGCTTGAGCTACCTAATGCTGAACTAGTAACTGAACAATCTGAGAGTTCAAACAATTCAGCAGCAGTTGAAGTGTCAAGTTCAGTACCGAAAGATTCAGGAATGCCAGAGCTGGAAGCACAAACAGTTGAAGATATTGAGTTAGCATTTCAAAACATTTCTGAGAAAGAAATAGAGAACTCGAATGTGCTCGAACAATCTGGGAGTTCTGACAATGCAGCGGCATTTGAAGTGTCAAATTCAGTGCAGGAAGATTCCGGAATGCCAGTGGTGGAAGCACAAACAATTGAAGATATTGAGTCGGCATTTAAAATTACTTCTGAGGAAGAAATAGTACACTCGGATGTACTTGAGCTACGTAATGTGAATCTTGTAACTGAAGATTCTGGGAGTTCAGCCAACGCAACAGTGTTTGAAGTATCAAGTTCAGCACCGGAAGATTCTGGAATGCCAGTGGTGGAAGCACAAACAACTGAAGATATTGAGTCAGTATTTGAAAGTACTTCTGAGAAAGAAATAGTGCACTCGAATGTGCTTGAGCTACCTAATGCTAAACTGGTAACTGAAGAATCTGGGCATTCTGACGATGCTGCAGTGTTTGACGTGTCAAGTAAAGTACCGGAAGATTCTGGAATGCCAGTGCAGGAAGCACAAACAGTTGATGATATTGAGTTAGCATTTAAAAATATTTCTGAGAAAGAAATAGAGAACTCGAATGTGCTCGAGCTACCTGATGCTAAGCTTGTTACTGAAGGATCTGGGAGTTCTGACGATGCCGCGGTGTTTGAAGTATCAAGTTCAGTTGTGGAAGATTCTGGAATGCCAGCACTGGAAGCACAAACAGTTGAAGATATTAACTTAGCATTTAGGCAAATATCTGAGAACGAAGTGGAGAAATCGAATGTTCTTGAGCTACATAATGCTAAGCTTGTAACTAAAGAATCTGGGGATTCTGACAATGCAGCGGTGTTTGACGTGTCGAGCTCAGTACAAGAAGATTCTGGAATGCCAGTGGTGGAAGCACAAACAGTTGAAGATATTGAGTCGCCATTTACAATTACTTCTGAGAAAGAAATGGCGCATTCGGATGTACCTGTGCAACCGAATGCTAAGCTTGTAACTGAAGAACCTGGGAGTTCAGACGCTGCAGCGGTATTTGAAGCGTCAAGTTCAGTACTGGAAGATTCTAGAATGCCAGTGGTGGAAGCACAAACAATTGAAGATAATGAGTCAGCATTTAGAATTACTTCTGAGAGAGAAATTGTGCACTCGGATGTACTTGAGCAACCTAATGCTAGGCTTGAAACTGAAGAGTCCCGGGATGCTGACAATGCAGCGGTGATTGACGTGTCAAGTTCAGTACTGGAAGATTCTGGAATGCCAGTACTGGAAGCACAAACAGTTGAAGATATTGAGTCAGCATTTAGGCAAATATCTGAGCAAGAAATAGCTGAGAAATCGAATGTTCTTGAGCAACCTAATGCTGAGCTAGCAACTGAAGAATCTGGGAACATTGCAGCTGCTGCTGAAGCGTCAAGTTCAGCACTGGAAGGTTCTGAAATGCCAGCGCTGGAAGCACAAACAGTTGAAGAAATGGACATGGTATTTAGGCGAATATCTGAGAAAGAAGCGGAGGAATCGAATGTTCTTGAGCAACCTAATGCTGAGCTAGCAACTGAAGTTTCTGGGAGTTCTGATAATGCAGCGGTCGTCAAAGTGTCAAGTGTGACATGGGATATGCAGTTACCGATTCTTGAAACAAGACCAACTGAATATTTTGATTTGGATCATGAAAAACTTTCTGAGAGTGATGATGAGACACTCACCCATCATGATTCTGTTGGTGATGATGAGCATATGAGGGAACCCAAAGATATAGGAGCTTCTTCGGATTCACAAAATGTCGAGACAGACTTGCCTTTGAAACAAATCTTGGAAGAACAGCCAAGGGGAGCAAGCTCATCCAATGATATCAAATCGAGTGTTAGGGGATATGATGTATCCGAATTTGGTGAAGGTGAAACAGGAAAAGGAGATGACGAAGTTGTAGTAAAAGAAGCTAAGGCATTAATAGCTGAAAAACCAGAACATGCTGTTGATATGCCTACTACAGCTGATGCTTAAGGGCTAAAAAGATAAATCCCACAAGACGGGCTCGAGTTCAAGCTCAAGCTTTGATTCAAGTTCAAGCGACTCCGACAAAGATCGAAGATGCTCAGGAGTTAAAGTTGGTTTACTTTTGTGTTTATTGCATGGTTTGGAGTGGCTTTGTGAAATGATGGATTCCTTCGAGAATGAGTTTTGTTTTGATTTCTGGAAGCATTCTTTCTTCTTATATTTTTTCTTCTTCATCTTTTCAGCAGTTTCTGGAGATTGTTGGAAGAAAAGGTTTTGTTAAACTTGTATATGGATTTTGTAATTTTTCGTATGAGACAGTCAATGTTGACTGTTTTCTTGAAAGTAATGGCAGACTCAATGCTTTCCTCTGTTGCTTCTTTTTGCTGTTTTCCTCACTTCTTTAGTTCTTTTAAGCTTTCTTTTTTTGGATTATGTGTTTTAAATATACAGGACAGGATGAAAAGGAAGAATAAAAGAGATTTTGATTGATAAAATTGCAAATCGAATTTATTCAACGACTAAAGTCCTAACTTGTTTGATTGCAGCAATTCATTTTCTAGTCTGATGATCAAAACAGAATTGTACCAAAGTAGTACTATGGATCCGTCAGTTTTGAAAATTACTCCAGCATATATACTATTTTTTTTAATAATTGTGGTGTCCCGACCAGCTTGTGTGCACCTCAACTAATACTATCGAAGTATCTGCTAACTCGCACCATAGTAGCAAGTAACTCTAGTCCACCAAAGCTGGGATAGAATGTAATCACACTGTCCGTTAGGATTTAAGTACTCCAACATATTAAAACTTATGATCTCTTTTTTTCCTTTCTGAAAGCTAATCTTTTGCTGTGTTTCTTTTTCTTTTATTCTATTGAGTTCTCAAAATTATCTAAAAGGTGAACTGGTAAATTCCTTCATATAAGAAAGATGAGTTTGGTTGTCAAAATGTAAATTAGTTTAGCAGTATAAAACACATTAAGGGGACCATCAGGTTAGCGGGATTAGTTAGATAATATTGATATAAAATCTAATTAATATTGCGTTTGTCTAACATAGTGACATACCGTGTCCGGTATAAATAATACCAGTATAATTTTATACAACAAATACTGGTGTTATGTTATAATGAATCCAACATGGAATAACTTATACGAGTACTAGATTTACACTAATAAAGCATTTAAAAAACCAAAAGAAGACTTTATTTCATCTTTCTATTTTGTATTTACTTGAAAAAACAAGGGTACCGTTGTCAAATTTTCCACTCCATAGTCCATCCATTCCTTTTTTACCAAGCTTATGAAATTAAAAGACTGACTTTTAAACGAGTGGTGGTGAAGTTTCACATATCTTTTCATTTACTGTCCTTAAAACATGAACTTTGTATCAAGTGAGACCCAACAAAGTCATATCATTAAGCGAAATAGAGATGCTAATATTAACCACGAAGAAAAAAATATCATTCTTTTTTGAACAAATTGAAAAATATATCATATAAAATGGGACAGAAGAAAGAATATACTTTGTATATCTCATTTTTAATGCTATGAACCAAATATCCGCCATTAAAGTATATGCACTAGATAACCCAATGCTTATTAATCTTTATATTGAAGTCCCGAGTATAACTTTGTCCCCCAACCAAACAAGAGTCCGGAACCAAAATGACCCCAAAAAAAATATTTTGAATCAAAATATCCCAACAAAAAAAAAAAAAAGTTACAAAACTACCTTTAGCGTAGTAAAATACTGCGCTAAAGCACTTAACCGTAACGGCCCCGTTAAGTGCTTTAGTGCAGTATTTTACTGCGCTAAAGGAATTTCTCACCTATAGCGCAGTAAAATACTGCATTATAGGACCCAACATAAATCCCGTCTGGTTCCACCACTGGTCCCTCCAGTGGCAAAAAAAAAAAAAATTTGAAAAACGCCATTGGAGGCGAAACTGAGGTGGTCCCTATATCCAAAAACGTCGTTTTCTATTAAATTTCGTCGGGAAAGTTTAGATTCTCGGTATATTCAAGTCAAGGAGCAAGATTCTAAGTTCGAATTTTGGGAAAAAACGGCATACAACTCGATTAAAATAACTCTACAAAAAATCTTCGATTAAGGTTTTTTACTATGAACTTTTGTTATTATTTTGTTATATACATTATATTCTAAGCATGCTTAACATTTAATCCTTGCTATTTTCCAAAAAAAAAAAATTGTTCTTGTTCGGACTGGGCAGTGGCTTTTGCCACTGTTCCGATTTTTTTTGTTTTTGTTTAATTCATTATTTGTTAAATGTTTATGAATTGTTAATTTGTTAAATGTTTATGAATTGTTAATTTGTTAAATGGTTATGAATTGTTAATTTGTTATATGTTTATGAGTTGTTAATTTGTTAATTGTTTATGAATTATTATTTTGTTAATTGATTATTTGTTAAATATTGATTATGAATTAATTAGTTGTTAAATATTGTTTATGAATTGAAAGAAGTTGATTGGTAATGAATTATTATTTTGTTAACACTTTGTTTGGATGATTGCTATGTATTGTTTCATAATGTATCGTATTGTGTTGTATTGTATAGAACCAAATCAGTGGTTACATAAAATAGGACCTTTCGTCGTTACATAACAATAAAATTAAAGTAACAATCAAAACAAATATTATATTTAAACTAACAACATAATATAATAGGTAACAACCATCCAAACAAGTTGTAAATGATTATGAATTGTTAATCTATATTATTATAAAAGCATGAATATATATGTTAAATAAAAAAAGATTATCTAAAAAAGAATAGTTAAAGTTCTTCTTTTCATAAATACATAAGTTAGCGAAAAAGATGTAAAGTTTGTAGGAAAATATGTGGTCGACGAATATACTCTTTTAGTCTAATTTTATCGTAGTTGTGTTGGCTATTTGGTCAACTAAAAATATATCACATATTCAAAATAGAGTTCTAAACAAATATTACTGCTGAATTTTGATTCCCAAACTAATTAACTTAAAAGTCTTTGCCATCACATAATTAAAAAGTAATTAGCTTAAAAGTCTTTGCCATCGCATATGTGTCCTTACTATCACATATTAAATTTACTACATATCCCATGTTAATTATTCACAAGATGTAATACTACATAATTCACATATTCCCTGCAAATTATTAATTAGTTAATATAATTTATCTTTCATTTCAAGAATAATGACTAATTTAGTTTATACAGACCGAACTCTTTCATGGATCTGAATGTTTCCCTAGGGCCCGATGTTCCCTCGGGGCCCGATGATCACCCAGGGCCCGCTGTTCACCCGGGGTCCGCTGATAGATCAGTATTGTCTTTGCAAGGCAATCATAGGTCAGAGTTATTATGGGCCGGTACTATAGGGATATCTACTAGGCTCCGTCCCCGTAGGCTGCAGAGAGCGTGGACTCTTTTACGCGAGCACCGCCCATACACTCTCGTCTTGGAGATATTGTTTCGGGGCGCCATCTACCGTTGCGTGTCCGTTGGTCGGGTACAGCATGATTGGGCGCTCATCACGGCCATGGTTGAGCGGTGGAGGCCAGAGACACATACCTTTCATCTTCGCACTGGTGAGGTCACGATTACACTTCAGGATGTGGAGGTCCTCTTTGGATTGCGGGTAGATGGAAAGCCACTATACACTCGATACGAGCCTCCTCCTGGTTAGACGTGGGCGACAGAGTTGACTAGGCTCACCCACTTCGTGCTTGATGCCCAGGGCCAGATGTCGGGACAGAGTCAAGTTCAGATTAGTGCACTCTGCACTTATTTGGAGGGTCTGGATCCGGTTGTGGACGGCACCCCGCAGGACGATGTTGATCGTCATGCCCGTTTGTATCTGCTTATTATATTCGGGGGCATCTTGTTCCCGAACTCATAGGGTGTCTTTGTCAATTTACGTTATTTGGTTTTCTTAGAGCATCTGGACCTTTTGGGAGACTACAGCTGGGGCGGTGCTGTTTTGGCGTATCTTTACAGATGCTTGTGCCGAGCGTCTGTTGGTGTTGTCAGAGATGTGTGTGATTTTTTGCTCTTCTCCAGGTAATATTTTAAGTGTGCGTTCCTTTAATGTAGACAAACCTCTTGAAACGACGACTTAAAAATCGTATTTTCTAATATCGCTTACAGTTATGGGCGTGGGAGAGGATGCTGCCTTTTCAGCCCGTACCTAAGCATCACCTCGAAATTGACATGCCTTATGCGAGGAGGTGGACAGCGGGTTTATACCGGGATGTGGATACGCACCACAGTATTCTTCCATTCCGGGACCAGCTTGATCACATGACGGACGATGCGATAAAACTATTTAACTTGGTGATCACTGATTTAATTTAATTTAATTTCTCATCCCAATTCTGCTTGGTGATCACTGATTTGTATTTATATGTTATGCAGCTATTTATATGGACGCCGTACGCTGCTATATTAGATGGTTTGCCGGCCTTTTGCAGGGCAGGTCAGGAGGTTTGGAGGTCGCGGTGTCCATTGATACACCTGGACATCGTAGAAGACCACATGCCCAAGCATATCTTACGACAGTTTGGGCATACACAGAGTATACCCCCTTACGTCCGTCATGAGCCCCGACACTAACAGCGGGACGATCGGGCTGCCGTTGATGATGATTTTCTGGCTTTTATGGATGTCCAGCTCCACCATTGGGAGAATAGGTTGGGCACTTTAGCGGTAGTCTGCCATTTGACTCCCATTGAGGATTACATGCGCCGGTATCATCAGATCACACGCCGATTGATCGGCAACCCAGCTTTGCGCCCCTCTAGGGATGTAGGATACTCAACACTCGCGGGGCAGTACGAGGCATTGGTAAGTTTATCGTATTTAGATTTATTTAATTGCATTAATTGTTACGTTTTAAAAAATAACTTATTTTTTTTTTACTGTTGAACACAAATGCAGCTGGTGGCCGTACAACGTTTACGCATCTTGGGGTTAGAGCATATGCCTTACCCTGGGCTTGCGAGGTTTGCGTCGGAGATGGTACGGATATCCGAGGATGGTATCCAGCAGGCAGGAGAGATTAGGCGCAGGGAGGAGCTTGTTCCGGAGGGTGAGTATCAGGCAGCGCCAGGAGGAGGACCGGGTGCTCCCAGAGAAGGAGGCCGTGCTGGCAGAGGACGCCGTGCTGTCGGAGGACACCGTGCCCGTAGAGGGCGCGGTGCTGCTGCTAGAGGACCTGGTGGTGGAGGACACCATCTGGTAGATGAGGCCGATCCCATTCCAGAGGTCGTTGCCAGTCTAGTCCATCCGCAGCCGTTCCAGGCCGGTGGCGGCTTACTT
The DNA here is from genome assembly GCF_019175385.1 of Lycium barbarum. Taxonomy (NCBI): domain Eukaryota; kingdom Viridiplantae; phylum Streptophyta; class Magnoliopsida; order Solanales; family Solanaceae; genus Lycium; species Lycium barbarum. The sequence goes on from NC_083344.1 coordinate 128,054,854, forward strand.
GGGGACTCACCTACGTTTACGCCGGTGCTCTTACTTGCTGAGATACCTGGGTCTTCATCACAGCCGAGCCAGAATGCATACATGGAGGAGCGTGATAACGTTGATTGGGCGGCGTTACGCGCTTCATTAGCTGATGAGCGGTCTGTGAGGAATTTAGAAGGAGCCAGGATTCTTGACTTCGATGAGTTTTTTATCCCAGTTAGTATTTAAAATACTTATCTGTTCATTTAAATTATTTATTTTAAATATATATGTTACTCATTATTTAGTAATATTTTATATTTTAGGATTCGGCGCCAGCGGGTCCACCAAAGCCACCCACTCAGGCTTTTTCTCATGGGTCTGCCGAGCCAGCGGTGTCTTCCCATGTAACTGTCGAGCCACAGTAAGTTTTTTATTAAAATTTGTTTTATTCAAATAAGGTCATTATTTAATATACATATTTGATTATTTAAAGTACTTATTTTAAATATGTATATTACTTATTATTTCGTTTTTTTCATATTTTAGGATTCGGCGCCAGTGGGTCCACAGGAGCGACCCATTCAGGAGCATTCTCATCAGCCTGTCGAGGTAGAGGTGTCTTCTCATGAGACTACCGAGGCGCATGTAAATTTTTTACTTAAAATTAATTTTATTCAATATAAGGTAAATTTTTATTTAATTTTTATAATCTTTACTTGGACTTCGAACAACATTTCGTCCAGGAGACTAGCTCATATTCACCACCAGACCCATCTCAGGAGCCTACTCAGGCGCCCGTTGACACACAGGTTTGATTATTCAACAAACGTTAATGTATTCAATATAAATAAGAAATGGTACTAGTATTTATATACTTTTCAGGTTCATCCTTCGGCGCTTGCGGTGGCGACTCCCGACGAGGAAGAGTCCGAGTTTCTAGACCCAGGTCATGATGAGGTTCTGCCCGTGCTAGCGGGACCAGATCCCAAGAAGAAGCACATTCTAGTCAAGGGCGCACGGGCCAGGGGAAGAGGAGATGATCATGATTTGGAGCGTCCGATTATTAAGAGGAAAAAGGGTGATGGAGACAATGGCGAAGGCGGTAGGAATGGTATGAGCCTTAGGCCTAAGGATAGTCTCCGGCATACTACATGTGGGACCCATCCTCGATAGTGTATATACATTAGTGTTGTACAATTTATCGTAAGTATTATATATTTTTTGCATATTTATAAATATTATCTTGGGAAAATACATAAAAACCCCCCCAACGTATAGTCAGATTAATTATGACGCACCCAACCTTTGCGGGCTACCTATTACCCCCCGTCTTAATTTTTCAGTATTTTAGTACCATTTTCTGATTGACGTGGCAAAAAAAAATTGAAACCCAGTTGCACAGTGGAGAGTGTTGCACACTCTCCGCCACATTGGTGCCACGTCGCTGCCACGTCACTGCCACTTTTCCTTTTTTTTTCATTTGATTTTTCTTTTATTAATTTTGTCTTCTGCATCACTAAACTCTTCTTGTTCATCACTAAACCCTTCTTCTTTTCAAGAAATCCATCAATCCATTTTCTTCCTCCATTAGCACACACACATTCAACCCATTTTCTTACTCCATTAACACACACACACACATTCAACCCATTTTCTTCCTCTGTTAACAACACACATTCAACTCATTTTCTTCCTCCATTAACACACACACACATTCAACCCATTTTCTTCCTCCATTAACACACACACATTCAACTCATTTTCTTCCTCCATTAACACACACATTCAATTTAATCATCAATCATAAAGAGCTTATTTTCAAGAAACATTCAACCCATTTTCTTCAACCCATTTTCTTCCTCCATTAAAACCCATTTTCTTCCTCTATTAACACACACACATTCAACCCATTTTCTTCCTCCATTAACATACACATTCATTTGAAGGCAAATCAAACACTAAAATATTTTTAACCATTTTCTTCAACCCATTTTTAATATTTTTTGTACCTCCTGTTGCTGTTGCTGCTGCGTTGCTGCTGCAGAGGAGGCGGCGATGTGGCGGCGATGGCGGCGATGGTTGAGGAGAAAGAAGAAGAAAGAAAAAAATAAATTGCATTTAACAATTATAATGTGGAAGAGGAAGGGAATGTGTCTTCAATGTCTTCTTTCTCAATTTTAAGCATCTGAGTTGTTTTATCATCTTTGGTATTCTGTTAGTTTACTAACAAATTGGACTAAATGAGGAGCTAATTATTACATGTGGCTGTGACGAGGAGTTTTAGTCTACTGGTATTAATTTGGTTTTGAATGGATATTGTTTTTAGTTTTCAAATTTAGAGTAACTATATTTAGTTGGTATAAAATAATGTTTAAGTTCGGTTAAGTTGAAACCATTGTTTCGTACAGCTTATATTTGCCTTAAGTTTAGTTCAAGTGGGTCCAAACTTTTCCATTTTTTAATTATTATATTTCATCACTCGCCATAATTTATTTATTTTTGCCACGTCGGTTAAAAATGATACTAAAATACTGAAAAATCAAGACTGGGAGTAATAGATCGCCCGCAAAGGTTAGGTGCGTCATAATTAATCTGGCTATACATTGGGGGCTTTTTATGTATTTCCCCTATTATCTTAGTCTTTATTATTGTTTATAGTTTCACATCCTAAATTGATAACAAAAAAAAACATGACACATTTAAAATAAAGTTAAGCATTAATTTAAAAATAAGACGAAACCCTAAAAGATAAATAACGTAAAGCTAATGACTACAAGTCTTCAAACAAAAAAATACTTCGAGCACTTTTCAACCACTAAAACAACAATTCAAAGTTTTGCGTATTCTTGATGTATTGAGCCTATCTTATTAATTGTACAAATATAAATAGAGTTCTATATAAAATATTAAAATTCCAGAGTCTCAAAGCATGATTAATATACGGCTAAACTATGTAAATAGGAGTGAAAATGTAATAAGAGACTGTTTTTGAAAAATGATGGTGTCCTATAACGCAGTATTTTACAGCGCTATAGGTGATAGAAAAATTCCTTTAGCGCAATAAAATACTGCGCTAAAGCACTTAACGGGGCCGTTACGGTTAAGTGCTTTAGCGCAGTAAAATACTGCGCTAGAGGTAGTTTTGTAACATTTTTTTTTGTTGAGGTATTTTGGTTCAAAATGTTTTTTTTTTGGGTCATTTTGGTTCCGGCTCACCAAACAACCTCTAGCAGTGTAACAGTAGCAAATAGACCTTTCTAAACCCACTGAACCATTTCATTAGACATTGAAATATGAAATACTTTTAACAGTTGGTAGCAGTATATATAGCGACCGCTTTACGCACATTCATTAACTTACTAATAACTTACATACATCATCATATCTTTGCTTAGAGTTGCAACAACTTGGACACACAGTAAGTACAACAATAACCAACATTCAGGGGAGGGGAATATGTTAACTTCCACAAAAAGTGGCAGTTCTAGTGAACCTATTCATCAAGTTTCTAAGAGCAGTTGGTGTCGTAGCTGGCGAGTCCCAACAACTCTGGACCTTCAAGTCGAGGATTGTGCTCGAAGCTGCAAATTAGAAGTTTAGTGAACTCATCAGAAACAATCAACTAGGATACTGTAATCTTATAGAGGAATCATAGCGCAACAGGAAGAACAACTGGTATAAGACTATCCATAGCGCAAGCCCCGAGTACTTAGTTCAGGTGGCAAAGATGAGGGACTTGTGACTAAGGTCACAAGTTTGAGCCTACACCATGCAAACTAAGCCTGGTATTTAAGTGGAGAAGCGCTATGGTGCTCGGACTCTTCAAAAATGCGTGAGGGTGTGTCTTGGATCCTCCAAAATAGTGCACTTTTGGAGGATCCAACATGGATGCGACAACATTTTCGAAAAGTCCGATCAACATAAGAGAAGGGTAGACAGGCGGGCCCATTATCTCCAAGTTTCGAAGGCTGCGGTTGGTCCTAAGGTTTGGCCCTAGATGGGTATCTCGGTCATAAAAAAGAATATACATAGCCTAAAGGGTACACAGATAAGGCTCCACATATGACACATGGGCAGCACCGGGAACACGTAGTCTCCTTTACTATATTCGAGAGCACAATTGCTTCCTCAAACATATACTGCAAAAGTTTATTCATCTGCTTGTCTTGCTTTATTTATTTTTCCAGCACCTCATTTTCCCCCTTTTTTACTCTTAACACATCTTTCCCCAAATAATAATAAAATCTAATACAAATAACTATGGAAATGAGGGAATTAAGGAGCCAAAGGATAAACAAAAAGTGAGAAACAAACCACAAAGCATCTTAATTGATTTGAGTTGCAGATATAATTAGCATATCTAAAAATACAATTGGGCTACCTTTGGGTTTGAAGTAAATGGGAGTCAAAGGTATCTTGTGTATAGCTTGAATTGGTACCAACCATAATGTTAATTGAAATAACTGGAAATCTTGAAACTCTTTTTGGTTAGTATATACTCTCTTCAATTAGGTGTTATTTCAGGCCTCCCAACAAATCAATATAACTGTTCTGAGATAGAAGGTCACATATCCAAATCCTTTTCAAATAAGTTTTCTTATTTCAAAAAAATAAAAATTAGAAGTCACCGTTTCCAATATCATTCACCTAATCCTTCCACAAGTCCAAAATATGAAGTTCAAATTTAACTTGGATGAATGGAAATCAAGATGATAGCTGTTTTTAGAGGTATACTTTATTTTGATTGGGAATCCTTTTTAAAGGTGTACTTGATAGCATAAAGCATACAGAGACACAATTACTATTTGCACCATTGTCAATACTCCTAAAGTTCGATTTCGAAGACAATACTTGTATAGGATATAAAAGGAAATCTTACTTGTTCAGTGGAATATGCTCAAATGGACCAGAAGTGGGAATTGTGCCACACAAATCGTTATTTGAGACATCCCTAGAAGAAAGAATGCAGAAAGTTAAAATCTATTTCGCATAAGAATGATGATAATAACACAAGCAAAGAATATGTACTTACACAACTTTCAGGCTAGAAACACTAGCAAGTTCTCTTGGGATTGGTCCTGTTAGCTTATTATCATTCATACGCCTGATAGATTAGATAAGAAACTTTCAATCAACATAAGAGGATTGTGCAATAATCAATTCACTACAAGCATATGTGCTTGGGTATTTACAATAAGGAAGGGAGGGGGGTTCACTCAGGACCTCACTAACTAATTTAAGGCCAAACTGAAACTGAATATTTGTGTCAAAAAAGAAAAGGGAACTCTGTGGGCTGCCCAAGAAGCAGAATAGTAGCCTTCTTTTTCATTTCCCCCTGATATGTAAAAAGTATGACTGGAAAAATTTGGGAAACATCGCAAAGGATAACTTACAGGAAAACGAGTTTTTTCAACTTTCCCAGTGAAGTAGGAATTGTCCCTGAAATTTTGTTGTTGTACAGATCCAGACTAATAAGGTTCTTCAAGTTACCGAGCTCTTTAGGGATGGTTCCCTGAATATTATTTTTGTAAAGCTCCCTGAAGCAACAAACAATTAAATTATGGTTATGACTCCTTGAAAACCAATAGCCATTGACAAGAAATGGCAAGTCAATTTAAGAGTTTAAATAATTACTCACAAATACTGTAGATGTTCAAGCTTTCCAAGCTCAGGTACCAAATGACCAGATAAATTTGAGTTGCCGAGGTCCCTGCAGAAACATTAACACCCTGATATATTTCAGACTTTTCTTTGTGGAAGAGGGGGGGACACGTATAAGAGAGAGGGAGGGAGAGATAAAAGAAAATTTATTCCATTAACCAGCAGAGAATACATAGGAGGAGACATGAAAGTTTGATCTTAGACAAAACAAGTTTATTTCAGAAATTTTAGTAGGCGTTTTGGCCATAGATTTCAAACATTTTTCACTTTATTTGGAATTTATGAAGTTGGAGTTGTGTTTGGTTATACTTTTTGCAAAGCACAGAAGAGAGCACTTTATTTGGATTTTTTTTTTTTTGATGACATGGGAACCCGCAGCCGCTACCCTACGGGTGCGCACAGGGTAAACCCAGCTCCTGTGCCATAGCTCGCAAATCACATAAGAGAGGTAACCCGCACTAGACAAGCCGGTGCGACGAGCTTGACCCAGAAGGCAAATCCCCTGCTGTCGTAGGCAGGGGGTTTTGAACCTGAGACCTCCATTATGAAAGCCCCGTGCTCAACCAACTGAGCCACCCTTGCGGGTCTTTATTTGGAATTTATGAAGATGGAGTTGGAAAACAAGTTTGGAACTTTCCAGATTTGGAATCCAGCTCCAAGTTGGATTTGGAAATTTTTATAACCAAACGCTGACTTTGAAATAAAGTGAAAAATTGTTCCGGAAAAAGTGAATAATTCTCATGGCCAAACAACGCATGTCACAACTATTAGAAAGGAATTATTTGTTATAGCTACTGCTCGTCTCAGGATAGAATAACTTCCGGTTTGAAATTGATATGATTCTTCGTACACAAGGAACGTCAAACTGAGTACCTCAAGCTTTTTAAATATGTGGAAGACATCATGGTAATGAGGATATAAGAAGGGTTTTTGCATCTCAATATATTAGTTTGCATCTCATTCTCATTTCATAAATCATCTGTTAAGTGTTATGTATCAATAAGGAGCCCAATCAATATAAAAATCCACCCAGTAACATCAAGTGTTCCAAGATCACATATATACAAGAAATGCAACTCTATACAATCATTCATAAACATCTAAAATTTTGCCAATAAATGATCATGCTTGCTCCAACATTTCACAAAACGTCAGTAATACCTTATAGAAACACCGTCACCAATCAACTACTCCCTCCGCTTCAATTTATGTGGCTTGATTCGGAGTACGAGAGCCAAACTAACTAATTTTCGGTGTGAATTCACTAATTTTCAGTGTGAATTCAGATATAGAATCTTCAATTTTTTTGAAATAGAATTTAACTTTTTTAGAAACTACATAAAAAGTAGGGACTAAAACGTACTATAAGTCGCATTAGTTAACAATTCAAAATATTTAGAAAGTATTTGAAAAAATTATGGTAAAAAAATATCTTCTTTCACTGTAAATAGTAACTAAGACAAACAAATTGAGACGGAGGGAGTAAGTTTAAATGTTTGCCACACTTTAAAACGGACAAAATCTCCTAAATATTACAAAAAGTGCAACCACGTGAGATCAGAAACATAACAACGACAAAGATCACTAATAAACCACATGTCTCCACCTTTAGCATATAGATCATAGAGTACACATTAAGACAAGGAACCTCGAGTATGTTAAACCAAAGTAATACCGACACTTGTTTCCCTTGGAAAAAGGAATAAGCTTGCTACTAATTTCAAAACTAAGACTTGTCAGCTAGAAAGTCAAGTGAAAGCTTAAATTTTTTACTATCTCAATAAGCCCAGAATGAATAACACAAATAAAACAAACTTCAAACTCACAAATCGACTAACCAATAACAACAAATCCTCTCTATATATAAATCCTGCTATATTTGGACCCATAATCCATTTCATTCCAATACTCATACAACAATAACGACAACGTACCCAGTGTATTCCCACAAGTGGGGTCTGGGAAGGGTGGCGTGTATGCAGACCTTACACCAATACTCATAATTTTTTCTTTTAATGATTCTCGAACTCTAAATCTCAGGCTTATCACTAAACTAAACTGTCATACAAATCTCTAACCACAATAAGAATAATATGCCAAAAAATTCTTAACTGTGTGTACACATACATAATACAAAGACAATCACATAAATCGACTAATTTTCCCAAAATTAACAGAACACCCAAACCAGAACAACAAAAAGAAAATGAAAGTGTGTGTATACATACATAAATACAAACACAAACATACAAATCAATTCCCAAAAATAACAACACCCCAAACAAGTATTTAACCCAAAATCAAATTAAAAAAATTAAATTTTTAGGACTTACACACGAGTGACATGATTATCTCCATTACAAGTGACATGAAACCAGGTACAAGGATTAACAAGATTCGGTTATTTAGGTCAATTATTTAAAACAAATAATTGTAACTGTGTGTACACATACATAATACAAACACAAACATACAAATCAACCAATTTCCCACAAATAACAACACCCAAACAAGATTTAACCCAAAAACAAATAAAAAGATGAAATTTTTTACACCTACACACGAGTGACGTGATTATCTCCATTACAAGTGACATGAAACCAGGTACAAGGGTTAAAAAGATTTGCTTATTAATTCTTTAAAACAAATAATTGTAACTGTGTGTACACATACATACAAATCAACCAATTTCCCAAAAGTAACAACACCCCAAACAAGCACTTAACACAAAAACAAGAAAAAAAAAAAAAGATTAAATTTTTAGGACTTACACACGAGTAACATGACTATCACCATTACATGTAACATGAAACCAAGTACAGGGATTAACAAGATTCGGATCCCAGCTCTGGAGCACGTTTTCCGGGTCAGATAAGCTCCTACGAAGTGCATACAAAGCATCCCCTTCTGAATTTCCCTTTACACACACAGCTAGAACAACTACAACTCCCAAAAAACTCCATGATTTCAAGAATGAACTATGGGTTGCCATGGTTATACTCACAAGCAAGAAAATTGTTGGGTTTTGCTTAGATTTTTGTAGGGATTTGTTTGGACAAGAGGAGGAAGAAGAAGAAAAAAAAGGGGAAAGTGGGGGAGTTAAAGGATCGGTTTTGGGAATGAGAAGAGCTTGGTGGTGGGTGCGTTTAGGGAATCTCTTCTACTTTCCACTTACCTTACCTTTCTCTATTTATTACTCCCTCCGTCTCAATTTATGCGGTATAGTTTGACTGGACATAAAATTTATAATTAGCTACAGAGTTTATAAAATAATGGAAGATTTTTAATCTTATGATCTAAAATAAGCTAAAGATATATGTGTAGTTATAAATTAATCTCGTTAAGCGTAAAAGGTAATGTTTAAAGTTAATTTGTTATCAAATAAGCAAATGTATCATTCTTTTTTGGAATGACTAAAAATGAAAGTGTATCCTATGAATTGGGACAGAAGGAGTAACTACTCCATATTCCTATGCTTTATTTTTTGAGTTTAAGTTTTGTACACTGCTGATGTACATAATTTCTTACACATCGGGTAATTTTAAAGATAATTATCCACAATTTTTTTTAATTAATAAAGTATTACCTTTTCTATTATAGTGTACATAAAACGATATGTAAGGACCATTATTCAAACAAGGTGCAAATTTCGTGGTGACAATATAACACTATCATGTAAATCTCGAGGCGACAGTCTAACACGATCATGTAAATCTGATGAGTTCTATGTACACTGTCGGAGGTGTACATAATTCCTTACATCATCAAGTAATTTTAAAGGAAATTATTCACAGTAACTGTTAATTAATAAAGTATTACCTTTACTATTATAGTGTTAGACTGTCGCCACGAGATTTGCATGATAGTGTTAGAATGTCGCCACGAGATTTGCACCTTGTTTGAATGGTTGTCACATATCATTTTATTATGTATGTAGTATTATTTTGATGAAGTTTGGCAATAAGATTGAAATTTCTTTACCCATAATCAGACATACAAAATTCGAGTCTCAAGAATGGAAAACTTTTAAATAAAGAGCAATTTATTCTATTAGTATGCCGTTTTTTTTTCCCTCGCACGTGCATTGCACGTGTGTGGACCTATTTTTTTTTTTCTTAGTATGCTGATAAAACAATATCGGATGGTTAATCTTAATAAAAAGGTGTTGTATTATTTGAATAACAATTGCATATCGTCACTTAAATGAATCTCGAGTGTATGTCCGATAATAAGCATAGTCATTATCAATGTGAATTTAAATTAATTGAATCAGTGAATCTTGACCAAAGAATGGTTAAAGTGAAAATTAAATAAAATACAATCAAGACTCAAGACTCAATTCTAAACGAAATGAATATGTATACAATTTTAATAATTAATTTTACTTCGTTTGAACTCTGTTCATCTTAATATGGATAAAACTATGTCACCTTGATGGTTTAAAAAGGAGGAAATAGGATCTCTTGGCCTCTTACAATTTAAATAGAAGAAAATATATTTTTCAGATCTCTTATGTGTTTTTTTTTTCAGATCTCTTATGTGTAAACAATGAAGATCTCTTGTAAAAAGGTCATAAAACTAAAAAAGATTGTAAATGACCAAAAATTCATTTCTCCCAAAGGCTTTAAAAAGACATATTATATTGTGAAAATAGGATCTCTTGCGCTCTTATAATTTGATAGAAGAAAATGATTTTTTCAAATCTCTTATGTGTAAAAAATGAAAATCTCTTATAAAAAAATTATAAAATTAAATAAAGTTTATAAAGGACATATTATTTATATTGCAAAGATTAAAGGCATAATGTAGAAATCGAATTTCTCAACATTTTGAATTTTCTTTCACATATACCTGAAACTAATAATAGGATAGAAAGAGTACTTTATAAAAAAAATTATCTGTTCTTTTATGGATTTAAGAGGAAAGGATCATTAGATTGCGGTACAAGAAATGAGTTTGACTATAATTGGTTCGTAGTGAAAACAAAATTTGCTATGTGTTACCAAGAAGGACCAATTATTAGCTTTTGTCACGTCAGTTAACTTCTAAAGAGCCCTTCTCCCCTTCAAAAAAAAAGGAAAAATAATTTACTATATTTTAAGATATTATTTATAGATATAGATAAATATTGCAGTATGTCATAAACTGCTCAAATAATTCACCGATATAGTTATTGGTTCGCCAGAACTTAATTATTTCACCTCAAATCCTAAGTTTATATTAAATTATTTATTTAACATGAATAAATAATTTATTCAGAATTTGATAAATAGAAAATTATATACAGAGACCATAGCTTAAAAATCTTGAATTTACCTCTATTTACTTGTACATGTTCTCCTATTTATATATATCTTAAAAGTCAAAATACAAGTAAATTATGTGTTAGAAAAGTATTTCAGGTAAAATGTAGTCACTTTTTCCCCTTAGATCTTCAACTCTTTTTCGTATCAAATACATAGTCAAATACACTTTCATCTTCTAAATAGTAATTATCAATTTTAAGTTGAATACCATTTTTTCAAACTTCAACCAAATTATTCAGACGTATTTAAAACGATTCCATCACTTTTATTTTGGGTGCTTGCAAAAAGGAAAAGAATAAGTACCCTAAGCACTACGTTAAATTACTGTTTATGATTTGAAAGCATTAGTTAGTGATTTGGCTTTTTCCTTTGATTTTAGTGTGTTTGGAAGACCGAATCATGCTGGATTTTTTTTCCAAGTCAACTTTGATATAAATATACTTTGTGGTTCTTTCCAAATTGATGGTCCCATTTTCTTTAACGTGTATTTTACTATCAAATTCATTAACCCGTCAATCTCTCAACCTATGTACTAACATTATTTATTTCTTGGTCCAAATTGGAGGCCAAGACCAAAGGGTCAATAAAGCATCTACCAAATTTCCATCATGAAAACCCATAGAATTTAATTTTGTTGACTGGTAGGTTTCTTTGGCATAATTATTTTGGTATCCAAAACTTATTGATCTGATTAATAGAGATTTGTGTTGCATAGGGTACATAAACGGAACCGTCTCTACAAGAGTTTTTTCACTCCAGTGTTCGGTTCGAACACGAGACCACTGGGTAAGAATGAAACGATCTCATCCATCTGACCACACCACTTAATGATGGTTCCTTAAGATTTTTTTTTTCCTTTATAATCATATGGTATCCGAAACTACTGATTCGACTAATCAAGATTCGCACTGCGGGTTTATAAAGGCGAAGTCATCTTGAGTTTTTTCATTTTCAGGCTTGAGTTCGAGACCTCAAATTAAGGGCGGAGGGAGTTTATCCATCCCACCACAATCTCGGTGGTGGTTCCTTAAGATGTTGCCTCTATCTTATCAAACATGTACATTTTAAGCTTTTATTTGATTTCTATAGATTTTTTAAATAAATAAAGATGCCAAAAAAAGTCTGAAATAATTTTTTTAAGAACTAATAAGCGTGACTGATTGGTGAAGAAAATCTATTAAGTCGGAAATAATTTTCTTCTAAAAAGAATTAGTAAATCTGACTAATTGGTGAAGAAAAACTAACAAGTCTTGAGTACGTTGCTATTTTCCATCCAAGGAGGGTTCTATGCCATAGAAATTTTGAAATTGTGACTTCATAGTAAGATATTAGACACCACATTTTGCCTCTTCCAGCTTGCCTAAAACATTTTATATTTTATACTAATTTGAGCTTTACAAGCGCATAATTATTACAACATTAATCATAAAGCTACACCTAACCGAAGTCTCTACTCACTATAATAAGCAGTTGTATTAACCATCAACTTTTTAATAGGTATAATGACTCTCCCTAGACCCTATGTTTAGTTGAATATAATAAAAAGAATGTCAAATGTACCCCCAACGTCTGTGATTTATTTTGCATTTGTCCTCCTTTTACCTGTCGGTTCATAAAAAGTCCTCACCTTATATTTTATTTCTGTTATAAAATAATAACTATAAAGTAAATATACGGAAGAAATATGTAGAGAGAATATGTAGAGAGATATCAGTTTATATTACTTCTGCTCTTTCAACATTGCATCTGTGCATCCTATTTATAGAGAAACAAGACATGAGATATTTTGAGATATTTTGGGATATTTTGGATATCCACTATTTGGGATATTTTTGACACTCCCCCTTGGATATCCATTAATAGATGATGTGTCTCGTTAAAACCTTATTAGAAAAAAAACCCTGTGGGAAAAAGTCCTAATGAAGGAAAAAGAGTGCGCATATCTAATAATACGCTTTGAGAGTTGCCTCATTAAAAACCTTACCAAGAAAACCCAATGGGACAAAACTTGGTTAAGGGAAAAAGAGTACAACACGTATTTCACTCCCCCTGACGAAGACCAAGATTCAGATGTCGGAGTCTTCGCATTCCAATCTTGAATATCATCTTCTCAAGAGTTGAAGTTGGCAAAGATTTAGTGAACAAATCTGCAGGATTGTCACTTGAACGGATTTGTTGCACATCAATATCACCATTCTTCTGGAGATCATGTGTGAAAAATAACTTTGGTGAAATGTGCTTTGTTCTATCTCCTTTTATGAAACCTCCTTTTAATTGAGCTATGCATGCAGCATTATCTTCATATAATACTGTGGGTATTTTTGTATCACACTTCAAGCCACATCTTTCTCTGATGAAATGTATCACTGATCTCAACCACACACATTCTCTACTTGCTTCATGAATAGCGATTATCTCAGCATGATTTGAAGAAGTAGCAACAATGGACTGCTTGGTCGATCGCCATGATATAGCAGTACCTCCGCATGTAAACAGATAGCCCGTTTGAGATCGAGCTTTATGTGGATCAGATAAATAACCTGCATCTGCATAACCAACAAGATCTGTACTACCTTTGTTAGTATAAAACAGACCCATATCGCTAGTTCCCTTCAGATATCGCAATATATGCTTAATCCCGTTCCAATGCCTCCGTGTAGGAGAAGAGCTATATCTTGCTAGCAAATTAACAGAAAATGCTATGTCAGGTCTTGTAGCATTAGCAAGATACATAAGTGCACCTATTGCACTAAGATATGGTACTTCAGGACCAAGTAGCTCTTCGTTTTCTTCCTGAGGTCGGAACGGATCTTTGCTCACTTCAAGTGAGCGAACAACCATAGGAGTACTTAAAGGATGCGAATTGTCCATGTAAAACCGATTTAAAACTTTCTCAGTATAGGCAGATTGATGGATAAAGATCCCTTTTGCGAAATGTTCAATTTGCAGACCAAGACAGAGTTTTGTCTTTCCGAGATCTTTCATCTCAAATTCTTTCTTCAAATATTCAATCGCCTTTTGGAGCTCTTCTGGAGTTCCAATGAGGTTTATGTCATCAACATAAACAGCAAGTATAATGAACCCTGATTTTGTTTTCTTAATAAAAACACATGGACAAATGGCATCATTTATATATCCTTCATTTATCAAGTACTCACTTAGGCGATTATACCACATACGCCCTGATTGTTTTAAACCATATAATGATCTTTGTAATCTGATTGAATACATTTCCCGAGACTTTAAACCAAATGCTTCAGGCATTTTATATCCTTCAGGAATTTTCATATAAATTTCATTATCAAGTGAACCATAAAGATAAGCTGTAACCACATCCATAAGATGTATTTCAAGGGTTTCATAGACAGCTAAACCCATGAGGTATCGAAATGTTATAGCATCCATAACTGGTGAATATGTTTCTTCATAGTCGACGCCGGGTCTTTGAGAGAATCCTTGTGCAACAAGGCGTGCTTTGTATCGCACAATTTCATTTCTCTCATTTCTTTTCCGTATAAAGACCCATTTGTGACCAACTGGTTTTACACCATTAGGCGTTTGGACTACAGGTCCAAAAACCTCACGTTTAGCAAGTGAATTCAATTCTGATTGAATTGCTTCTTGCCATTTTGGCCAATCATATCTTCGTCGACATTCTCCGACAGATTGAGGTTCCTGATCCTCACTGCCCTTTATAATATTTAGTGCAACATTATATGCAAAAACACTATTCACCACAATTTTCGAACGATATAGTTCTTCACTCACTAAAGTCTCGGGTTTGCTGATTTCTTCAGGAATATCAGAATTAATCAGATCTTGAATCTCTTCATGAGATCCTTTCATAGTGTCATTCTGATCATTGTTTGTATTTCTTTTTCTTGGATTTTTATCCTTGGAGCCCAATGGCCTACCACGCTTCAGGCGTGGATGAGATTCAGAGGCTATGACACTAGTAGATTGTCCCTTTGGAACATCAATTCGAATAGGCACATTCTCTGCAGGGATATGCGACTTAGTTATTCTTTTCAAATCAGTAAATCCATCTGGCATTTGATTTGCTATTTTCTGTAAGTGGATGATCTTCTGGATCTCCTGCTCACATATAGGGGTACGTGGATCAAAATGAGATAGTGATGGAACTCTCCACGCAATTTCTCTTTTGATTTCTTTTCTCTCTCCCCCTAATTGTGGAAAATTTGTTTCATCAAATCGACAATCTGCAAATCGGGCAGTGAATAAATCTCCCGTCAATGGCTCAAGATAGCGAATAATGGAGGGTGATTCAAACCCAACATATATTCCTAACCTTCTTTGGGGGCCCATCTTAGTGCGTTGTGGTGGTGCTACAGGCACATATACAGCACAGCCAAAGATTCGGAGATGAGCAATATTTGGTTCATGACCAAACACTAATTGTGACGGGGAGTATTTATTATAATGAGTCGGTCTAAGACGAACAAGAGATGCTGCATGTAAAATAGCATGACCCCAGACGGTTGTAGGCAACCGTGTTTTCATAAGTAATGGTCTTGCTATCAATTGCACACGCTTAATAAATGACTCAGCAAGGCCATTTTGGGTATGAACATGTGCTACAGGATGTTCAACCTTTATCCCAACTGATAAACAATAATCATCAAAAGCTTGGGATGTAAATTCTCCAGCATTATCAAGACGTATAGCCTTTATAGGATAATCTGGGAAGTGTGCCCTTAAGCGTATTATTTGTGCCAATAATTTCGCAAACGCCAGGTTGCGAGACGATATGAGGCACACATGAGACCATCTCGAAGACGCATCTATTAGAACCATAAAATATCTGAATGACCCACAAGATGGGTGAATAGGTCCACATATATCCCCATGTATACGATCTAGAAAAGCAGGGGATTCAATGTCAACTTTCATTGGTGATGGCCTGGTTATCAATTTGCCCTGATGACAAGCGACACATGAAAACTCACTACTTTCAAGAATCTTCAGGTTCTTAAGTGGATGCCCTTTTGAATTTTCAATAATTCGTCTCATCATTATTGATCCAGGATGACCCATTCGGTCATGCCAAAGCACAAAAGTTCCTGAATCGTTAAACTTCTGGTTTACGATTGAGTGTGCTTCCATTGTACTAATTTCTGCATAGTACAGGCCAGAAGACAAAGTTGGTAATTTCTCCAAAACACATTTCTGGCCGGAGACATTCTTTGTAATGATAAGATATTCATCATTTGTTTCATTTAATGTCTCAACGTGATACCCATTACGGCGGATATCTTTGAAACTCAACAAGTTTCTTAGGGATCTAGAAGAGAATAGTGCATCTTCTATAACAAGTTTCGTCCCCTTAGGTAGAAATATAGTAGCTCTTCCGGAGCCTTCAATTAATTTCGAATTGCCAGAAATTGTATTAATATTTCCCCTTTTTCTACGCAATTGAGAAAAGTATTTCTCATCTTTGAATATAGCATGCGTTGTTCCACTATCAATCACACAAATATCTTCATGATTTGTCATTGATCCAAATAATATTTGAGGATTTTCCATATATTCTTCAAAACGAAAGAATAGGCAAAGTAAACATCGAAGTAGATATTTTGATTAGACAAAGTATTTCACACACTTTATTATATATATATGGAAACATAACCACATTAGATAATACAAATGACATGTATGAAATATCTAAGTTAATACAGATCCATCACCGATCAGATGATTTATTTTCCCTTCAGGGAGTTCAAAGAAATCTGCCACATCTAGATGCATGGGCTCAACATTATCTTCAGAAATAAAATTTGCTTCGGCATCCTTTTCTGCCCTTTTGAGGGAGGCTTGATATAGCTCAACAAGGTGCTTTGGCGTACGACAGGTACGTGACCAGTGCCCTCTTCCTCCACATCGGAAGCAATTATTTTCTGAATTTTTCTTTTGCACAACTTCATGCTTTTCATCCTTCCTTTTACACTGTTGGTGCTGAAGGGTATTATATGGTGCAAAACGAGAATCATGATTAAAATTCCTTCCTCGACCACGACCATGACCACGACTGGGGCCACGACCTCTTCCACGCCTAGAATGGCGAAAATTTGCCTCATTCACTTCAGGGAATGGGGCAGTACCAGTGGGTCGGCTTTCATGATTTTTCATCAGTAATTCATTATGTTGTTCAGCCACTAGAAGATGTGAGATTAGATCAGAATATTTTTTGAACTTCATCTCTCGGTATTGCTGCTGCAGGAGCATACTCGAGGCAGGAAAAGTGGAGAATGTTTTCTCCAACATATCAAGATCAGTAATATTTTCACCACATAATTTCAATTGAGAAATAATTTTAAACATAGTAGAATTGTATGCCTTAACAGATTTAAAATCTTGGAACCTTAAATGGAGCCAATCAAAACGTGCTTGTGGAAGTATGACCATCTTCAGGTGATCATATCTATCTTTCAGATCATTCCACAGCGTAAGAGGATCTTTAACCGTGACATATTCCATTTTTAAATTCTCATCAAGATGATGGCGGAGGAATATCATTGCCTTAGCACGGTTTTGATTTGATGCCTCGTTTTTATCTTTGATGGTGTCTTCCAGACCCATCGCATTAAGGTGAATCTCGGCATCAAGAATCCAAGACATATAGCTATTGCCGGATATATCTAAGGCTACAAATTCACGTCTAGAAAGATTTGCCATTAGTAATGGAAAACAAAGAAATCAATACCTTCGAGGCTTGTAAAGTATTTGCTCGAGATGACAGAGTCTCGTGCTGATAACGTGTTATAAAATAATAACTATAAAGTAAATATACGGAAGAAATATGTAGAGAGAATATGTAGAGAGATATCAGTTTATATTACTTCTGCTCTTTCAACATTGCATCTGTGCATCCTATTTATAGAGAAACAAGACATGAGATATTTTGAGATATTTTGGGATATTTTGGATATCCACTATTTGGGATATTTTTGACAATTTCAAATATGTCCTCCTCACCTTATATTTTATCTCAAATATGTCCTTACTCCTTCCTACTAACAGTTTTTAATCGTGGAAGAATTGATCCGATTGGGCTAATATGGTTGATGCCATGCAGGGATACATCTGGACCTTTTCACTTGTTTAAGAGTCGATGTGAACCTTTTAAAATTATTCAGGAGCATACCTCAAATTATTATAAACCAGTTTGATAATTTAGGGATAAATTGAATCTTTTGTTTGTCTACAGAGTTCTACCGTGGCAATTGACAAATGTTAGAGCCAACTGGACTACCTGCTACCCCCCTTAGAGAGGGCATATGGAAACAGAAAATAATGATAGGGCTTTCATGGACTGATCATCGATAAAACGGAACAAATGTAAGACAAGTGTAATATTTAAGGATGACTTGAGAACTTTCTCCTGGAAAGATTAAGGGTGAAACACAATAAAATAAGAATAACAAATGAAATAAGAAGACGCTTTCTGACTAACATTCTGAACAAATACATCTGTGATCTGACTTGTTCACTTAAATGACCATTTGACTACATTAATGGTGTCCTTGGTTAACACCAGTAAATAGATATTCTGAATCTCGACTGGCTTTTTTTTGCTACAGTAGAAAAATCGAATACTTGTCTCTATATGACATGCAGTTAATTGCATTCCCTTTTAAGGGCATTTCAATGATTTTACCCCCCAAAAAGTGCTTCAACACTTCTGACGAAACACACCAACCGATAGTTAATTAGTTTCAACACTTTTATCCAAACATATAACTACTATTTGTTTATAAAATTAGTTTCAGCACCTAAAGGTGTGGAATACTTCAAATTAGTTAACACAATGTTTGGCTCTTATACTGTCAAAATAAACCATCCAAATCGAGGTAAAATAAAAGCAAAATGCGAATAAAATTCTCAAGTCCATGACAAAAACGGAAGTCAGAAATATAGCTAGAGATGAACTGCTAAACAATCGAAGGAAGAGAGGTCATCTTCCATCGATTTCTTCTCCTTTATCAATAGCATCGGGAAGCGAAGGTTTTGAAGACAACCTTTAGGCTCTGTTGGCATAATCATTGGGCTCCCCATTGTCATCCCTGTAATCTTCACCTGCACCAACAGGGCTATTAAGATCACCACTTTCAGCTTGGTTGCTGGTACTGTCAGTGCCAAGTTGATCACTGCTGCCAAAGCTGCTAGTGAAACTGTTGCTTGCAGCATCAGTGTTTCCACTGCTGGCAAAGCCGCCACCACTTGAAAAGTTGTTACCAACACCTGTCCCAAAGCCGAAACTGTTTTCTCCACTTCCGTAATTACCAGCAACATTAGCATCACCACCACCTGCGCTGCCACCATAACCAGCAGCAGGAGCTCCATAATTACCTCCCCCTCCATAACCAGAGGCTCCATAATTACCCCCACCACCATAACCACCACCGCCACCACCATAACCACCGCCATAACCACCACCAAACCCTCCACCACCACCACCACCATATCCTCTAGTCCTGTCATTAGCTACATTTACCCTAATCGTCCGACCATCAAGCTCCTGAAAGATGCATAAAAACTAGTTGTCATGATCTAACCAGCAAACAGAAATGCATGGATGCATACAGGCACGTGCAAACATAACCCTCTTCAGTCCCCACAAACAAACCTATCATGCATATTTAAACACACAAGTTTCTGGATAAAACGATGCCAGATACCATAAAAGAACATTCCTTTGAAGTTGTTCCCATCATGCGAAACCAAACACAAAGGAAACACATGGCTTTTTATTCCTGCACCAGCAGAGAAAAGAGAAGCCAACATACCTGTTGGTCCAAAGCCTGGATAGCAGCGCTGGCATCCTCATCACTATTGAAAGTAACAAAGCCAAATCCCCTAGACCTTCCAGACTCGCGATCATAAATGACTCTTGCTGCAACAAATTGAAACTTCTTAAGTAATTCCACCTAGAAATTAGTGTCCCAACACACATGACTTCGTATACAGATATGTTCACATGACCAAATATGAATGAGCAAGTATTTGTAACTCATGAATACACGGAATTATAATACAGCTTCAAATAGTAAAAAAAAAATAAAAAAATGGAGAAGTAATTCTTCCATAGGTCGAAGCGACTTCATTTACTAATTCCAATCAGCAATACGTTACTTTTTTGATAAGTCCAACCAGCAATACACCAAATGCCACTCCATCACTAAGGCCCTCCTCTGGAGTTTGGAAACAAAATGATCTGGAAATTCATGTTGAGGGAACATCTACTAAAAAAAGTACTCCATACTGTCAAAAAATTTCCTCGAAATTACTCAAACTCTGCCCAGACACTCTTTATTATGTGCAATAACCATCTGCATAATAATGAAAACAATGCACAAGCATGCAAATGCACGTGATCATGAGAAAGCACGGCTGCAACAGTCCAGATTTAACTGCAAGGACTCTAAATAAAATTTGTAAACATTATACAAGCATGACGGCTGACTTCTATAGTCAAAAATTACATATAGCTTTAAATTAGACAAACCTTCAACGACTTCTCCATACTTGCTGAAAGCTTCTTGAAGAGTGTTGTCATTCGTGTTCCATGAGATTCCTACATTGTCAAACTAGAGGAATTCAGCAGACATGAGAAGAAATGTTACAAATACTGTGCTTAGCATGAGAGAAACTACATGCACCTCCCACAAAAAGTTTTGAAGAAGACATGCATCTAATAAGTTGAAAAATTGAAGGCTTGGATGCAGATATTTCATGATTGATGTGCTGCTTGCTAACAGCCTGCCTAAGAATGTTCCCAGCTTTGCTAAAGAATGCCATTCCTGAAAAGGGGCAGAACAACACGTATCAGTGAATTGATGAAAAGGGTAAAAGTGTGAATGACATGATTAGATTTTGATCAGGGAACATAGTGTTTATCAAATTACACTTCAAGATTAATCTTTCAGTTGATGCTTGATACAATATATAAATGTGACACAACAACTAAGCTACATAAGAACTTGTCTCAATATTATTCTAAATAGTCGACTACCTCTAGCTTATGTGGGGGTGGGAAACAAGACAATCGACCATTCCAAGTAACCTTTAGTTTCCTTCAGGACTGGTCCAGTTCATTCACAAGGAAAGACGAACGAGGAGGGTGGAGAAACAACTTTCCACAGCCTTTTTCTAGTACCAAAAGATATCATTTAAATTTTACAGTTTCATAAACCATTTCTTCTATGATTCATTCCCTAATGATTGTTAAAAAAATTAGTTATAGAGTTATCCAATACACCAGCATGTTCATTTATCAATGACCCATTAGGACGTTAGGGTTAAATTTAGTACACATACGTAATGCTTAAAGTTGAGAATTTCTAAAAAATTCAAGTTCCAGCTATTTGACCCTAGTTGTCAAAGAGTACAAAACACCAGGACAAAAGTAAAAAATGAATGAGCAAATTTTGTCATATTTGTAATTTAGGGTTTAGGGTTTAGGGTTTATATTCCACTGAACAACTTTGAAACCTCCCTGCATTAAAGCCAATAAGAATGAATCCTAACTTATAAAATATGTGTAACAAAAAAAAAATCACATAATATATATACAAATAGCTTTTGCACCTTTCCTTAAGCATTGAGAATAGATACAAGTATACAACCATTGCAAACTAATTAATAGTTCCTGTTTTTAACACTAAAAATAACTGGAAAAAATGGATTAGGGTTTCTTACAGACAAATAAGAGAACAAACCTAGTAGGAGTTTTAAAGAGGAGAAACGCTGTGTTTTTGAAGTTTATAGTGTGGCCAGCCGTAATTTTGAAAGTAGGGCGGAAATGATCATTAAATAGGGTAAGTCTATCTTTGGGCTCTGCATGACCCGATAGATGGAGTTTGGGCCTGCTCGTTTGAAATCTGCATGGACTATTATCATATCAGGCCCAAATTGTTTTTTTTCCTATATCTGGAAACCCTTTTAGAACTCTTTTTTTTTTTTTTTTTGGCGCGGATTGTCCTTCAAAGGCACTGGTCTTTAATTTTTGTCCCTCAAATTGCGGGTTTTTAGCTTTTGCCTTTCGTCTAAAATATTCCGAGGTTCTAGGTTCGAACTCTGGCTCAGTAAAAAAAAAAGCTTGGCAGATTTCGTGACAAAATTAAGCCTATTCGGGCTTTTCTAGAATCCCAGCAAAGTAAAAAAAAATAAAATGTAAGGCATAGTTTCTAGTTACTTTATTCCTTGTCCGGCATAACTTAGAACTATAAAAGTTATGCCTTATAAGGCCCAATTTGAAACTGCAGCATAACTAAATTAGGCCTTAGGCATAACTTAGAACTACAAAAGTTAGGCCTTATAAGGCCTAAGTTTCGCGAACCTAGCCTTGCGATTATTTTTTTATTTTTTTTTACTAAGCCGGAGTTCGAATCCAGAACCTCGAGGTATATTCGAACACTTTTTTAGGCAAATGGCAAAAATTAAAGACCAGCAAGAAGATATTTCCCAATAGCGGTCCTCTTTTTGTCAAAATTATAGACCTGATATTTATTCCTCTTCTTCAAGTTCTACTGCACCATTAGGTCAAGTAAACCAATCTCACAGAAAAGGAGCTGATATCGCTCACCTGACTGGATGTCAATCTGACGGATGGATAGGCATAGCATAAAAGAAAGGGTCAATTACAAGAGGAAGGCGGAGAAAGTTTCATAATTCAATTGTTGATAGATAGAAGGGACAATGCCTCTTTAGAAAAAACCACCTTAGTATGTTAAGACACCAAGGCTCCCCAGCGCCGACAGAGGAAGCAACTCGTCTGCTGTGGCAAGGCGACTTTTTTCTTTCACAATAAAACTTGGACGATTATCCCTACCTTCGGTAGCTTACGAGTTTTGAGGGACAAAAATTAAAGACCCCCACGTTTGAAGGACAATCTGCGCAAAAAAATGACTCAAAATAAACCTAATTTATATAACCCATTTTAAACAATTTCCACACCTTGTTTACTGTTTTGAACCCATTTACTCTTCCCCTTACACGTTACCCCTTCTCACTTTTGGCTTTGCTCGCCTGTGTTATCTGTATAATAAAGAAGTACTAGTCCTCCTTATTTCCTTCTTTCTTTCTTTCTTTCTATTTTGTAAGATTAGAAACCTGCAAATTTTGATCCCTTTAGTCACATAATGGGATGTGTTCTTTCCCCATATCTAACTTTGCAAATGTAAATGTCAAAAGATCTTAATGTTTCATACCGTGATAATCTATGTCAACTTTTTGGTTATTGTTCATTAGAAGGGTCAAATGTGCACTATTGATCAGGGCAGGTTGCAAAAAGAAATACTCCATTAAACATAAGATACTTTTATTATATAAAATAATTATCAAATCTACCATACTTATATATTTCCCGATAGAGGTGGAATTTCAACTTGGTAGTGCAATTAGTTATTGCTTGAATTTCATTTAAAATGGTTTAAGGCTTGAGGGTGCTTAATTTGAGTTTGGGAGATAAAAATTTGGCCGTTGGAGGTTTAGAGTGTTGAAGATGACAGTTATGTCGCTGTTGAATAATACAGGGCCTTATTCTTCAAAATTCAAACGCAAATATGGATCTTATTTTCAATTTGAGCTTGAGAAATAGCAAAATGATGTGTTTTGGATAATAATAGGGGTGTAATAGAACCCTCAATAATTAAAGATGGTAATTGGCGAAAGCGATCAATTTTGGGGGAATTTATGTTTTCCCTAATTATTATATCTATAATTATTTTTATTATATCACACGTTACCCTTACTTATTAGTGAACGAATGGTTATGTAGTAACCATTTTCTTGAATAATTTAGAGCGTTTGCATAATCTAAACCACCTAAGAGCCCGTTTGGATTGGCTTATAAGTTGCTTACAAGTTGTTTTCAACTTTTTTGAGTGTTTGATTGGTCAGCTTAAAGTCATTTTGTGCTTAAAATAAGCTCAAAAAAATAATTTGGCCCATTTGACTTAGCTTATCTAAAGCAGCTTATAAGCTGAAAACAGCTTATAAGCCAAAAAAAATAAGTTAGACTACCCAACTTATTTTTTTTAACTTTATAAGCTGTTTGCAGCTTATAGGCATAAGTCCTTCGCTCTAAATCCTTAGCAGCAACAAAAGTATCTTCTCCTTATTATAAATTATTGAAAACTACGTGTATCTTGTATTTTGTTTTGGGTTTTGTCAACATTTGGATTATATCTTGTCTTAGTTAAATCCTAATGAAATGACAAGGATGACATTTTAGTAAGTTTACGTAATTGTTTTGGCAATGTTTGTCACATCTGTTAATCCCTATACACATCGAGTTTGAAAGTGAAATCTACTACTATAAGGCTGAGTGGCTGACAAAGATGATTTATAAGAGTAAGGGGTCTTTTTCACGACTTTTCTTTGTGGATTTCTTGATACTATACTCAAAATAACTCTTAATTTGATAAAACAACGCATAAATTAATAAATTTGAATAATCCAAGCACATTTGATATAAACACCGACTAAGGAGGAGTCCGGAGCTAAAGGGCATAAAAATACACGGTATAAACCAAAAGGGTAGCCTTTTTAGTTACAGACCAAAACGGGTATAATATGTATCAGTCCACGTTATATCCCAAATTTTTTTTTTCCAATTGTCAGACTGATCACGGAAAAAAAATTAAAAAAATTAAAAGGTATAACGTGGACTGATCCATGTTATACCATTAATATATATTTTTCTCCCCAACGTTTTACAAAATAGGAGTCCGGAACCAAAATGCCCCCAAAAAATCATTTTGAACCAAAATACTCCAACAAAAAAAATGTTACAAAAATACCTTTAGTATTTTACGGAGACGGAGCCGTTAAGTGCTTTAGCGCAGTATTTTACTGCGCTAAAGTTTTTTTTTTTGCATAGCGCAGTAAAATACTGGGCTATAGCGACCACTAAAAAAAAGGTGCCCAAAGTAAGTTTTATTCGAAAAAACTTAGTGTTTTTTTCCATACTTTGACCAATGATTAGTCGTGTGTCAAGACTCCGAAACGTCAATATTTTATATAGAACCTGATATTTTTTTCTGCGTACAATAATGTAGGCTCAATACATCAAGGATACGTAGACGTTCGGATCATCATTTTAGGGGTTGAAAAGGTGCCCGAAGTAAGTTTTGTTTGAAAAACTAGTTGTAAAGTGGTCAAACTTTAGATGGTCATAACTTTGTGCTCGGACGTCCGAGTTACGCGATTGTTTTTTTGATTTTGGGTATTTTTCCGAGATCTATGCGGACAAACCGCTAGCCGAGCCGATTTTTAAAAAAACACCTTTTATCCCATTCAATTTCAATTTTCCCCCAAATTGGCGTGAAATTTTCAGTTTTATTTACTTATAATATGATGATACGTAATAGATTTCAACGTAAAAATCCCGGGGTAATGTAGTTGTGAATGTCAATTTCACTTCTGTGGTTTCAATTTTTGAAAATAAAGCTGACTAATTTTCTCGACATATAAAGTTGACTAAAATAACCTTATAGTCAAACACTAAGTTTTTTCAAACGAAAACTTACTTCGGGTTCAGGAGCGCGGACTACAACTAGAAGGAGGAATGAAATGGATATAGCTCATGCTCGCATGGCTAGAAAGTGTAGTACGTGCAAGCAAACACGTCATAACAAGAATCGCTGCCTCGACAGAAATCAGTAGTTGTTGTTGCTCGTTGGTTTTTATGTTTTTTCTTACGTTGTATGATCGTTGTTTCCTTATGTAATCTTCCAGGAATATATAACATGTCTTGTGCCGTTTAATAGTTAGTATGTAATTTAACATTTACTACTCAGTTAATGTGTGACGTTTATTTAACTTATATTTTATTTTTTATTTCTGTTCGCATACATAACACATATTTAATTATTGCATGTGTTAAAATATTTATTTGAGTTAATCACTGAAATTAACTATATGCTTTAAAAATTAAAAAAATCAATAATTTTTTTTTATTAAAAACACAGCCGAATATGATTTAAATAGAGGCAACGTCTTACAAACTATTTGTAAAACGCTGGGGAAAAAATTAATGAAAAGTATAACGTGGACTGATCCACGTTATACCTTTTAATTTTTTTTGAAAATTTTTCCGTGATCAGTTTGACAATTGGAAAAAAAAATTGGGGTATAACGTGGACTGGTACACGTTATACCCGTTTTGGTCTGTAACTAAAAAGGCTATCCCTTCTGATTTATACCGTGTATTTTTATACCCTTTAGGCTCTGGACCCGACTAAGGAGCATCTCATTTCTTTCCTTCAAAGAACAAATGCAAGGTCCTTGTTATGAATTAGTGATCAACCCATCATGTTTAGGATTTAATCCCCAAATCAAATTTTGGTTGAATGCTTTTCTCCTTCCTCATTTATTTTCGAAAAACTTAGTAGCCTAACTAATTTATATTTGCCTTGTTAAGATCAATATTGAGTCTAACCACATAAAACACTTTCTAATGTGAAGGTGAAATTATTCGTTTTTAGAATTCTGAATAAAAAAAAAGCTTAAATAAGAAAGTATTATAACATCATCTACTATGTCACACTCCTCGGTGATACTTGAGTGTTTTATTATTTTTCTCAAATTCTATAATTAAATGCCTAAAAATAGAATCAGTTGTCTCTCTTAACTAATTACCAAAAGAAATATTCCACTACAACAAAAAAATAAATAATAATAATAATAAAAAGGGTTAAAAGGCACAGGAGAATCAATAAATATGAATAATTTTGTGGAAGCAAAGAGAACTTTTTTTTTTTTTTTTTTTTGTACAAAAGAGCGAAAACGACATAATCCTATGTGGCAGACACTGTTTTAGCCAACGTAAGCCATTCCGTGTATGAAACGCGTAACCGCGTAATCTCTAATGGAAGAGAGAGAAAAATGGTCTTTCTTTTATTCTTTTCCTTTTTTATATTCTTAAAAAGTTTGAAATTGATGACTCATTTTTAAGGGGAAAAATTAATAGAGCTAGCACACGTGGCATCAAATGAGTGGTGTTTTGAGATCATTTGAGGATCTAATGGTGGAACCACATGACACTCGTTTTGTACACCTGTTTTGTTTCTTTATGTTTGACTTGCTTTGAGTTACTATTTTACCCCTTTGATATTGGTATTCAGTTTTTGAAGAGATTAGAACAGTTTGCATGTGTGGACTTAAATGACTATTGAATCCTCAATACTTTTTATTTTTATTTTACTTTTATAAAAGAGGTAGTGATCATTATTCTATTTAGATAAGACCAGAGGCATATTTGATATGATATTAGCATAAAAGAGATAGAGATAACCAGACTAAGAGCCCGTTTGGATTGACTTATAAGTTGCTTATAAGCTGTTTTCAGCTTTTTGAGTGTTTGGCTGGCCAGCTTAAAGTCATTTTGTGCTTAAAATAAGCTCAAAAAAATAATTGGGCCCATTTGACTTAATTTATCTAAAGCAGCTTATAAGCTGAAAACAACTTATAAGCTCAAAAAAATAAGTTAGACTACCCAACTTATTTTTTTTAGCTTATAAGCTGCAAACAACTTATAGGCATAAACCCATCCAAACAGGCTCTAAGAAGTTGAAATAACATTTGCTTTCATACCGAAAGATCCTCTATCTCCGGCACTTATCAAATGAAATGTATCAAATTGGTTGAAGGTATACTTTTGGCACATATCTGTTACCCATTAGCTTGTAAATTTATATTTTAGTAGAAGAATAATGTCCTCTCTATGTAAGTAAAATGGAGCAAAGAATTTCCTTTCTTAGGTTGATATAACACCATTTTTCTATAAAAAAAATCACTAAACAAAAGATGGAACCACATCTTATTATCTTCCATAATCATAATATATACTAGTACTTTCTCCATTTTATTTTATGTGTTCTAGTTTAACAAAATACAAAGTTTAAGAAAGCAAGAGAGATTTTTGAATATTATGATGGTCTTAAACTAGAGATGTATATAAATGTATCAAAATATTTTTTTGGATCTTGTGGTCCTAAAAATGTCACGTGGGATATTGAAATTAAAGAGCTACTAAATATAGAAAACAACGTTTCCTTTGAAATAGACTACAAAGAAAAGTAAGACACATAAAATTGAACACAAGGAGTAAGTTCTATGTAGAATAGTATAATGGTTAACATCTGACTTACAATTGGTTGTCATATTTGAATCCCATTAGTTTTTCTATCATTGGAATGAAGTGATAGGCACATCTCAAGGTCGATGCAGGACATGAAGAAATTTTCTTAAACGATATTCTCTCATTTATCTTTAATGTGTGCTCACTTGCACCTTTTGACAAACGTAGTCGTATTTAATCTTGTCTTTATATAACCGGATATCCTTCTTAGCATGTACATTTTTTCAACGCACTCATTTTGTGAATATGTTAAATTTTTGCTGCCCAATATTTACTCTCGCATAATATTGTTTATATTATAATTGCTCTATAGATATTAAAGTAAGAAAGGCAGTTTCCAAAATGTTAGAACACATTACCAAAAGACAAGTTGATTCACTTGGTGAACTATATTATCAATTTATGATGGAGGAATTTCATTTAATTTTTGCTCTTTATAAGTTTAACATTTCTATACTAATAAAAATTCCTCCATTATTTAAACAAAACTTGAGGGGTAAAGCGGGGAAAACGGACATATCGAAATAGACATACCAATCACTATCCGTATCGAATGCAAGGAGAGAGACAAGTCTTTACTAATTTGGTTATTTATTCTTCACTTTTTTCCAAATTCTTTCTTTCCATTTTTTTTTTAATTACTTATATTATATTTACCATGATAACTCTAGTTTTTGGTATAAAAGCACCAACTATCTCATAGTTACGAAATCGAAGAGAACTGAAAAAACTACGTATCAAATAACCGATACTTGTGTCTGAAATTCTACAACAATCTTCTGTGTAGAAAAATGGCGGATCAGTTGACTGATGACCAGATCTCTGAGTTTAAGGAGGCTTTCAGTTTGTTCGACAAGGATGGAGATGGTCAGATTTTCTTTTAAATGTGTACTCTGTCTCAATTTACATGTTTTGAGAGTCAAACTTCTTTATTTTTTACGGTGAATACAGACATACAACGTTTTTTACGGTCAAACTTCTTTATTTAGCAACTACCAGTCATAATAATTAACAATTTAAAATAATTCAAAGGGTGTACTGAATATTTTCTTATTTGACTCTTGAAATCCGAACTGTATGACATAGATGTTTTGTGTTTGAAGCTCATAGCCGTGTGTGGAATCTGTTTGTTTCAGATCTGACGTTTGATTTGTTTTAATTGGTTGACTTTTTAGGTGTTAGTCCTTGTGGTGTTGGGGATTTTAAGGTGACAGATTTTTGTATGAGAATATTTGCTTGGTAAATTCGGAAGAATAGTTTTCCTAGCTTATGGAAAAGTTGAAAAAAAAAAAAAAAAACTAGAGAACATGGAAACCATGTAGTTTCAGAGGCGGAATCAGGATTTTAAGACGCCGGGGGCACTACTATCTTGACATAAACGCTAACAAAATTTTTAGTGACGACTGAGGGATAATACTGTGTCGGATGGTCACTAATAGTATAGCCGTGGCGAAAATACAAATATTTAGGTCAAATATGTGTAATAAATAAAATTTAACATAGTGAAGAAAATGAAAGAGGTAGCTCAGTGGCTAAGGCTATGCAACATGTGGTGACAGTGCAGGTTCGAGTCTAGGTGAGCTCATTTAACGCTTATTGTTTTCCTAAAAATAGGCTC
Source organism: Lycium barbarum (assembly GCF_019175385.1). Lineage (NCBI taxonomy): Eukaryota > Viridiplantae > Streptophyta > Magnoliopsida > Solanales > Solanaceae > Lycium > Lycium barbarum. The sequence continues at coordinate 128,084,564 of NC_083344.1, forward strand.
AAAAAAATAATTAAAAGTGACTTTCGGGTTCGATCCGGGGTGACATGTAAGGAAAGCAGCAGTTGCAATCAACGTGCCCCAAAGACACTTTCGTTTGTTAGAGTGCACAATTAAATATATACTAATTTCTCAAGGTATATACACATATATATACATAATTTTTTCTGAAGGGTTGGAGTGCACTTGCATAAGTGCACTCCCACCTATCCATGTAGGTCCGCCTCTGTGTAGTTTGATGTTACTTTGGTGAATAATGAATTGTTCTATTTAGTTTATTAATAACAGCTATTCTGGAACCATGAGGTCTGATGCTCTGCTGGTGGCAGTAGTACCTTATGGAAATAGTTGAGGTGCGCGCAAATTTATTCGGAGAAAAAAAGAAAAAAGTTAAGATCTATTTTGGAGAAGCTGAGTAAATGGAATTGGATTATACATATAAGCTGAAATGATAATCTTATTTTGATGATAGATTTGGCCTTTATAAGTGGATTCAGCTCGTTTTAAATGCTAACCAAAATCTTTTTCTAAATCTATAGTATTTTGTTTGAACTGATTGGTTGATGAACAATTAGATGAATGAGTTTGTGTGTTTGGTTGGAAGGGAAGTATTGAGTTGACATATTGAACATATTTTCCTTTCATGAGGGAGGGTTCGTTTTTCTTTTATTGATGGAAAATGTTTTCCTTGGAGATATTTTTTAGTATTCTAACGCCAGAAAATAATTTCATCCTGAAAATTAGTTTCCAAAAATATGTTTTCCTTCATATCAAACACACTAGAATGATGTATATGTTAGTTATTGTTAGCTTTTGAACGTGTTATGGCATTTAATCCCGCTTGTCTTGTATCATCCGCAACATTGACTCTTTTCAATTGTGACCTGTCAAATCTTGATTGAGGAAGATGATATGGGGGTTGACAAGGGTGTTAAACGACAGCAGACATTATCTCTTTGTTTTGTGCCAAATAAGACTGATTTTTAGTTCTTACAAATATGGCTTATAAGGTGCTTAATATTGGCCTGTTTAGTTTGTTATTTTCTGGGCATAAGTTGGAAAGTAGTGCATTTACTGTTTTCTACCGTTTGTGTGGATTGGAGAGTAGCTCACTGACCAAATCCAATGTTATGGTCAGAAAGTGTGGTTGGTTAGGTCTTTTCCTACAGTTAGCTAAATTGCTAAGTTCTGTGTAGGTTGCATCACAACTAAGGAGCTTGGAACTGTGATGAGATCGCTGGGACAGAACCCCACCGAAGCTGAACTCCAGGACATGATAAACGAGGTGGATGCAGATGGTAATGGAACCATTGACTTCCCAGAGTTTCTAAACCTCATGGCCAGGAAGATGAAGGATACCGATTCCGAGGAGGAGCTGAAAGAGGCATTCAGAGTCTTCGACAAGGATCAAAATGGCTTCATCTCCGCTGCTGAGCTTCGCCATGTGATGACTAACCTTGGGGAGAAGCTTACCGATGAAGAAGTTGATGAGATGATTAGGGAAGCAGATGTCGATGGTGATGGTCAAATTAACTATGAGGAGTTTGTTAAGGTCATGATGGCCAAGTGATTGCACCATCTCTTGTTAAAGTTTAGACTTGTTAAAAATGTGAAAAAATCCAAAAATATTTCATTGGATAGGATCTGCCTAGTATAATGTTTTTCGTCTTACCATCTGGATGTATTGGACCTTGAATGAATGTAATTTATTATTGTAATGGTGGTGGAGTATCTCTCCTTTGTTTTTTTCTTCCTTTTCTCGATATTCTTTGACTGTTGTGTACTTTCTGTGATCCTCTTAATTGATGGATGCAGTTTCATTAACCCTCTTGTGCTCTTCTTTCCATGAATTACATGACTAACTTTTTTTGGGTTCTTAGTAACTGGCTAAATTTCTTGGTTGCTTTGAATTTTGATGTTAAAAGTTGCAGCTTTTGGTAGCTATATTGTGCATATAGACTTCGCTCAATAGGTTGGGGGTGTGTGGTTTCCTTTTTCAATTTTGTCCTTAAAGAGGCCACACATGATGGATAAATGAATCTTTGCCACACATGATGGGTAAATGAATCTTTCTTTGGCTTAATTGTAGTTTAAAGAGCGTGAAAATCATCCTGCATTGACGAGTCCTATGCCTTACTCTCCTCCATCATCCTGCATTGACCAGTCCTATGCCTTACTCTGCTCCTTTACTCGTCTTGGGTCGGCAAATGTGAGGTTGCGTAGCTGCGAGCAAGCTCACACAGGTGGAGTTCACATACAGCCAAGCCTAACTTGCTTGGGACAGAGACATAATTATTATTTGTCATATTTCAGTAAAAAGGCAACCCGATTCATGAAGCATCCCACGTTCACGCAGGATTGGTAGAAGGGCCGCGTCCCAAGGGGCTGTAATGCATGCAATCTATCCTAACACAATCATCAAGGGCTAATTTCGCTGTTAGACTTTACCGTTGCTTCAAGATTCCCCATCTTGGTAAACCTTTAACTCACCCTAATACCATCTCCATTATGAATGAGAACTGGAACAGAAGTCATAGGTACTCAATCTTGCCGCAATGACATTTTATACTTTGTGTTAAAGAAGTACTTCACATACACCCAAGCCTAACTTGCTTGGGACAGAGACATAATTATTATTTGTCATACTTCAGTAAAAAGGTAACCCGATTCATGAAGCATCCCACGTTCACGCAGGATCGGTAGAAGGGCCGCGTCCCTTCAAGGGCTAATTTCACTGTTAGACTTTACCGTTGCTTCAAGATTCCCCTTCTTGGTAAACCTTTAACTCACACCCTAATACCATCTCCATTATGAAAGAGAACTGGAACGGAGGTCATAGGTACTCAATCTTGCCGCAATGACATTTTATACTTTGTGTTAAAGAAGTACTCCATATGTTTTCACTTTTCAGGTAGTTTCCTTTTTCTTTGATCATCAAACATCAGATACATGAATGAACCTGTGGGAGTTTGACAATTCTCAAGGGAAGAAGAGCCAAGTGACTGCCAACAATTAAGACTAGTAAACTACCAAAAATAATTCTACCAATGAAATAACAAATCACAGTACACATTTGGCTTCACACCAGAGGGAACCTCGGTATAATCTTTTTACATGTTGATGTTCTCTTTTAGTTATAACAAAATTATCAATCCAATTTCATATTCCAAATAGCCCATTTTAACAAGGACGCAACTTCGACCACGAGGCTACCACATTGAATATTATTATAAGTTACAGTTTCTTGATGGAGTTGCAACTACGTTCATTGCACACTACAGACTGATAATGAACCATAAAACTAGAAAGAAACAACTGAAATAATCCAATTTCATTTATCAGGGCATAATACAAATTCAATTCTGCAGGACTGTTTTTCCCATCTATCAAACAAAAGCAACAGAGTAAATGATTTAGTCACATAATCAATTAAAAACAAGTTATAATCTCTTCAAGCTTTTCTTCCTCGCATCAATCTTCTTTTTGTCTGCAGGGAGTTTCGCCACCAATCCAGCTTCCTTCTTCATGGTCAGTGATGGTGGTGCTGCTGACCCACTAACCGCTGTGTCTGCAGTTAGTGGCTGGTCCAGACTGTTTCCTCCTTTTACAATGTTAGCTGTAGGGGCTAACGGAGAAGGCGGTTGGAGAGGTGTAACTCCAGATGTCACAGTCTTCTGATCAAGGGTACACAATGAAGTGTGTGTCTGGCCAACATTTAGGGCTGTGGTTGATTCGGAAATAGCTCCTGTTTTTAACTTAGTCTTTGGTTTAGCATGAATACTGGTATAAAGCCTGCATGGTTAAACACGGAGGAGCATTAGACAGTCAAGAAGTGCATTCAAACAGCTAAACGTTACTTTAAACTACAAAGGAAGCTTTCTTCTTCTTTTTAGTTTTTATTCATCTACAAAAGGAGGGCGGACACAGAGCAGGGCAATAGCTAAAAACAATATATTCCCCATGACGTCAGCCAGAGTGGTCTAAGTCTGTATTCGTCTTAGAGCCTGTTTGGTCAAGCTTCTAAAATCAGCTTATTTGAAAAATGTTTTTTTCAAAAGTGCTTTTCAAAAAAAGTACTTTTTGGTAAGAAACAGTTTGTGTTTGGATAATCAGCTTGAAAAACACTTTTGAGCAACAATTAATGTTTGGCCAAGATTTTAAAAAAGTGTAAGCTAAGTGTGTTTTCTCAAAAGTCTTCTTCAAAAAAGTACTGTTTTGGGGAGAAGCTACTCTTTTCAGCTTCTCAAAAGCAACTTCTGCTTCTACTCAAAAACACATTTTCATCTCCTAAAAGCTTTGGCCAAACACCTTGAATTTGAAAAAAAAACACTTTTTTTCAAAGAAAAAACACTTTGGCCTTGGAGAAGCTTGCTCAAACAGGCTAGCCATTGGATTTATGAGCAGGAATTTTAGGTTTGTGCCTCCAAGACTTTTTATGGCACTTCATCCTCATTGTCACATTTTATATATACAAAGAGAGTGAGAATGAGTTGGTTCACTTGGATCTCCTATTTTCATCTCCAGTTTCAACCATTTCAAAATTAACTGTAGGCATTTCTATGAAATTCATAGAAGTTAGCAACTTAAAAGTGTGACAAATCCATGTTCTCACCATAAATAAAATGGCACTTAGATGCAGGTTAATCAAGCATGACAGTAACCAAATAAAAATGTACAACATCATAGAAGTGAAGGTGACATGAGTAAGTGAAGTTAGAACACGCTAACTCACCTTGCATGTCTAGCATACTCGTCATAATTATCAAGCAGCATCTTGCCAGCTTGCTCATTTAAAGCAGATTCTGGGAATGGCTCGATTAGTAAGCATCTTACCACCTGTTACCAAAAGTGTGACCACAAAAGTAACAAATCAGAGAAAGGAAAAGGTCACTTCACACCTATATTTCCAAAGTCCTCCACAGGCAGACTCGATTTTCACTTAGAAAAAGCAGAAACTTACCATGAGAACATGTCGTAGGCCCAAACTAGGACTCCAATCTTTTTTCAAAGCATTGACACAAATCTCACCATTCGAAGCAATGTTGGGATGAAAAATCTTGGTCAGAAAATAACCTAGAAAAAAAATATACATATATAAATAATGTACTCAGCCATATAACAATCAAAAAATTATGTACTCAGCCAACAAGTTGACCTATTTAAATGAAAAGAAAGTGAAAAAAAAGTTCCTAAAACAAAAGAATAATAAGGGAGAAAATGTAGATTAGGCTCCTTTTTTTCCCCACAAAAGGTACAAAATACGACTTAGGCTCTTGAATTGTGATTAATACAGAGCCAACTGATTGAAACAAAAACTAACACAAAGTTGAACTATATAAGTATAAGGCTACAAAGCATGTCACACTGGTAAAACTTGAAACGTTGCAATGTGAAGACAAACCTTTGGGTGGGGAATGGGGGAAATCGTGTGTCAAAATCAACTTCATGCGGAAAACCCCGTTCTCATAAGGAGTCCCAGCTGCATGGTAGATAGAGCAATTAGAATAAGTGTGTGTCTCAAGAACTGAAATATAGACAACAAACGTAACATACCTGGGCCCTCAATATCAGCAAATATGGTTGAAAAATCATCATCGTTTACACCTACTTTGATGCCTTCAGGAGGAGTCTCGTCAAGATTTTTCAATTCCTTGGCCAATTGTTTTATCACATTTGGTGGGAGATTTTCATTAGTTGCCTATGCCAAAAACCAAAATTTAGGACAGTATTGACTACAAATGGCAAAAGGTGCTACATAGGTTAGAGGACGTAACATACTAAATTACTTCAGCACACGGAATGGAAAAGGAGAAAAATAAAAATGACATTAAGAAACCGAGTAATAGCAACACATTGAATTTGAGGAAAATACCATATCCAAATATAAGTAGACCTAAGAGCAGTTGGCAACTTCGCTGATGAGTTATCAGTGCAGCACGCAGTTTTAGCTGGTAGTTCAGATGTTGAAGATAATCAAGCTTATGAAAGAATCCTGCAAAAGGGCCAGAAAAAGATCGTCAGAATACAATTCTTCAAGATTTGTCCAAACAATCACAAGAAACAAGCAAGTAAAGAGCTGTTCTATCTTCAATAAAATTGTGTTAATCAATCCACCAGACGCAGAAAACATATCAGAGAAACCACAAAATTGTCAACAGAAGTACAAGTCCACATAATCCTCCTCTTTATATGTCCATACAGTTAGACAAATGTCTAATAAAGTCTTGGACACTCAAGATGAAACAATATACTTGCAATCACACATACAGCTCTTGTTTTCCAACTTACACCATCTACCCGGTAGCATTGACTCTAGGGCCCCTTTTAGTTAAGAAGCTCAATCAAATTCTTGACTTTAATATCGTTCCACTACATAGAGTCAGAAAATTCCCTTACAGAATCAGGACATCAACATCATCAGATATCTTAGTTTGACTAGTTTCAGCATAAAGTCGAACATAAAGACGTTGTCCAGATCTATGATTAGAAAATCCAACAATTTAAAGAGAAATGTTAGATGCTGAAGTATCCTCATCCTCACTTCATAAAAGAGTGATCAAAAAGACTAAAACTACTTGATCCTGAAAGCCAACCAGAAAATGATAGTACTGAAGCTACAGTGCTACAAAGAAAGATTAGTAAAAGAATCTGAGCATCCAAAGACGAAAGGTGGAATGGAGTGCATTCCGGCAAAAAATATTCACTCCGTGACCCAAATGTTGCTCGAACTGTCGCTAAATCAATTAGTTACAAGATTTCAAGTAAGCCATTGATATCGAGAATGGACGAATTCACAGTCGATCACATATTCCCCAATCTGGTAAATTCCAAAGTGGATAGGCATTGCGAAAAACCGAGCTACTTTTTTGTTTGATAAGGTAAAAGTAACAAAAACAAGCTACTTAGAATGTTTGGCCCTTGACAATTGACATCCCTTAACGGCAGCAAAATGTCATTTCTTATAACTGCCCTCAAAGAAGGTGCTTTAGTTTAAATAACTTTCACAAACATTTCTAGTACACGTTTCACTAGATAATTACAAGCATTAAGATTAAAGAATAATTATTTCCAATAAGCAAACAACAGAATAACAGATGCTAAAAGATCTAACAACACGTCCAGAGAAAGATATGTTTGGCATCCTAGCCAAAAGTTGAACACCGTCGAACCAGTAATCAAGATGAACAACTTTCAGTATAACCATAACAAAATTAATCAGTGCCAAAATCATTTATGAACAAGGTTGTCTGCCTAACCATGTTGACACAAGATTGAAATCAAAATAGCATACTAGATACAGCAAATAATCAACCAACCTTTCTCGAAATTCAATTTCAAATATGGTACTCCACAAGACAAACTAAAACCCTAGAAAGATGAAGAGGGGAAAATAGTTGTTACATATTTCAAACACTAGACTCAAAAGGATCTTGCACTTTGGTGATTTCAACAAAGGGGAAAATGACAAATTGCTTATCACAACCAAAGTCAAAGACTTGATAAGACACTTTCGTAACCCACTTTAAATCAAATCAAACACCCAATCTTGCTATTTACACATACACCAATGCACCAAAATAAGTGAAAACCTAATCAGTCAAGTAAAGAGATCCTACACCTTAACATTTAAACCCCAAACACAAGTCCAACCATGAAAGAAAAGAACTTTACACACACAAAAAAAGTCCCCTTTAACAATTAACATCAGATTAAGCATCGATCTGACTCAAAACTTCAAGAAATGGCAACCCCAATTTTAAAAATCAAATCTTTATTAGTCCCTAGTCAAGAAATGGCAACCCCAATTCTAAAAATCAAATCTTTATTAGTCCCAAGTCAAGAAATGGCAACCCCAATTCTTAAAAATCAAATCTTTATTAGTCCCAAGTTAAGAAATGGCAACCCCAATTCTAAAAATCAAATCTTTATTAGTCCCAAGTCAAGAATCAGGTACCAAAAATCAAGATTGAAGAAAAACAGTCATCAAGACAGTGCTATAAACAGAATTCAAGAAAGATAAAGAAACCCCAGATGGGAAAAATTCACCTTTGTGCAGATTGAGAGAGACGAAAGGAAAACAAGTGGGTAAAATGGGCGTGGGGATTGATTAGAAGAGTAAGGGGTCTATTGGCTTTCCTTTTCCCTAACTTGGAACAACACCCACAAATATCCAGAAAACGATGCCTACTCTCTAATAAATTGGGTTTTGATTGATGTGTATAGGTATGTGTGTATACATGTACGTTACACCAACAGAGTCCAGAGAGGAAACTATAGAATATAAGGAAAAAATGAGAAAATAATTGTTTTTGTTTTTATTTCAGAGGGTAGGCTTGTGAATAAGAGAAAAAAAAAAACAGAAAAAAAGAAAGAAAATGGAGGTATCTTTGATGAAATTTGATTCTTGTACCACTTCAATAAACTATACCACTAATCTCAATAAGAAAATATAAAGGGTAAAATCTGATATTTAATTTAGCTCTTTTAGTTATGAAGTGGGGTTTATGAAGTTTTCCTCTCTTGAGTCGAGGGTCTTTCGGAAACAGCCGTCTTACCTTTCAAGGTGGGAGTTAGGTCTGCGTACACTCTACCCTCCCCAGACCCCACATGGTGGGATTGCACTGGGCTTGTTGTTGTTGTTGATATGGTGAAAGTGGATTCTGGTCCAAAATTTCTAGATAGATCGTGTTTCACCTGATGGTCAGCTAGGTCTACATTCCTGAAATTTATACATGAATACCTAGTAGATACAATACAAATAATCTATGCAACTTCAACATTTCTTGGCCGAAGAAATCTCCAGGAAGAAAAAAATCTTGAAAGAGGGAATGAAGCTTGAGATAAAAGCGTAAAACTTTATACGAGAAGGTAGAACTTGATCCTTTCGAGAACTCTATTATCCTTAATACTCAAATTAATGTAGTAACGACATTAGTATGTGATCGTCCGAAATTTCTAAAAGATTAATCTGAGCTTATGAATAACTTTAATTGTTTTGTAAAATATTTCTAGTTAAATTACTTTTGTAAAAAGTGCTTTTAGTTTCAGTGATAATAGATCCACATTTTCTTTTTTATATTTTTATGGTATAAATATAATTGTTGAAAGTGGTTGTATTAGATTTTATAAATTTATATTTCCGTAAGCATGTTTTATTGCTGTGTCTCATTTTGTTTTTCCTAAAGATTCGAATATTAAATTTAACCCCTTAATAATTGGGATTTATAAAATAAAATACTCCCACCTTCTTTGTATAGAGGAACACATCACATGAACTAGAATTTATGTAAAAGCCTATAAATCATCTTAGTAATCACAGATAATCCTTTTATGAATACCCTAGATTATAAAGAGGTTTTTAATTGCTGATTATGAATACCCTGCCTACGACAACAGGAAATTTGATTTCTGGGTCGAGCTCGTCGCACGAGGCTTGCGTAGTGCGGGTTACCTATTCTGTGTGGTTTGCGAGCTATTGCACAGGAGCTGGGTTTATCCTGTGCGCACCCGAAGAATAGCGGCCGCGGGTTCCCATGTCATAAAAAAAGAAAAAAAGATTTTTAAATTTAAAATTATCCGATAAATTGCTATGCCAATGCCAATTATTTGCCAATTCGATAGGGATATCTAAAGTAGTTGGCATGGTCATTATATCACACCCCGTTGACAAAAGTGCCTGTTGGTCCACCTATGAACAAATAATTGGGTAGCTTGTACTTTTTAAAATTTTATCTATTAAGAAAAAAATTCAATGTTAAATATACTGGGCCTGTAGTTGTTGTAAATATTTTAAGTTAAACATAACAACAATAATTTCTCAATCCAAACAAGTGGGGTTGGCTACAGGGTTGGATTTAGAGGGAGTCGAGGGTTCATAACACTCTCGGCAAAAAATTACAGTGTATATATAAGGTAAATTTTCTATGTTTATGTACATTTATTAACTTTTGAATACTTCGAACAAATGCAAAAGATTAGCTCGAGCGGTCCAAGGTGTTCAAAATTGTCTCTAACATTCTAGTTTCGACTCTTATCAACAATATTGTTTTTTATATTTACCTTTTATTGTTTTTTTCGGACCCCCGAATAAAAATTCTGGATCCGTCACTGATTGACTATATGAATCTCCAGCTTTTATGTGAACTCATTATGTATGATTATCGTGCTAAATAATACATATTCTCAACTAGTGGATATCCTAGCGTTAGCCGAGGGTCTTTCGGAAACAGCCTCCCTGTCTTCCGAGATAGGGGTATGGTCTGCGTACACTTTACCCTCTCCAGACCTCACATTGTGAGATTTCACTAGGTATGTTGTTGTTGTTGTTGTTGTAGCTAGTCTGCATTGATACAAAGGATTTGTAGGTAATTCAAGACAGCTTCTCTTCGTGTGATTTTAGAGCTACCTCGTTCCATGCTAATTTCTTCACTTACCATAGTTAAAACACCTAAAACTGGTGCATCATTAGGTTGACACAGAACACATTCAAACCAGTGTTTTAAAAGGCGAGGCCGTAAAGCGGGGCGTTTTACGTCTGCCTCAGTGAGGCGTAAGCCCCATGAGATTTTAATTTTTAGTATTTTATAAAATGATATAATTATAATAAATACTTTTAAATAGGTGAAATAACGTAAAAATTTGAAGAAAACTATAAATAAGTGATATATATATATATATATATATATATATATATATATATATATATATATATATATATATATATATATATATATATATGCTCCACCCCCATGAAAAAAACTAATTAGAACAATCTATTATACGCTACTTACAAGTACAAGTGACTGCTCGTTACTTTTTTGAGATAGTAGAAGACAAGATAAATAATTGGAAAAGAACATATATTAGGCATTCTAGTAATAAAAAAAGGTCTTGACTTTTAAATCTAATGTTTCAGTTCCTTTTTAAAACATTTGAGTGATTACATGTTGACTTTTGAGAATTTGGGCATTATACTAAGAACTTATTTAACAAATTTCGTTTTAGTTTGAAGAAGTTTTCTGGGCTTACGCCCCAACAGAAAAAAAACTCGCCTCAAACGCCTGGGCGTACGCTTTTTGGGACTTTCGCCCCTACCCATCGCCTTGGGGCATTTTTGGTACGCCCCCCCCCCCCCCCCAGGGCTCGCCCGGAAAACGCCTTTCAAAACACTAATTCAAACCATCTCAAACGACCGTCACATGTTTTATCGCATGCTATTTAGCACCTTTTGGTGAATATGGTCATTTTTATTTTATTTAATCTTTATATAATCACACATGCATCTTAGTATTTATGTCTCTACAACACTCATCTTGTGGATATGCTGAATTATAATATTTTAAATTATATCCTTGAATTATCAATAGTATTCAAATTAATTTGTGCGCATCTCAACTTGAATGATGTTAATATTGTATACCTGTTTAGAATGAGCTTCTGTAGATGGAGCATTCCTCAACATGACTACCCAAGCTCAAAGGATATTTCTAAATTAAATAAATAAACCATATATATTTAATTAGAGGTACAAGTCCATGAATGCATAAAAATTTCAATTTCTTTTCTTGATGAAAAAGATCCTAAATATATATAATTCCAATTAGTTACAGTGACAGGCAAAATTATTTTATCATTAAGAAAGAATACTAAAGTAATGTATAACTAATCTATAAGGATAAGGATGATATTAATTAAGTCCTTGGTTGTTGACTCATACAAAAGCTGCCTGGATTAATTCCACAAAACAAATTATATCTTTATTAGGAATAAGTATTAATAATTACATCATCCTTTTTTTTTATTAGTATTATTGATTGATTATGAAGAGCATTTGTCTTCTTTCTTAGTATAATTTTAGCATATTATTTCCTTTTTTAATAAAGAAAAGTAGGTATTTTATTTAATATTGCTAATTCAAAGGTCCGAATATCGGGTTCTGGGCCATACCAAACACTGTTCTCGAATTTCAAATTTGCCGACACTTTTGGGCTCGTTTATTGACCGTTGGACCATCCTCTTCAAAAACTAGCCGTTGGCCCTGCCAGCTTTTTATTATCTTGCATTTTTCTTTTCTTTTAAAAAACTTGGTTGCAAAAATTTGAACTAATAATTGAGATTATTTCAAATAAGTGATTGTCTAGCAAACTGACCCATTTTTTCAACTTTAAGGCCCCGTTTGTCCACAGATACCAAAAAGAATTTCACTTTTTTTTTGAAATTTTGGAGTTGGAGTTTTGTTTAGCCATAGTTTTTGAAATTATAGTTTTTGGTGAAATGTAGTTGTAAAAAAGTGAAAAAAGTGTTTTTTTTTTTAAAAACAAGTTTTTTGAGTTTTTGGTATTCCGAAATACAACTTCAAGTTGTATTCGGAATTTTCATGGCCAAACGCTGATTCCGGAAAAAAGTGAAAAAAAATTCCGGAAAAAAGTGAATAATTTTTATGGCCAAACGGCACCTAAACCTGAAATAAATTTTTTGCAAGAGTTTTCACCTAATAATAGTTTAGGTAGAAAACTAAAAAAAAATGTGATACTTGAAGTGTGTTCTTGACCATTTTTTTTTTTTTTTTAAAACTTAACTTCGAATATTACTTTTTTTTAAATATCAATTAATTCATGTCCACCTCCTATTAATTGTCCCATTTTCAACATCAAATTGGATCGGTGGTTCAGAGTACTAGAAGCGAATAGTCTAAATTTTCCTTTTAAATTATCTAATCATTATTTTTTAGACTAACTTATTGAAATACTAAAAGGAAAAAATACGAGATTTTGTATTTATGCAAAGTTTGTTGTAGTGCCATATCGAATGCACGTTGCTCGACTCTTTGTGGACAAATATGCCACGTGCAAATGTGGAGGTATGTTGTATTTTAATTTCCTTGTAGATGGTGGATTTTTTTTCTTCTTTTTTTGGTAATTGTAGATGGTGGAATTTTAGTATTATGTTTGGGGTTTGAGGTATTTCAGGATATGTTAAGTTGTTATTTAAGGAGTATTGTGTTGGTCGATAAGAACTTCTATATTCTTAACTAGTGATGTTGGATTTGAGCTTTGAGAATGAAGTCGTATTTAGTAGGGAGCATTGCATCCCTTAAGTAAGACTTCCCAACATGAATTCGAATTAGTCGGGTTTCAAAGTGGATGTCGAACACTAGATGAGAAATCAAAAAAGAAAAGGGATTATAACTCTATTAAGAATCAATATTGCACCTATACTGTCAGAAATTGAATAATTTTGCCACATATTATACTTCGAGTATGATCTTAATCAGCCATTAGGAAAAAGCTTTGTTTTTGCGCTTGATCCTAATGGAGCTCCAATATAAAGTATAACATAAGGTAATTTTATTTCATAGTCAAAAGTAAAGAGATAAATTTAAACATTTTTTCTCGAAGTGCTTTGACACTTGGAGTACTTATTTCAAGTTGGAGCCCTGTTAATGCCAATGATAACGGCAAGATGCGTTGCTAACACAAAAACACAAATAAACTCAAAATATATCTAAAGGTAAAATTAAGCCTTTTTAAATACGGTAAAGACAAATTTAGACCTTTTCAATTTAAAAAAGAAAAAGAATAATTTATAAGACTAATTTGAAGCATCTAATCTCTTCCAAATAAGTGTTTGGATTTTGCAAGTTGGTAAAGAGACCATTTGACAAGAACTTTATTTCGTTTCATCTATCGGTGGGATTAGACAATTAACTTTGGCATCGTTTGCTTTTCTTTTTTTTAGCCAAAAGTAGGTTGATTGGGGAAATAATGAGCATATAATGGCAAGTGGATTAACTGGTAACTGGACCATTAATCTTCAAAGTGATTCCATGTTTCAAATGTTCAATTATTTGTGAATATTACTTATTCAATCATTTTTTCCCCTTATAAATATAACCATCAAAATTTATGTACCCATATTAATCAAATTAGACTATTACCATGTTCACGTCCACCTACCATAATCTTCTTCGGTTATCTGACTTTTAGATTAGACATGATTTGCGAAGCTTATATAGGTAAATATATACCTGTATGCGGTATTTACACTAAACTATACTATCAAATCTTAGCAGTTAAAAAATTAAAGTGGAAAATACATATCACTTAATCACGGTTAAGTGAAAAAATGTGTTGTGAAAGACATGATTGCATTCGTTTGTTTGATCTAAATATCGGGTGAGGATAAAAAATTTTAGTGACATCAAACAACTTGGCAAAATCAATTTCTATAAGCTCATCTCACAACTAGGAAAAGTTTGCATCAAAGCAAGTATTCATATGTTCTTCTAATTTTTTGTGTGTCTTTTTTAAGTACATTTCTTCTATAATCCTTTTTTGTCCAATTTTTTTGTCGCTTTTACCTTTTAACAGTAGTCAAGAAAAATAAAAGTTTTTAATGGAACTAATTACTGATTTTTAAAGAGAGAGTGATAAATAAAATGGAAGGGAAGATTTTATAAGATAAAAGTACACATTACAAGAGTAAAATGTCACATTTCTTGTTGCTTATATAGCTTAAACAAGAAGAAGTACAAGGTAGTAACAATTTAGGTTCCAATAACTTATCCAACTATTGGCGTATCTTTACCAAAACCATTCGAGTTGGGACAAAGCCACATACGATTACAACACTCATTAATGAGTTTGTAACAATCAACATCCAATGGTATGGCAGTAACATTAGGAGTACTGCTTTCTTTTGTGGTCTTAGCTTTCATGATATAAATTCCTACCATTTTTGGGTTGTTTGTGACGTTCTGCAAATGGAGAAGGAACTTCAAGTTTATAGGGATGTTAGGAACTTAGGATTAGTTTGATTTAATGAATTTGAGATTTTGAAAATATATATGTTCATACCAGTCACACTGTCACATTAATTTTATTATTAATTCTATTTTCCGTTGAATGAATTCGTTCATTTGATGAATTTTGAGATTTTGTAAATATATATGTTCACACCGGTCACACTGTCACATTAATTATTCTATTTTGTTGAATGCATTTCCAGATTTTGCAATGTATATGTTCACATTTGTCATACGTGTCAGTTGTAACTTGTAACCTTCATTAATTCTATTTTCTTTGTTGATGTATTTCCAGATTTTGTGCATAGCTTATGCCGAATTGCTCTTAAAAAATAATAATCTACGAGACTCAAACACTTTGGACTCACTTTTCTACTATCTCTATTGGCATCTAAATGTGTCGACTGAGTCGGATAACTAAAGTACTAACTTTTCAAAATACATATTTTCTCAAAATGAAGAATGTGATAGCTAATTGTAGATAATAGAGTCATAAAAGTGTTTTTAAAGAACAACTTAAAGTATTCTACCATGAGTTTCAAAGACGAGATGTTCTTTAACATGTAGTTCCCTTCAATATTTGAAAAATAGCCCTAAAATTTGATTTCTTATTCTTAATTTTGATATTTTATTGAACCCAAATGATTTCTACTATCTCTATTGACATCTCAATGTGTCAACTAAGTCGAAAGATGGAGTCCGGAGCCTAAAGGGCATAAAAATACACAGTATAAACCAAAAGGGAGCTGCCTTTTAATTATATACCAAAACGGGTATAACGTGGAGGAGTCCACGTTATACCCCAATTATTTTTTTTGCATTGTCAGAAAACCACGGCAAAAATAAAAAAAAATATATATATTTAATGGTATAACGTGGACTGATCCACGTTATACAAATAATTTTGTATAACGTGGATCAGTCCACGTTATACCATTAATATATATTTTTCTCCCCACCGTTTTACAAAATAGTTTGTAAGACGTTGCCTCTATTTAAATCATATTCGGCTGTGTTTTTAATAAAAAAAATTATTGATTTTTTTAATTTTTAAAGCATATAGTTAATTTTAGTGATTAACTGAAATAAATATTTTAACACATGCAATAATTAAATATGTGTTATATATGCGAACATAAATAAAAAATAAAATATAAGTTAAATAAACGTCACACATTAACTGAGCAGTAAATGTTAAATTACATACTAACTATTAAACGACACAAGACGTATTATATATTCTTGGAAGATTACATAAGGAAACAACGATCGTACAACTTGGAAGATTACATAAGGAAACAACGATCGTACAACTTAAGAAAAAACATAAAAACCAACAAGCAACAACAACTACTGATTTCTGTCGGGGCAGCGATTCTTGTTATGACCTGTTTGCTTGCACGCACTACACTTTCTAGCCATGCGAGCAGGAGCTATATCCATTTCATTCCTCCTTCTAGTTGTAGTCCGCACTCCTGAAGTTCGCTCGTATTCAGTGTTTGCAATTAAACTGAAGGGAGAAGGTAACCAATATGCCTTATCACCCAAAGGTGAAAATTTTCCACTGTACGTTTGCTTGTAAAACCTGCAACTGTAGTACTTGCTAACATAGGTCTTTGGTTGAATTCCGCAGATATCACAAAATTTAATTGCATGTGAACATGGCATATGGTAGTTTCTCCACTTCCCACACGAACACTTTTTCCCTTCGGCAGAGACTTTATGGATATTTTCGCCCTTACCTTTGTGTGCAAATGTTAGAATCTCAAAGACCCCTTCAGCTACATTGTATTGCTGCATGTCAGTATGCCTTAGGGACCTCTCCCAGTATTCATTAAACTTCTTTTCAACAGTGCACGACCAAAACTTTTTATCCGCAATCAACAAATCAGCAAGGGTGCTTCTCTCAACAAACCGATCAACAAGATTTTTAAACGTATAACGGACCATGGCAGTAACAGGCAATCCACGAGATTTCTTCAATAAACCGTTGTAATACTCGGAGACATTCGTTGTCATAGCCCCCCACCTATAACCGTTGTCCTTATGTAATGTCCATTTCTCCTCCGGAAGAACTTTTAACCACAGATGCGCTGGAGGTGACATTCTTTTGATTTGTTCCATCCTCATTTTATACTTCTTCTTCTGGTGCTCTGTAGCCGCCAACCACATTAGCTTCTCAAGGTCACTATTGAGGAACTTTTTATTAAAGCCTCTAATATATTCAATTAATTTATTTACTTCTAACCTACTAACACCATTAAAACAATCCAGACCGGGTGCAAAACCAGTAAACTCATGGATTAATTGTTGCCACCCAACAATACTTATATTTCTAGAATTAACATCATTCAAGGGATTACCATCAACAACCATGCCAAACATGAGCTCAATATCTTGTAATGTGATGGTCGCCTCACCCGTACGCAGATGAAAGGTGTGCGTCTCAGGACGCCATCTCTCTATAAGTGCAGTGATGACTGTCCAATCATATGATACACATCCTACCTCTACTACTCCCCTAAATCCACACAGGCCAAAGTAGTCAAGAATGAAAAGGATGACGCCTCACATGCTTCCAAAATTCGGTATCCGCCCGGCGTGGAAACCGGCATCCGGTCGGTCCTCTCAAGGCACCATCCCACACAGCTTGTGATTGATGCTTCTCCTGGAGTGTTAACACATCGTACACTTCTGGCCCCGGATGTAGGGATACTCGTGGAAGCTCCATACCTTAGAAAAAAAAATTGAAGTCCAGATCAAGCTATTTGGAGTAACTTACTATTAAAAAAAATATTATTCCAATTTTAGCAGAACAAATATGCACTGGCTAGATAAAGCCAACTTCCATACGCCTTATTTAGAAACCACTGATAGTGGACCACATTAATACCTATAAGGTATAGACAAAATAATTGTCCACCCACATAGACTTTGGTCCCATATAATAAAGCATTATCATGACATTTTATGTATCTTTTTTTTTGGGCTAGTGAGACATCAATTAAGTTTCACTTTTCTGGCTATATAAATATCACATTAAAGGTACAATGAAAAACAATTAGTTATTCACATCTTTTATATAACAATCCACAAAAATAATAACATAACAACAAATTTTTTCAAAAGTGCTACTAAACAAATCGGACCTTTTATATAATAATGCTTCTAACAATCATATCTTAAGTTCAAATTAAAATAACACAAATAAGACAAACAGATATCTTATAGGTATTAAAATAACACAAATAAAAAATAACAATCAAGATATATAAGACAAACAGATATCCTACATCTACTATAAATATACAATATTATATGAGTTAGAAAAAATAAAAAATACCTTAATTTAGATAGCTACAAAAAATTTTGATGAAGAAGTTGCTCCAAAAATTAGACTGTAACGCAGGGTTTAAAAAGAAAATAAATGGAGGAGAAGGAGAAGGAGACGGAGACGAAGAAGAAATTCTGTAACTTCAAAAGGATGGAGGAAGAGGCGGAGGAGAAAGGAGAAAAATTAGGGCAACAATTTTATGAGTCGTGGACAGTGCCACGTTTTACAGATATATGTTGTAAAATGTGGATCAGTCCACGTTTTACAACATATATTTGTAAAACGTGAACTGATCCACGTTACAAAATTATTTGTATAACGTGGATCAGTCCACGTTATACCATTAAATATTTATTTATTTTTTATTTTTGTTGTGATTCTCTGACAATGCAAAAAAAAAAATTGGGGTATAACGTGGAGGAGTCCACGTTATACCCGTTTTGGTATATAAATGAAAGGCAGCCCCCTTTTGGTTTATGCCGTGTATTTTTATGCCCTTTAGGCTCCTGACTCTCGGAAGATGATAACTAAGGTATTGACTTTTCAAATTACATATTTTCTCAAAATGAAGAATGTGATAGCTAATTTTAGATAATCGAGTCATAAAAGTTTTTTAACGAACATCTTAAAGTATTCTATCATTAGTTTCAAAGACAAGATGCTCTTTAAAATGAGTTCCCTTTAATTTTTGAAAAATAGCCCCAAAATTTGATTTCTCATTCTTAATTTTGATATTTTATTGAATCCAAATGAGGGCATTTTCTTTACATTCATGTTTTAAGGTAAATGAGGTCTATATTGCTATATTCACGTCGACCTACCACAACCTTTCCTTATCTGACTTTTTGATCAGCCATGATTGGCGAAGCATATACTGGTGAACATTTACCCGTATCCGGTGTTTACACCAAACTATGCAATCTAACCTTAACAGTTAAAACTTAAAAGTGACAATACACTTCCAGCAATCACCGTTAAGTGAGAAATGTGTGTTGCGGATGACATGCTTGCATTCATTGGTTTGATCTAAATACCGGGTGGGAGTAAATTTTTACCGCTTGTATAGCGGAGTTAAAAAATAGTGATACCACACAACTTGGCAAAAAAATCAATTTCTATAAGCTCATCTCACAACTTGGAAAAGATGGCATCAAAGCAAGTACTCATTATTCTTAAAATTTCTCTGAGTTCAACCTAAAAATTGAATAGGAGGATGGAAATACAAAGAGCTAAATTTGTAAAGTCGAAAACATAAATAGACAGGAGAAAATTAGTACTCTTTCTTCTTGTCCTTCTTTCTATTTGTAACTTGCTGCTAATCATGCATTGCTAGCAACAAAAAAACACTACTCTTACTTCAATGGAACTCAGATTTTAGCCCACTCTATCGCTAATGGTTTGATAAAGAGAGTGAAATTGTTTGTTCCATTTATCTATAGCTGTATACTTCTTCATCCCCTTTGACCTGCAGTAGCAAATATTCAATAAAGTAGATCAAAAAATTAAAGTTGAAAGTCAAAATATGAGAGAAAGAAAAAGTTGTAAAGAGGTTTAAGTTAAATACACTGACGGAGTAGTTTAACATATGACAGCAAGTTAATTATGTTTTATCAGGTTACAGATAAATGATTATCATAGAGATTTATATGTAATTATTGTATATGTGATATGACTTTTTACACCGCAGTGCATAGAACTTAAACTCAAGGGGGGGAGGGGAAGAACCTGTCGCTATGCTCCAACAATTTGTTTACTTGGTCGATATGACCTTGTATCCGGTTATCCAATATCAACGACACCAATAACGTTTCGACATCATCTTCTGGTACGTTGAGCTCCTGAATGCAGATGAACATGACAACTTTCAGTTCAACAGAGGATTTCTCAGATACATATAAGCAGGAAACAACCGACTAAAGACTTGACTCCAAAAGTTCGACAGGGGAAACGAAAAGAACACGAAATACTAATTTCATTCACTGAAGAGAGCGGAGAACTATAATTTAAATATTGTAAATGGCATGAGAATTACTCGTACCTTCGATATGAAAGGAATCCTGATCCGTGTATATGGTTTAATGAGTTTCAGCAACACTTGAGTCCTTATATTCTTCAACAAGTCCTCTATATAATTTCTAATGAATGGATCATCCATGATAGTTCTTCTATTGCTCTGCAAAAACCCATTTTTCCATGTGTTACCCTTTCTAGATATGATAAACCAATTAAAGGGCCTTACTAATCCTCACCTTAAGGATTTTCTCAAATTCCAATATCTCATTTCGTTGATATGCAGCAATCAAATTTGTCATGGCCAAGATCTCTGGGTCATTTTTGTACCTAGAATACGATCTTGCTAAGTCAGAATAGTGAAACAAAATAAGCATAATAAACTACATAACGAATAGAGGTTTACATACGGTTTTGCCTCCTGCCCATCAAATGGATTCACTTGTGATTCCATAAGCATGTTGGCCAGTACTAAGTATCTGCAATGTTAAAAAGATGAATTTTAACAAGTGAGACAACATAGTGAAGATGGTGGAAGAAAAAAAAAAAAACTTTTGAGTGTGAAAATGCTGAAATCTCAGAGCAGACTCATATCCTCAAACTCAGGTGCAAGGAGCTCTCCTTTTATACGTTTTTAAGTTGATAAATATTAAAGTTCCTAGAGAGGCCTACAAAACTATTACCAAGCATAAAATTACTTTTCCGAGGTATATTCTCTGTAGTATGAGAGAGGTCTACCAAACTATTACTATTAGTTATTCAACCAATTAACAAATTTATTTTATTGCAAGAGCTCTAGTCACCAATGGACAGGTCTTGTAATGATCTGAACAGAATAAGAGAAACAACTATAAAGTAGCTTTTAACTTACTTCAGGCACTGGATGCGCCGGTGATTACCAGCTTCATCATAGTTCTTAAAAGCTTCAAAAAAGTCAGTAGCTGCCTCTGCCCACTGTCTTTGTGCCATATGCATTTTCCCACCGCACTCACGAATTATTCCCATTATTCTAGGATGGGGGATAGCTGATTTGATTGTAAGAGCCTTCCCATACAATTCCTATCATTAAGCATTTTACCAGAGATGTCAAAGGAAAATAAATTTAAGAGCTGAAACAAGTTATATTTCTAACTTACCAATTATCATAGTTGTAAAATTGGGCCATTCATCACCGTGAACAATAATCCACTGCTTATATAAATAATTATTAAAAATAATCTAGACACCTCACTTAACTTCACAAGACAAGAAAATCAAGTTATGATAGTATGACACAACAATTTAGCATAAAAAGATGAAATTGACTTAAAGCTCTTTTTAAATAAATGTATAATTATCTCCAAGAACAATATTAAAATCATCACCTAATATGACCCACAAAAATTCGGAATTGTAAAAATCATGTGTTTACAAGGATGTCATGATACATGTTTGATATTCAGTATTATAAGATATAATTGGATCAACAAAATAAATAGGTACAACCATAAGATACCTATTGCTTATGATTTTAATGATATCATAACGTACTTATCGCCTATAGCCAAAAAATATTGATTTGGAAAAAGCAGTTGGCAAGAGAAACTAAAACCACCAATCCAATAATGCAGATGATAATTGAAGAGAAGAGATGAAGCTGGCTAGCGTAAAGAAGCTGTTATAATGAAAAGGGGTTAACCCACTTTGCAAATTACATTATCAGATAAAGTGAAACGCACATCTAACAAGTTGATAATTGTTATGTTCATCTAGAATCTTTAATAATACAAGTGGCATATTAACTGGTACTTCATGATATGTTTGTGATAAGTTATTCCATAGGTATCTCCCTAGGATCATCAAATAAAAGTGAGGAGGCAGTAGCATTACTCAAAATGACTTACCTTCAGCTTTTTGTTATTCTTTGTCTCAGTGTACATTTGAATTTCAATAGCATAAACCTCCAGGAGCTGAGTCCCTTTCTTTTGATCATCAGTGCCATCAGGTTTTTGACAAGACCTGTGAAGCTCCTTCAAAATCTTCCGTGGATAAAATAAAAGGCATATAGAAAAGAGTCAACCATGACAGTCTCTATAATCCATGAGAAACTAAGGATGTATATCCAAACGACACTATACCTTGTTCATTTTACCATACTCTCCCAAGTCAAACCAGATATTGCAAAGCTTAAGATTTGTCTTAAACCACAACCTCTGCACAATAAAAAGTATTTCTTTAGCAAATATTCTTCACCCTGGAAAGGAAGCAGATACATGTTGTAATCAAATCATGTATTATCTTACTTCATTTTTAGCCTCTTCAAGGGCTTTCAGTGTGGTTTCGTAGAACTCCCGCAACAACCCAAAGTTCTGACCAGCGGAGCCAGATACAAAATCCATGATGTTGTTTATACACTTCTCGCTGTAATTTCGTGTTACTGCTGATTTAATATAAGTAAGCATTTCCCTGTAAGCGTCCATCATCTCCTTATACCTCCCTACACGATAATGAATTTTGACTGTCTGCTTAAGAGCTTTAAAACCCCTGATCAAGACACAAAAGGAAGATCATAAACCATGGTCCAACTGAAATCAATAGTGTAAAAACCAGTTCAATGTTGAAAACAGGACTGATGAAGATGATGCAATATCCTAAAGAAAAGTCAAATTAAAGAAGAGAAATACATTGATACAGATCAAATGGATTATAATGCTAAAACAAGGAGCCAAGACCTAGAAGATTGTTAGGAGAAATCAGAGGCGGATCCAGGAATTTGAGGTTCCGGGTGCCACACTATTTTGGGCTTCGACTTAAATTATTTTTAGCTTCAGTTTGGGTTATTCAGTCTTTCGATTTTTATAGACAACCCGATTGCCACGCTATTTTGGACTTCAAATCGATTTATTTTGAGTTTCGGTTCGAGTTATTTGTCTTTCCGTGTATATAGACAAACTGATTTCCACACTATTTTGGGTTTCAACTTTATTTATTTCGAGCTTCGACAGTTCAAATTATTCATATTTTCGCTTTATATAGACAAATCGTTTAAATGAAATAATTAATAGTTATGACGTTTTTAAACAAAGCATAAAAATTCAATAGTATTACTAATATCAATGAAAATATATTATTCATTTATAATTATCCTCGACGAGTTTTTATATTCCGGAGCTATCGTCTAACTCAAGAATAATAAACTAGAATTAGAACTCACTTTAGATGCAAATTAGAGACTCAAAATAAAAACTTAAATAAACACTATAAACTATAAACAGAAGCAAGGACTAATAAAACTTAAAAAGTCAATAGACAACAGCAAATAAATAAAAAGAAAGAAAAGAAGAAACAAGGAAAATAAAGTAAGGAAAAAGGAGAACGAATCTCCTGTAAACTTTTTAGAAAGCAGAACGGTTTATTGAAAAACAAATGGAGTAATCGATCTCGGGCGCTGCGGGCAGAACTTTCAGCCCTTGACCACTGGCACCAAACAGCCATTTGTTAGTCAGGGTGCCACTTTATATATTTATCTATATCCTATGTATACTCGCATATATATATATATATAGAGAGAGAGAGAGTTTCGATCGAGGTGTGAGGGTGGCAGGGCATCCCCACCCTCCTTAGTAGATCCGCCCCTGGGAGAAATGCTATGTCATGTCTTATATACAAATCATTACTAACATCCCCATCCTATGTCACAGACCAAAGGCTTTGATAGGAAAATGGAGCTTGAGTCTAACTCAATTCCAAAAGTTAGCTCATGAGTTGAATACTTGAATTGCCCAAGATCATATAAGGAGACCAGATACCACTCAACCAATGTGGTAACTCACCACCCCCGCACACCCAGTACCAGACATGGAGCGTGGACAATATAAGAGGGGGCCCACGAGTAAACCATGAATTGGGAGGGTCCGGCTTTATACCATGAAAATAAAATAGACCTTGGGTCTCTCACTCAACCCCACAAGCTAGCTCATGAGTTGAGGATTGCCTAAGACCATATAAAGAGACCAGATACCCATCCCACAACCGATGTGGGAACTCAATAGGCTCGGTGTGGTTTATCCGAAAGATGTCCATACACATGGTAACAATAGTGAATTGTTTAACTAGTTTTCAGCCTCTCTTTTCTAGTTGATTTGCTTAATAAGTTTCGAGTTACTAAAAGACAAAAAAGACATCAGTAACAAAATTAGACAAACTTTTACTCAATGGGTGCTCTATTTGATTAGTTCATAAAATAGTAGAATATCCAGAGTAAATCCGAAATTGAAGATAGGCAAATGGGTAGCATGGAAGAGATCTAATAAGCAATTAAAAGTTGTTACAAGGACTACCAAATCCTTTTCGGTGCACCTGTAATAGGTGACTCAATTGTCAATTCGCAAAATCCATTTTGGCTTTATTCAAAATACACCCTATGGAAGAAATATGCGCGATTAATGGGAATGTATTGGATAATCTAACTGTTTGATATAAATGCTATGCCAAGAAAATGTGTTAAGTGGCACTAGCATAGAGTACTTTGTTTACAAAGTTGACTGTTGTTTCAGCACTTCATTGTCGGTAATCAAGTCAGTTTTTTTTTTTTTTTTGATAATCAAGTCCTTTATTTGCTTGGATACTTTCGGTTGGAAGATTATCTAGGCCAGCTTCTTTGTGGTCTCTTAGGCTTTTCGTTTTGTGTCTGATAGTTCTTTTGGCATGTCGCGTCCCACTATAAATAGCTTGGGCAGCAAGCGTTAGAGAAACTATTACAATCCAGCCAACAACTTATGCTTTCCAGGTAGTGAGCTCAGTTGAAAAGCTATGATTTTTTCTTGGGCCTAGAATGTTAAGCAACCAATAGATTAGATCGGCCTACAAACTTTTCCTTCTATTAACCAGATTGTGCATGAAACATACTTTATGTATGGGAAAGCAACCAACAACACTGATTTCTAAAAGAAAATTAGTACCACCATTGGAATGAATGTTAGATGCATAAGGTTGTAAATTACCATTCTGCCTTCTCAGGTTCCATACGTACCACCTCGGCAAATCCCTCAAGCGCACCCTCCGGATCCGTCTCAACCAAACCTGAAAAATCAGGGCAATAGAGAAGAAGCTCTAGATTTAGAAAGCAGGAATAAGAGTATAGTCACTATAATGTATGTCATACTGGAAATGACTAAATAATGTACAACATGAAGAAAAGCTTCAATTTAAATAATCAAAAGTTACTGAGTTAGCCACCCCCCTATAGAAAACTCTGCCCCAATCACAGGTACAGTAATGAAATTTTCATCCTTGTTATGATGTTACCAGTACATCTCAATTTTTTCACCAAGAGTTTTAGAAAACATTTTTCTGATGAAATTTGTTTCAAACCTCTGCTGGAACCAAGAGAAAGCAAGGGAAAGGAAAGCAAAGTTGCATAATTATCATTTTCAGCATTAGGTTTGCAAGGAGAAAGAGGAATTAATGCAGAAGAATGCCATATTTTGTTGGACCAACTTCTTTTCTTTTTTGTTTTTGGAACTGGTAACTTTGTTGGACCAACTTCTTTAATTGAATAAAAAGAGTTAAAGATAAAATTTCATAACTTCATTCCTGAACCAAATAAAGGAAAGAGAATAATTCCTTTTCCTTTCTCTGAAGTTTTACGAAAAGCAAACTCAAGTTGCTTCACGATCCAGAGATTTAGGAGGCTTGTCAAAAGTTAAGAGAATGATCAAGTCAGGAGAATCATTAAGAATATTGTGCAGGAAAGTCTTAATGATTATATTGCAGATTTGGAATCCCGAGAAATTAGAAAACTTTCATTATTACGTGTAGCTCAAACTCTTATACATAAGAATCCTTGTACATAATGTTAACCACTCGATTCAATAAGAAGTTCTCTCTTGTTTTCCTTATTTTACTATACAGCAAGACTGTTAAGTAGAGAAACTAAGAAAAAAGTTGATAGGAAGTGACCTTCCTGCTTCTATATTTAAGCAAAGTTGGGGAAAATAATTTCAGGAAGTAGAAATCATTTTATTTGGCAAGATAGGAAATAATGGTGTTAAGTAAGAACAGAGTAGGGACGGGGACTGGAAAACATTTTTCTTGAGCCGAGGGTCTATCAGAAACAGCCTCTACCCCACCAAAGGTAGGGGTAAGGTCTGCGTACACCCTACCCTCCCCATACCTCACTTGCGGGATCACACTGGGTATGTTGTTGTAGAGTAGGAACGGAGACGAGAAACTGAAAGGTCTTCATCACACTTCAATTATTAAATGACTATGGAGATAAAGCATTGAGGAAGACAGGTTATAGGAAACGTGATAAAAGGCAAAGTATGGGGAAAAAGAATTTTGAGTACCAGAACAATAAATACTATCCATGGTCCCGGACAACCTAATTGAATCTATGTAAGAGTTAACCAAAATCAAAGTTTAAACAGTTAATGGAAAGATGTGTGTGCACTCTAATTCAACTTTAAGCTAATCTGTTTCACATGTACCATATTTTCAGAAGATTATCTGTAGTGGCCATGGATAACCAGTGACTCAACCGACAACATTAGGCTGTTTGACAAGGTAGAACATGATTATGAGCTTGCAAACTATATATAAACTATTGATCAATGTCACAAAATAGCTGATCACGCATGAAATTATACCAATAATGATCGAGCTCAGTCGGTTTTATTTAAAAAAATTAAAAGATCGATCGAGTTTTCCGTCAAAAGTCGGTCGGTCGGTTTTTGCCGTGCCTTTTTGGTAGTCACCGTTAGTTTTTAAGCCCATTCTGTTAGTTGGACCAAAAGTGCTCCACTTTAGCAAATTTAAGGGACTAAAGATGCTCAAGGTTATATTCAAAGAGCCAAATTAGACCTACTCCCATAGATAAGGGACAATTGTGGCTAAAAACTCAAACAGGTATACTGTGGAGACAGATAATTCATATGGCGGAAAAAACTAATTTGGGATGTTGTAGCTGATTAATCAGTATAAATACAAACACAAATTTCAAAATTACCTTTTGAATTGTAATACTGATTCTCAATGTCAACATCCTGCTCTTCCGGCTCCTCATCCGAATACTCAAATCCATAATCCTCCATATCAGCATCTAACAAATACAATTAATAGAAGTATATACATAAAGAACCAAAACCCATGTGTCAAATTTTCATCTTTTTATTGTATGTATAAACCAAAAACATTACTATTTCATAAAAATCCTGATCAAATTTAGCTGAAACTTGGGAGTATCCATAATCCTCCATATCAGCATCTAACAAATACAAATAATATACATAAAGAACCAAAACCCATGTGTCAAATTTTCATCTTTTTATTGTATGTATACACCAAAAACATTACTATTTCATAAAAATCCTGATCAAATTTAGCTGAAACTTGGGAGTATCCATAATCCTCCATATCAGCATCTAACAAATACAAATAATATACATAAAGAACCAAAACCCATGTGTCAAATTTTCATCTTTTTATTGTATGTATACACCAAAAACATTACTATTTCATAAAAATCCTGATCAAATTTAGCAGAAACTTGGGAATATCCATAATCCTCCATATCAGCATCTAACAAATACAATTAATAGAAGTATATACATAAAGAACCAAAACCCATGTGTCAAATTTTCATCTTTTTATTGTATGTATACACCAAAAACATTACTATTTCATAAAAATCCTGATCAAATTTAGCAGAAACTTGGGAATATCCATAATCCTCCATATCAGCATCTAACAAATACAATTAATAGAAGTATATACATAAAGAACCAAAACCCATGTCTCAAATTGTCATCTTTTTATTGTATGTATAAACCAAAAACATTACTATTTCATAAAAATCCTGATCAAATTTATCATAAACTTGGGAATATCCATAATCCTCCATATCAGCATCTAACAAATACAAATAATATACATAAAGAACCAAAACCCATGTGTCAAATTTTCATCTTTTTATTGTATGTATACACCAAAAACATTACTATTTCATAAAAATCCTGATCAAATTTAGCAGAAACTTGGGAATATCCATAATCCTCCATATCAGCATCTAACAAATACAATTAATAGAAGTATATACATAAAGAACCAAAACCCATGTCTCAAATTGTCATCTTTTTATTGTATGTATAAACCAAAAACATTACTATTTCATAAAAATCCTGATCAAATTTATCATAAACTTGGGAATATCCATAATCCTCCATATCAGCATCTAACAAATACAAATAATATACATAAAGAACCAAAACCCATGTGTCAAATTTTCATCTTTTTATTGTATGTATACACCAAAAACATTACTATTTCATAAAAATCCTGATCAAATTTAGCAGAAACTTGGGAATATCCATAATCCTCCATATCAGCATCTAACAAATACAATTAATAGAAGTATATACATAAAGAAACAAAACCCATGTGTCAAATTTTCATCTTTTTATTGTATATATACACCAAAAACATTATTTCATAAAAATCCTGATCAAATTTAGCATAAACTTGGGAATATCCATAATCCTCCATATCAGCATCTAACAAATACAATTAATAGAAGTATATACATAAAGAACCAAACCCCATGTCTTAAATTGTCATCTTTTTAATGTAAATATACACCAAAAACTATTTCATACAAATCCTGATCAAATTTAGCATAAACTTGGGAATATCCATAATCCTCCATATCAGCATCTAACAAATACAATTAATAGAAGTATATACATAAAGAACCAAACCCCATGTCTTAAATTGTCATCTTTTTAATGTAAATATACACCAAAAACTATTTCATACAAATCCTGATCAAATTTAGCATAAACTTGGGAATATCCATAATCCTCCATATCAGCATCTAACAAATACAATTAATAGAAGTATATACATAAAAAACCAAACCCCATGTCTCAAATTGTCATCTTTTTTTTTATATATACAACAAAAAAATTATTTCATACAAATTCTGATCAAGTTTAGCAGAAATATGGGAATATGGTTGAAATAAACTCCCATGAAAAAAACAATTAAACGAATTTTTTTGAAATAAAAAATTGTAATTCTGACCTGAACCCATGATTGAAAGAATAAATACAGAGCCCTTTGAATTGATTTGATAGGGATTTGTTTGTCAGTGTTAGAGAATCAGAGTGCTTTCTTGTTTTTGCCCAAAGGCTATATACTTGTTCTGTTTTTCTTTTAAGTTGTAATTTGTGATCTTAACTTTGCATTTATTGCAATTTGACATTTATATTGTGGATTAATGACATTTTTGGTCTCTCAATCATTGATTAATTCTGATTTTAGTCCATATGACTTGAGTCTGAGCACATTAAGCATTCAATTATGTTGTGCACTTCTGATTATTTGCTTGTCGATATCATAGTTTTTTTACAATTATTAATTATTTCCCACTGAATTACTCGTGTGTTGGGTTAATTTTATATTGCTGATTTATATTTTATGGTATTATAGTTTTATAAATAGTCAAATATAATATAATTTTAACATGAAGGGATTAAAAACATATATTTTTAATTAATTAAAGGTTAAATATTTGAATATATCTAAATGATTAAGATTTATATAAATAAATTAATATTATTAAGATGTCTATTTAATGATTTCTATAAATATAGCAGATCACTGTTACTCCATCAACTTTTACAATTAATCGATTTCACCCACCATTATCAACTATCACCATTCACTATTCATAACTACTACCAATGTCACCACAAATCAGTCCGTCATTACTATCATTAGTCACCATCCACCACAATTATCAGTTGATATCACCATCAATAATCAACATTAATCACTACTGTCAATTGCCAATTTGCCATCACCATCGACTACTACTATCAACCAATATTGTTCTCAATCAACAAACGCAACTACCACTAGTAATTGTCACCATCTCAACTGCCATATAATTTTCTTAATATATTTTGTTAATAAGGTAATATATTAATTAAATATTTTCTTTGAAATTTATATTTATTAATTTTTAAATAAAGATAGATTTTATATGTTCAAACATTTAGAAAATAAACTATCTTAATTATTTAGTATTTAATTTTAAGACAATAACTTAATAGTTAGATGACTGTTTGATAGTCTCAAAATCATTAAAAAAAAAAAAAGGAAAAACTAATTGGTCCGTTTGGACAACATACAGATTTCTTTTTAATTTGATGTTTCTAAATGAGTATAGGCGTTCTATCTGCATTCTTCACTTTGTTACCGTTTAACCTAAAAATTAGTTAGGCCAGCAATCAAATATTTGAGATTAACCCCATAAGACATATGATTAACCAAATCTAGTTAATCATTTAATAATGTAAAGGTAACAAAAATAATGTAAAAACAATAACCAAATAAATAATCAAACAAAAATAATAAAGAGAAAGTAGTTCTCATTAACGGATCCGGGCTGATTAGCAGCAAATAATAATAAGGACTCAATTAACATTGGATTTGTCAGAGGTTTTTGTATATATCATGTGTACTACAATGGCGAGAAGAGCGATAATTACAGGATAATCTAGTCCTAATGAACTCCTAACACCTCTCCCCTTCAGGGATAAAATCATGATCATTAAACGTGATAAAATAAAATTTAAAATATGTCGAACTTGATCGGCGTTAGATCAGTGACAATCGTCCGGGAACCTTAGATCTTCCAAGTGGATCATTCCGAAATATATTAATCCGACACTAGCTAAGCAGACGACGACAATAACAACAACACACCCAGTGTAATTTCACGACGCGATGTATGGAGAGGATAGGATATACGTAGACCTTATCACTATCTTTGTGAGGTAGAAAGACTGTTTCTGATAGACCTCGGCTAAAAAAAAAGTATAATCAATACAGGGTATACAACTGGCTAAGCAGACTCAAGACCCAATTCTCAAACAATTAATTATTCTTCAATTTGTGACCAAACTGACAAACTGACTTAGGATTGACTATAAATTCCTTCTCCACTTGAGCCTTGACAATATAGTCAAGAGGGTGGTATAGAAACAAACAAAAAATACTGACAACAAAAAACCAAATTTACAAACTAAAAAAAATGAAAATGATTGAAAAGCATCTTAAATAAAACAAGGGACCAATAAACAAACAAATAAATTATTTTATTGTACTATCTCACAAAAAGCATCATCAGAGAGAGATAAAACTGAAAAAAATGAAAGAATTTTTGAAGGCTTGCCTTCACATGTGAATATGTGATAGTCTGATAATCTAAAGAGTATTTCAGTTCTGTTGAAGTTTCATTCTTTTCTCCATAATGGAAGGTACTTATGAAACCATTTATTTTTTTGTGTACTCTTTGACTTTGGGTTTTCTTTTTTGACTGAAATTTGACTTCTTGTGGAGGGAATACAAGTCAATTTCCATTTTTTTTTATTGGTGTTTTTTTTTTTTTAATGGTTAACTGTTGGTGATCTCTTGTATTTTTAGTGATATGGGTTTTAAGTTTTTGACTGAATGTAGGTTCTTTGTGAGGAAGTCATAAGTGCTAATCTTTGAATTGGGATATTTGTGAGTTTTTGTGATGGTTAATGGTTGGTGAGTTGTAAGTTTAGTGATTGGGTTTTACTGAATGTAGAAGGAATAAAGCTAATTTCTGAATTGGGGCTTTTCTGAACCTCTTTGTTGGGTAATAATTGATGAAGTTTGTAGCTTTATAGAGTGGTATGGTATAGAAATTATGATTTGATCCACTTATCAAAAGAAAAAGAAAAATGGAAATTATGGTGTGATATTTGACATTACCCCCACAAAGGCAGGGTTAAGGTCTGCGTACACTCTACCCTCTCTAGGCCCCACTTGTAGGACTACACTGATTATGTTGTTGTTGTTGTTGTTTATTTGACCGGAATTAAGTTTTTGTTCTTAATCTCAGAAGTATGCAGCTCTTGATTTTGTTAAGTTGAATTCAGGCTCTTTGCTTGAAAAAGGAAAACTCTCTTGAATTATTTTCTGGAAAGGCCTAAGTAGAGCGTAATTCTTGAGCTGGGGGTCTATCGGAAACAACATTTCTACCCCGCAAATGTAGAGGGATAGGTCTGCTTACACCCCACCCTCCCCAGACCCCACTTGTAGAATCGCACTTGTATGTTGTTGTTGTTATCTCCTAATTAGAGAGTAATGATTACAGAGAATTCTTATACCAGAACCAACTAATTTGGCTTAGAGGCATTTTGATTGACTTTCCTCCGTGGATCTGTTACTTGTATTGGGAATGGAGGAGGCAGAAAATTACATGTCTTTCTAGCATACATTAGGAAAAAGTTATCAAATGAAAGCACAATCCTCATGATTCAATTTTTGGTTAGATTTATTATGGTAGAGGAATTGGAGCAATTAAATACAGAGATATATGTATCAGAGTGAAGGAAGGCAGTACACTACACTGTCTGAAAATTGCCTTCTTTAATCATAGTTTTATCCTTCTCTCTACCCTTCTCGGCTCTCGCCTGCTGCCAGTAAAACAATAATAACAAGTATGCTTTAATTATAAACTAATTGGGTCGGATATGTGGATCCTCACTATCCGCTATGCTTAGGCTGGGACTCATTTCAGTTCAATCACTCAATGATTTGGTTCTAAGGACAAAGTAGGGGTTTTGTACCTCTAGAGGTTCTTTGCATTTTTCACTAACATGCAATTATTTTAACAAACTCTTGGCAAACACTGGATCTATCAATTAAAAACAATGAAGATTACAAATTTTGGTGGGGTTTGTCTCACGCTTATGGAGGTAGAATCCTTTCAATGATGAGATTCCCTTTGGACTAGGCAGATCTTTTAGAAGTTCCCCTAGCGTTGTTACTAAAAGTCATTGGCTTGTTTCTTAAAGTGATTATCCCCTCTTGGGTGAAGCGGTGTGCTTCTGAGAGGTTCACACCTCAGACGGTGAGATGTAGAAAAGTGATCCAAAAGGAACTTTCTGAAGATTCGTGGACAACTTGTGGGAAAAGCTTTTTTGAAATTTCTTTTTGGTAAAGAGAAGTTTGTGCAAAGGAATTATGTTTTGGGTAGTTGTGCTCGTCTTTTAAAATTTCTGAGTGTTTTTGAGCTTTTCTTTGAAAATACCCTAAACTTTTTATGAATAACTTCTGCAAAAGTTCCTGGAAGGAACTTAAACAAACACGTTTTTGGACGCATTCTTTTGCAAGATTTCAAAAAAATTCCATTACAAATGCCACCATTGGTTCTGACAACAACAAAGACAAGAACAATTAGGTCTCACGGTCTCAGTCCCAAATCCAAACAAGTTGAGGCAGATATATGAATGCTCACTGAACATGTTTTACCATTGAATGACTTTGAAAGAAAAAGGGGCGGAAAAGATAGAGCTTTTGCTATTTGAATACTAGACTCCTCTCGGTTCTCTTTTTCTGGTGTGTGTGTGTTTTTGATAACTATTGTATCTAGGTCAGCTTGAGTGCCCCTTGACTATTCAATCCGCTACCTGGTACTTTCAACTAGCGAAGATACTGAGTAATTCTTCATACTATGGTTTAGATAGATGTGAAGAAATCACCTGGTGTTTTCAGTTTCTATTCGGACTTGAGGTCTGGTCTCCCATAACTCCTCTCTAGTACTCTTTGTTGTGGTCATCTTCTTCTTGAATTTGTAATGCCTCTTCTTCTACTAATATTTTGTTGCAGATTTTGATTTACTCTCTCCCCCTTCATTCAATGGATATTCTTCTTTTTGTAGTATGCATATCATCTTATTCTTATTCTACTAGTTCTGAATTTTAGCTCTCTTTTACCCCTCTCTTAGTACAGTTGCTAGCACAATTAAGTATGAAATTGAATGCAACAAATTAATCTTGGCATTACAAACTCGAAAAGAAGAAGAACATAATGGCAAAAAAAACACTAAAGCGTTCTTGGAGAGGAGTCCTAGTACTCAAATAGCGAAATCCTTCCCTTGTCGCTGTGATCACTTTGCACCTTATTTTCTAACACTTGTGCTTGTGTGAAGTGCATCTCTTCCCCACAAGGCGATACTCGTCTTGCTTGCTGCATAGCTTTGTTGCTTTAAGTGACAATATGATGACTTTCAATAACGCCATTGATCCCTTCTTGCAGGGCTTTGTTTTGCAGACTACGCGAATTTATATGTTTTTTCTGCAATGTTTTCTTTCATGTATTGTAGAAAGATTCTTATCAGTAAAACCCTGGAACACACGTAACAACCAGCTTCTGATTATGTACTAAAATTGACAGGTGGATCTCCAGATCGAGAATCCGTGGAATCTGGGACAAAAAAGTCCAGTATTTCTTCAGATGGGAGGACCCAAGATCGAAAAGAATTTCTCCGTAGGTTTGTAGATAGCGAAAGCCTGATTAGAAACCTTAAGACATGGTATGAAGTGGTAACCGAAAATTCACCACACGGGGAACCTCCTTTTGATGTTCCATTTGAATTGATAGATCTTCAAAAGTTTGATTTTGCTTTGGAAGGAGTTCCATTTCAGCAGCTGATTCGAATGCCTAGAGCGATCTATGACTCAGTTTCTGGTGCTGTCGAAGCAACTGCTTATCTTGCCCTTGAAGATTTTCTACATGCAAGTATGAAGGGTTTATGGGAAGCATTTTGGGGTCAGGATGAACCTCTGCCTTTCTACGTTTCTAGTATCTACAGTTCAAACTTGAGATTCTACCAGGCTGAGAAAGCTATTGCTAAAGGGAGAGTTGGAGGGCTTTGTGCTACAGCTGTAATGCTAAAGAACCCAAAGCATCCACAAGGGAAGTGGGATGATGTTTTGCAACTTGCTATTCTAAGGCCTGATATTGGTAACCGTGCTACAGTAGAGGATGACTGTAAGCCTTCTCTCTCAGTTTTAGGTGAAGCTTTATTCTTTACGATACGTGTATTGCTTGCAAGAAGCCTCAGCAGACACAATATTCCTCTCAGTTTGAATTCTGTTTTTGTACTTCTAATTGACTCACAATATGGTGGGGTTATGAAAGTTGAAGGAGATATAACCAAGTTGGAATTGGATGTGAATGACGTTTATGGTTGTGCTGCTGAATGGATACAAAATAATGCTTTAATTACAATCTCCCCCGTTGATAGAATCTGGACCAAGCTTGGAAATGCTAATTGGGGAGATATTGGTGCTTTACAGGTACTTTTTGCTACTTTCCACTCAATCACTCAGTACGCTGGAATGTCAAAGAACTCAGTTGAAGATTTGGCTGCGGACCACAGTTCGCGTCTTCAAGCAAGAAGAATTGAAAGGCAATTGTGGGATAGCAGGTCGAATGGAAATGGTTTATTTCTCCTGGAGCAGCATAGTGCTTCACCTGAAATTATAGAAGTGCATGAAGAATCCGTCAGGTTGGTATCTGTGAAGTCAATGAAGCTGGAAGTAGGCTCCGTCTTGCTGATAGAAGATTCAAATTGGCAGAAGGGTTATCAGATCAATGAAGTCCTTACTGACGGAGAGATTCAGTATTATGTCGCATCTCCTGTTGAAGATCCAGGTAAGGCTTTATTTCTGTATGTAGGTTCGCATCCTTCTCAGCTGGAACCTGCATGGGAGGATATGAAGCTATGGTATCAAGTTCAGAGGCAAACTAAGATATTAAAAATTATGAAACAAAATGGTTTATCTAGCAAATATCTGCCTCAATTGAGTGCATCTGGTCGGATTATTCACCCTGGCCAGTGCAGGAGACTAAATGGTGGTAATTGTGATTACCCATGGTGTAGGACCCCTATTCTAGTGACTAGCTCAGTGGGCATAACAGTTGCTGATATGGTGAGAGAGGGCCAATTTGGTAAAGATAAGGCCATTAGGTGTTGCCATGACTGCCTATCTGCCCTTTCAGCAGCTGCCTCAGCTGGCATTCGGCATGGTGACATCAGACCTGAGAATGTTATTTTTGTTACATCTGGTGTGAGGCAGCCATATTTTGTTCTTGTTGGTTGGGGACATGCTATTTTAGAAGAGAGGGATCGTCCTGCAATGAATCTCCATTTCTCCTCTACGTATGCTCTTCAAGAAGGAAAATTGTGCTCGGCTTCTGATGCTGAGAGTCTGGTTTACATGCTCTACTTTTCATCTGGTGGTGATATGCCTGATCTGGATTCAGTTGAAGGGGCATTGCAATGGAGGGAAACCTCTTGGTTAAGAAGGTTAATCCACCTTAAGCTTGGAGATATTTCTACAGTCTTGAAAGCATTTGCAGATTATGTTGACAGCCTTTGTGGAACGCCCTATCGTATGGATTATGATATCTGGCTTAGAAGGTTAGAGAGACATATTCGTGAAGAAGATCATGGAAAGGAGATTGTTACATCAAGTTAAAATTTTGTTTTTCTTCAGCCCTTGAAGCCTCCCTGCACTTCTCTGACCATTATTTTGTGGCTGTGGGACTGCCTATCAGATTATCTGGACGTACCGGAAGGTAGTTCTACAGGCAACCAATTGAATTATTTTTGGTCCTCGATGGTCGGATTAGAGACTTTTTATTTCCATTTTCCGACTCGAGGAGTAAATCAACCTGTGGTTCCTACATCTCGGTGATTACATTTTCTATTTAGTTATTAAGCTGATCCTGGTTTCATTTTTTCACCGGCTATTTGCATTGGAAATGCTCAAGAGAATTCTTACAGTTTGTGCAGTCCGTTGGAACGAAGAACATTGGAGTTAGCAGCATTGAGTGGTTACAGATATGTAATTTCTTAGAAACGTGATTATTTCTTGTAAAGCAATTAGTGAGATTGGCCTGAACTGTAATTGTTTTGCTTACGGATATGGACTTGTAGGACACTGTTCAAGAAATCCTTCTACATCTGTAAATGGGATAATATGATTCATCACTTTATGAAACTCCATGGTTTAGTTGAAATAGTCAATGAATCATTATTCTTTTGTTCATTGGCATTTTTTTTTCACAGAGTTCATTGGCATTACCATTATGAAAGTCTTCTTGCTGTTTGCTTTCTGCTACAATATTTGAGCTGAAAAGCAATGGAACACTAGGATAGTTCGCAGAAATGCTGGCCGGTTGCGTCTTTTTAGGATAGTTGCTAAGTAAATGATCTTTTATTTTTTTTATTTTTTTTCATGCAACTTGTGGACCTGTTAGATCACGGTCTAAAGATCTTGCTTGAACAAATTGAAATCCTATGAAAAAGCGTTAGACTACGATCTAAAATATTGTATCCATCAGATGACAATCTAATGTTTTATCAGTCGGAAGGGTTATATTTGCATAACTTTTAAAAGTATAGATAAAATTTGAATGGTGGTTTTAAAAGGAACATTTGCGTAAATCAGCCGATAGTTGGACTATAAAAGCCTGATCTATCTCTAGTATTGGTGGCTAAAACTGATAAATTTTGAATAAGGATCGACAAATATGAGGATTGAAGAATTTATTTGAAGGACAAAAAAAAAAAAAAATTGTGTATTTATTTATGTAGTTTG
Organism: Lycium barbarum; assembly: GCF_019175385.1. Lineage (NCBI taxonomy): Eukaryota > Viridiplantae > Streptophyta > Magnoliopsida > Solanales > Solanaceae > Lycium > Lycium barbarum. The sequence goes on from NC_083344.1 coordinate 128,122,176, forward strand.
CACGTGATCTATTTAAATATTCGTAGTATAAAATAATATTTTTTTATTTTTGATTTTAGGAAAACGACATGTTCTTTACTCTTCTAAATAATTGATATTAAGTCTACTGTTATTAGGAAAATGACATGTTCTTCACTCTTCTATGAATGATTATTCTCTTTTGTCAATTATTACCAACGACGACAAAGATATTCCACGTTATCTCTATTTTTTTTTTTAAACCAATCAAACTCGAAAGACCCCCATCATCTGTTTTGGTGATAAAATGACCCCATATATATACATATCAATAATAATGAAAATAAGCAACAAAGACCACTTGACAGGTTGGTGATCAAGAAAAAACCAAAAATTGACATGTACTTTGGTTTGATTTGAACGGAATGAAAAACACGTTTAAATTTACTGCATGAATATAACTAGTATTATATCTATGTATTACCCTAATTTATGGAAGCTCCGTGAACGGCGTGCCGTAACTGTAATGATTCTAAGATAGCAAAATTTTTTGTAGGGTAAATTTCAACCTGCACGAAAGGCGTAACGATCTAGTCATTGTCGGGTAGAAAGGATCAGTCAGAAAAATATGATTTTTTGAGAGAGACTAATTTTGGAGGAAGCCAAGGAGGGGTGTGTGTTTGCATTTATATATAGGTTTTTTTTTTCTACTGCTATTTTAATGAGAACGCTCGAATTATAGTGTTTTAATTTAGAAAGTTCTCGCTTCAGGAAAAAAAAGAAGTCAATTTCTAAACTTATTATGCATATTTTTCTTAGATAAATATTAGCTTGTCCCAAAGGGTCACGAAGAGGATTTATTGCTTAATGAGTTATTAACTTATCATTTTCTATTTCATTGTAATTTAAGATTTTATAACTTAACCTAGAGCTGAACTTTTAGCCGCAAAGATAACAACCCACCATAGGCGGAGCTAAGTTAGGGGTTCATAGAAACCCTTTGTCGAAAAATTATTCTATATATAAGTTTAATTTTTTTTTTTTTACATATAATATAGTGTATGTTGAGCTCCTTAATATTATGAATTTCTTATGAAAAATTCTGAATTCGTCATTACGGCCCACATATTTTTTGTGAGCAGCCATATGTCTCATTTCTTTTTCTTGATATAAAGATAAGTTGTCTAAATTATCTAGAATCCACTGACAAGTCAAGTTAAAAGTATGTTCGTGCAATGTTTGTGTTTTGCGTGGTGTGATTGTATATAAGGTAAAAAATACATACATATCTACATACTTATTTATAAAGTTAAAAAAAAAAATTATACTTTACTGTAATTTCACCTGCTGCATCGATTAGTTATCTTATTTTCAGGTTAATACTTGCTATAGATAGTTCCTATAATTAGCTTTTAAGTGATACGATAACGAAAAACACAACTGTTAATGTATAAATGTTACGTCTAACGTTACATGTTATCGTTTTGTCCTTATAGCATTATTGCTAATTTTTTTCAGGTTAATAATAATACTTACTAGAGATACTTTTTGGTTGCCATAGCAAAATATTGTTATAGAGAGCATATAATACAACATAACATGAATGATTGGTTCCACAAAAAACATGACTATTATAGTGAAATGTTGTTTAAAAGATGATTGTTATAGAGGTCTGACTCTATATACAATTTAAAAATACATGAATTATACATCCACCGACAATTTTTAATTTAAGTGATTGGGTAGATGACTATTTAGATTTAACTGTTCAAATTATTAAGGAATTTGTGGACACCACCAATATATGATGGGCCACAAAAAATATATTCTAAAAATGAGAAAGTAAAGGCAATTAAGCAAAGGACCTTTTTTGCAACAAAAAACATTCTCCAAAGCCCTATAAATAAAGGTCTCTATAAGAGAAGTAGAGCAACCAAAAAAAATAAAAAAAAAAATAAAAACACTGCAACTTTTTATCATCATTAGTGTTAAAATGGCTGGTGCACCTTCATCACTTAATTTGGGTCTGGTTTTCAAAGTTCTCCTTGTAATTGGTTAGTTTCTTTCTCTCTCGTGCACGTTAATAGATTCAGTTCCTCTTCATTTCTCAAATTCATAGTTGGATATGTGACAGTCATTCTATTAAAATATTATGTCTAGATCTGCTTAACTAGTATGTCTTAGATATGTTTGAGAGGATAGATGTTTGAGAAAATTAACATACGCCAGATGATTACGTCAATCTACATTAACTTACCTTAGTTAAGTGATAATATATGTAAAAGACGGTACCTTACATGCATCTGATCTTTACAAATGTGTCACGTATTTACATTGGTATGATTTATAACACTGGGTATAGCTAACTTCTTTTCCCTACCATTTTAAAGAATCAAGCACTCTGCCTTTGATAATAAATATTATAAGCATCTCCCAAAAATGTTGCATCCATTTTCTCATCAACCCACTTATTTCTTTTTTTTTTTTTTGGTTGCAATTTGCAAATTGTCAATATTTTTCATGGTATTCACTACGAAAAAATGGGAGTAGATGCGAACTTCGTCGCTAGATAGCTCGCAGCTAACCTAATTTCTTGAAAATTTATAGTTAACCCGTTGCTAATTAAGCTGAGTAGTGATGAATTTTTCTGTTTAGCTATAAAGTTTGTCGATCCCTAATTCCTATTTTTCTAGTAGTGTTTGTAATAAACAAACTTCTTAAGTGAACTCCGATGCGTGACAAATACTCCCTCAGAACCTGGCCTAACTAGGTTCAACTCCTCTGCTATGTCTACATAATTAAGAGGTATATTCACTCACTGTGCAAGTTTGCAATTTTTTAAAATAAATACCCTAGCTAGTTATATTTCTGATTCCTACACTGCTCGAACTTGACTTTGATATATATATTGTTGTGCAGTTGTATTGACTTGGTCACAAGTGATCATGGCTATGAGAGACATGCCTGAGGAATTAAAAGAACTCCAACAAAGGCTAACTCTAAGTGATATTTATACTTGTGGCAAACACTGCAACACCAATGCTGATTGTAGTGAAGCATGGGTTTGTAAAACATGCAGATATTTTGGATATGTACCTACACAATGTGATTATGTGTGGAGCTTTTAGATGAATTAATTAAGAATTAAGATCTATATTGTTAAATCCTGCATAATTATGAAGTGTGTGATAAAATTAAAATTAGATCCACTTTAATTAATTATAATCTAATGTTGTATAGATTACTATTAAATAATTTAGCTGCATTTCTGATGCTAGCTAAAAGTCATGTGGGGGTAATTGTACTAGTCGTGTACTAAATATTGTGATGTTTGAATGCTTGTTTGTTTGATCTATTATGGTTTGTACTTATTGTGAAATATGGAGAAAAAAAAAGTTTGTGTTTTAATATCCCATTTAGGGAATTGCTATATTAATGAAATATGGATAATGCCTTGAGAGGCGGATCCAGAGTTTTTAGTTTATAGATTTTGAACTATAATTATTTTGCTTACTGAGTTCTGAATAGATTATTTGTATGTATTGTATGAAATTTTAATCGAAATATAGAGCTTGAGCCAAAGATACTGGGTTCTATCAAACTTGTAACTATAACTATTAATGGTAGCTCCGCCATTAAATGCCTCCCATGCAATTCTGTTACCTCATCTTCGCTTTTTCGGGTAGATGTTTTTTGTATACTTTCGTCTATGCAATTTACCGGCTATAGCAGGTTATTTCACTATTTTCCAGTTACCATATCAAATTTGTTGTAAATAATTATTTATTGTTGTAGGTCCACTGAACTTGATGATGTAAAACAAATTATACAGTTAATGCACAAAACTTAAATGCTGACGTATATTATCTTCTAAGGCTAAATAAGTTAGAGGCGAAACCATCCAAGTATATTACATTTAGCCAAAATACATAGTTTATTCTCGGAACTTGAAGTCAAATTCAGTAACGCAACCGTCCACTACGGGCAACCTTTTCGGTGTGTCGTCTAGTTTATGAAAAAAGAAGGGAAAATTACAGTCTGATACCGTTTGGTGATCTAGATCTCAAAGTATAACCCAATTCCTGCTTTATCACCCACATATCCCACTAATCCCGCGCTCCACTTCTCAATTACGGCCCATTAGTTTTTTCTCCGTTGCCTCTCTCTAAGTTTCTTTTGGGTTTTCAATGCAAATTATTTTGGAAAATTTATATGGCATAGCTAACTCTAAGGGCTCCTTTGGTATGATGGATAGAGAAAAATAGTCCTGGGATAAAAATTAGTACCACCTTATCCCACGTTTGGTTGGAAAAATAGTCCATATATGTACTTGAATGTATTTGGGTTACGTACTGCAAAAACTGAGTATTTATATACCTATGTATATGGCTGAATACATATTTTGATTGTACTATGACTGCTGATCGCCAAATGAATTGGATTTTTTATTTTATGTGTTGTTTGTTTCATTTATATACATATGTATACGGCTGAGCAGTGTATTCAAATACACTCAAACATACATGGGAGTACCTAAAACCTAGCTAATAATACAACTAGAAAGTGTATTTTAACAGCTCTAATTATATAGTCATTTCTGTAAGTTTCCCAATTATTTTACACTTTTCCTCCTGCAAACAGCCCAGTTGTGAGGTCCTTACCCCATCTCCCATATCTTTCCTCTTTCCTTCAATTTTTCTATTTATGTCTTTACCGTCTTCCTTTGTTGTAATTGTGAAAAAGGTGATTTTCTTTATAATTTTTTTTTAAAAAAGAGAGAGAGAGAGAGAGAGAGGAAGAAGAAGATGGCGAATCTTTGGTGAAGCTTTTTGGCACTGTAGTATATAGTAATGTTTATCCATAGATATACAGAACAAATAATCTATACACTGTAATTTGAGTTAGTTTCGTGTGTTTATACATGACTATACAAAGCATATACATTATATATACAAATTATATACAATGTGTATATATAGCTACATTACAAATACATTATCTATACACCGATGATATGGTAGGCTACATGGCCTTCAGACTAGATGTTTTGGCAGTATAGCTATACAGAGCAAATATATTATTTATACACTAATGATACAGTAGGCGATATCGGCTGCAAACTAGATGCATGGGCTGTATATATGAGTTATTTCCCCGAAAAAGAAATGGATACAAAAGTGATGTCCCAATATTTGATGGCGTCCTTGATTGGAATCCACTCAGAGCTTCCCCCTGTTGCATTCACTTATACCCTATTTTGTGCTGGTTTTCAATTTTTGCTCCTCGTAACAAATAACTTTTTTTCGCATTATAATAATCCATAAATTAAGCCCCGCTAGGCATAAGTTCAACAGCTAAATGGAAAAAAATTAAAGACTAGCTCATTCGAGGGACAAAAGTGCAATTTTTCATTCCGTAATCCATTAGCAATATTATTGGGGCCCATCCAATATCAGACTGCCATCTAATTACGTCGCCTTTAGGCCCATCGAAGTTGCTGGTTAGTGGGTCTTTTTTTTTTTTTTTTTTAATCAAAAGAAGTGTAACTTTCGGAAACCTTTTCTTTTGTGCAAGTGTAGTAGCTGTGAGACATCCCCAAAACTTAAAGCAGTCAGAGAAAACATACTTCTTTTGTACTTGATTATATTATCTCAACACACCTTGTGATAATAGATGGCAGTTAGACTCGAACTCATGACCTAAACCTGCTATGATGCCATATTAAACTGGGTAATCATCTCATCTAGATATTTAAACTATCTAAAAGCGCACACTATTTACTCAATTGTATTATGTCAAAATAAAGCTTTTGTATTATTTTGTTAAATAAACATTATATAGAATCCACTCCAATTAGTACCAGTTCTGAGACAGAAGCACAGGTACCGCCAGTAGACGAGGAGACAGGTTAACTGCAACTCATTTGCTGTCAACTGTAAATAGTGGAGGAGGGAAATATATTTTGTTTAATTTGAGATATCTTCAAGGCATAACATCAACAGGCCATTTTGAAGTGTAATTCTTCGTTCAATCAAAGCAATCTGTGGCAATATAACAAGAAGAGATAAGAATCTAACTGAGATAAACGAGACCAACTGCCATTTGTCAAAGATAAAAGGTGCTAAAAAAACGAGAATTCCACATAGGAGAATATAACCTATCCTCTTGATCTTGGAAATTACTTGTACAGATTACAGTTTCAAAAGTTAAAAGCAATATCAAATCTCATTCATCACTAAAAGCATTCGTCATATAGGTGCCAAATTCCAAACATGGCAGAGCAAGACTATTTGACTCAGGTTATAAAAGGTAGGTTCATGGATAAATAAGGAATAAGGTGTCTTTGTGCCACTAGTCTGCATCCATCTCTTCAAGTGCAGCTTTGGCTGCAGCCTTCGCTTCCTCTAACAGATCACTAGGAACCTATGGCAACATCAAATAGTAGCAAGAGTTACTGACTTTTTATTTCAGTTAACATCAAATAATATTCACTCACCATTATGAGATGCATGCACGAAGACAAAATAGAAGGTGGAAAACTACAAAAAAAAAAACTAAAGCTAAAAAGAGTTATTTGCTTTAATATCTCCTTTCGCTTGTGTGACAGGTCCAAGCAAAAAAAAATGCAGAAGGAACACAGAGATACCAGTTCCTATTGAATGTGTACTCGAGAAGGATCCTGAATTACCTTCTGATGCTGTCGGTTAGACTCATCACACACCCAGCTCATCTCCAGTTCAAATGCCTTGTCCTTTGCCTCGTCATGTACTCCGTAAATTCTGGTTCCAGATAGAAGATATTGTCAAAAAGCTAAACGATGAAAGCATGCAACACAAACAACTAAAATTATCTGGAAGAAACTACAAATTGATGCCTCAATTCTTGCAACCTACAGATAAGCATAGAGTTGCCATTTCATGAAGAACTAAAATTGGTGTTCCCAAATGTTAAAGATGATACCAACATCCCTTTACATAGTTAAACACCAGTTGCGCATATTGACTTTCACTTGCAACTAAACAATATCATTATAAAGCTAAGATTGTGATTGGCTGCTTGAAAAATATTGAAATAACCAAAGGTCGGGAGAACTGGAACATGTTTTATAAATTGATTTGCAGCCAACTCTAAATGTCAAAACACAGAACATAAAAATACAACTAAATCATGTGTTTGCACTGGTGTCAGATTTTTTTTAAAAAAAAAAAAAATCAGCAATAAAATATTAACATGAATCAAATTGTAAAGTTCAATGAGAATAGTTACTTACATTTTGGCTACCTCGATTACTCCCTGCCGACACGTCATTTCAGAGAGCTTCAACTTTTCAATTTCTCTGCCAAAATTTTATTTCAAAATCACATTAGTGTGCATAAAAGAAATTCGTTTTCTTGTTACATAACTTTTCTGCTTTTAAGTTTTTTTTTTTTTTTTTTTTTTTTTTTAGAGATGGTAACAAACTGTATTGAATCAAAAGTGCCAGTGAAAGGCCATAGTTACAGGGAGTCTAGCTAAAGCTGCACAAAAATAATAAACTAGCAATTAGAGAGACTCTAGAAATTGTATGAGCGTCTCTGTGTCATCTATGTACTTTTCTTTACACCAAAAATACAAAAGTCGAATACAATTAAGCTTTATCTTCTGGATAGGGTTGCTTTTGTTATCAAAACATCTTGAATTCCTTTCCTTCCAGATAGTCCACCATATGCATCCTAGGATCATACTCCAATGCTTTTAAGTTTTTATTTTTAGAACCCCCAAAACATGTATCTTACAGCTGTAAGCCCCAATGCCAAAGAGGGAAATAAAGGAAAAAGAACCCCAACAGGCAAAAACCAAAGCTGTGGATGTTCCTCACTTTATTTGGCCGGTATGGAGGATAAGTTAAAAATAAAAATGCACCATGGAGACGGTGCTTCTGACCTCTCATATAGTGTGCTTTGATCAGGATACACATCTCACATCTCCTACTCTTTATGTTTATTTTTAAACTGCAATACATCTTCGAAATTTAATATAACCATGCATGCATCATTTACCCTAACTGTAAATACTAGTACTGACCTCTAATACAGTTTAGTCAAGGTAAAGAATACTGATTTGTCCTTTTAAGAGCCATAACATTTTACTTTTTTGAAAAGGGTAATAAATAACAGCATAGCATATTTTTATTGAAAAGAAAATAGAAGGCTTCTAGCTGTTCTAAGCTTCACGAATCTAACATATTCAAACTGCTTGTGACTATTTTCAATTCACAGCAATAGAATTGTTGTATATGACATACTTTGACAGAGCGTGAAATATAAATTACTATTAATTAGCCAAGTGTGCCACACCAATGGGTTATAGATCTCTCCCTCTCTCTCTTGCGGATAGGTAAATAAATCTGTCTTGCTTAATAAGACATATAGAAAATAGACGATATATCCTAAGCATACTGGACCAGCTTAATGACATAAATTAGCTAAGGGTGTTCACTTCCTATGATGACCAAGTTATTCTCATTGATAATGGGTGTTTTATTATGGTAGAAGCTCGAGAAGATATTCCCATTGTTGTCGAAACCACGTGGAGTCCAAACAAGATGTCCCCAGTTTTCAATTACAAACACCTCTGACAAACTTTGGCATGAAAAGATATGTGAACCTTTTAAGCAGTGCTTTTAGACGAGCGGAAGTGTTTAATCACCAGTAGTCTGGGTAAAAAGCATCATATGAACAACAAAAGCACGATTAATGTATCAGGAAATCGACTTTGATACTCTGTGTCATAGTAAGGTCAAAGAAAAACTTCTTTGACGAGACCTTTTCCATTCTGATTTTAGCCCAATCAAACCTATAAGCAGTGACTTCCCATGTAGTTTCTGGATCCGTAAGTTTTATTTCCAAAGATAAATTAATCAATGTACAGAACTAGAGCAGATATTAATCAGTTTAACCTTTTTGTAAAGCAAAAAAATTGTCATTCTCTTAGGGGAAAGGGGAGTTTTTTTTTTTTTTTTGATTAAGCACCGGGTGTCCGGGTCTCTTTGAGCCCCGACTAAGGGGAAAGGGGAGTTATTTAATAATGAACTTTGTCATTTCCTTGTAGATGATAACAGACAGAGCTCCAAATCTAGAAAAGCTAACTGCACAACCCCAAGATACTATCCATAGCATTGTGAAAAGGCTGACCGAAATCTCAAGTTGGAAGTTAGAACATTTCGTGCAATCCTTTTTTATAGTTGAAAGGTGTGTGCAAATTCTAATAATCATCAACATCAACAACTCATGCCTGATTGATACATTTCTGAAATTTAGGCTGTACAGAGGAGATCTACACACTCATGCCTGATTGATACATTTCTGAAATTTAGGCTGTACAGAGGAGATCTACACACTTACGTCTTTGCAGCTTGTCTGCCCTTCCCAATAGCAGCACCAAAGTACCTCTACCACAAACAACACAACACATCAACATCTTAATAGTCTCAATTAATAAGGATTGGTCCATAGCAAGGAAACGGAGCTTATCTAGATGATTAAGGAAATATAATAGCAGGCTACATGGTGCAAACATATAGCAGTTAAACAGTGATTCAACTCACATAGGAGACACCAGACGGCTCAACCATGTAGAGTTGCGGTCCATCTCTATCATAGCCTCCGAGGATCACCCCACATCCGAAAGGCCTACACAAGTAGTACTCCAATAATTCAGGTACAGAAAGCAAGTAAAAGGAAGAAGTAGAAAGTATCAAAAATGGAAACAGATGTTCCAACATACCTGAGCCACCAGTAAAGCGTGCATAAATGTACATAACTAGCAACACGTTCTGCAAGCTCTTTCACCGGAATTGGTTCACCATATACACTACAAATTATAAACCCAGTCAATAGAAGAGTCAAAAATTAGGATGGTGGTATACAATGACTGTGCAGCAACAAATTTCATAATGTTGAGCGGCAAACGAAACTATCATCACTATCCAGGTTCTAAGATGAGGCTCTAAAATCTTTTGAGTTTCCATCTACTAATGAAGGAACATATAAACTACATGTTTGGTATTCATAATAAAATAAACATACTGCAAATGCCCTCCAAAGCTACGTTATTAAATATCACTGGCATTTTTCTAAGGATGAAGTTGTTAAAAGCAGGATCTGCCAAAGTGCAAATAAATCTTTGCTGGAAATGTCAACAGAAACACAGAGGTATCCAACAATGCCTCTTTGACGCACTAGTACCACTAGAAGAGCCAGAAAATGACCTTAATACCACTGTATCTCACTTTTAAAATAAGAAGGTGCTTCTGAAATGAAAATCAAACCAATTCAAATTTCTTTAGTCTGGAGTAGCTTCATAATGGAATTCTAGATCTGCAATATTTTTCGCTGATCTGAGTTCTTGGTCGACATAGATAACTAGATAGCTATACATAAGGGCCTGGAGCCCGGGACATCCATTTATGTTCTTATAACCCCGAAAAGCTTGACTAAATAATTCACATGCAAAAAGCTCACTCTAGAAGCGACTTTGCACTTCAAAGCCGTGATACTTCAAATGAAGTTTTTCGTCCATGTGCCAGACTTATGGAGTATCAAGTATGGCACTTTACCTAAAACTAGTCAAAGACTCAAATACACCATACAACTTAAATTATTCCATATAGAACGAGCTGATTCTTTTGAACGTCAATTTGTTCAATAGATGATAGGTCCTAATCAATGTACATCTTTAAAACAATAGTAGAAAATTACGAGGTGGGAAGAAAAGCTTTTAATAGTATTGGTTCGTAGTTTTCATGGATTTTCGGAATGTCAGATGTGAACTCCCATGAATGCTAAACTACAGGAGACAGAGGTAGAACCGAAATTCACACATCAAGCTGTAAGTAAACACACACATATGTTTTCCGATACGGTGGCAAGAAGCAAACCTTTCAAAGCTGGTTGCTTCAGATTTTGCGCGGGCAACAATTTGCCTCCCATCTGCAGCCAGCCCTGCAACAGCCTACATAAAGGAAATCAGCAAAATAAAATGAATCATCGCTGAAGAATCATCCAACAGAGCATTGGTTCAAAACTTTAACTGTGCCATAGGAACTTTTGTACTTTAATTGATTATTTGTGATGCTTATGTAAATTTATACATCCAAGTTCTAACAAATTAAGAAACAGTAGCATCACTCCACTATCATCATTAGAAACCATCTGAGTTTAATTTTTCACAACAAACACCATTGAAGAGAAAGATGATAGAACATAGACACAGAAAGCTTTCATCTTCTTAGCCAAAGATAGACACAGAAAGCTTTCATCTTCTTAGCCAAAGATTTGGCAAAATTAAACCGGAGCCAATATTTGACAAAAATAAGTAGGAGAATTAGAGAATCCCTAACTTTAGAGAACCCAATTTGTCTACAAACACAAATTATTACGTATTGGAATGGCAATAACCCAAATAGAGCAGAATGGATGTAGAAGATTCATATAACCGACCCAGTCCAAAAGGAATGAGGCCTACAAGTTTATTTCCTTCTGTTTATTTCAAATTAAGGTGGTGTCCAAGCCAGCCTACTCACACCTCAACTAATTCCCCGTACATTTTAGCTACCTATATCTGACAAGGCTTAGGCAAATGGGAAGAATTGAGTTGATGTTACCTTTATTGGGGTTCCTATATTAGGGCATTCACCTAGGGGCTTAAGCATAGTAGCAGTTATTGTACTACTAGTTGCATTGTCAGCCAAAAACGGAGCTCCTAACAACAACAACAACAACATACCCAATGTAATCCCACAAGTGGGGCCTGAGGAGGGTCGGATGTACGCAGACCTTAACCCTACCTTGGAAGGTAGAGAGGCCGTTTCCGGTAGACCCTCGGCACAAGGGCAAGAAAATCAAAGCAGTACAAAATCAAAAAAAAAAAAAACTGAAGCGAATAAGCCATGGCAAAATATATAACAAGCATGATAGAGCAGTCTGAAAAAAGAAGCAGTAACTACCACAAATTAATACGACAATCACAAGTACAAAAAGCAACAGATAGTAACCAAAAAAAAAAGGGACAAGAGTAATACTACGACTACAAATATGAAAGTATACTTAGACGGGACAACACTCAACTATCTACGAACCTTCTACCCTAATCAAATAAGGCAAATACACATAATAATCCCTGAGGAGATCAGATAATGAATTGGTGCAATAAAAATCAGTAACAGTGACATCAGTAAGTTTGAGCAAAAAACAATTACCATGCCAGAATGACGATGAACGGAGTGAATCCTTCGATTAGATCCGGGCAACATCATTTTTGATGCAATCAGCTTCTCAACTCCCTACAATTAATAGAAAACACTATATATCAAAACCCTAACCCTAACCCTAACATCAACACAAACAAATAAACAACAACAAAAAAAAAAAAAATTACCAATACGATTCCATCTTTGCATTTGATACCAACAACAGTACCACTGTTGTCTACAGCTTTTCCGGCGTATTCGATCTGAAATACTCTGCCGTCAGGCGAGAATGTTGTAACTGACAGGTCATAACCAGTTCCAATGCTGCTCATTTTTACGTTTTTATCCTTTTGTTGTTTTTAGTACTGATTTAGTTTTTGCTGAACTGTGAACGATGGAAGAAGAGGAAATAGAGTTTTCTTTGTTGACAAGACAGAGAAGAGTCGGAAGATGAGGGGAATTAGTTTTGTTACAATTATTAATTGGGGAATACAGTTTTTACTGTATTTTTTTATCGAAAAAGGGTCAAAAATGTCCTTATACTATACGAAATTTAATAAATGTCAGTATATTTTATATATTATATGGGTTTTATAGAGGGATGATGAGTGTTTTGAAGAAATGAAAGAAGTAATTTGTGATGCCATTATGGTATATAAGAGATACGATGTTGGAATCATAGTTTTGGGAGCGTCCGGGTAAATAATTTTGGTATAAGAAAATAAGAAGGCATGGCCAGATAATTATTTTGTTTACAGTGCACATTTGTGTTCTTTTCCCGTATTTTCCAATTTTAAAAAAATATTTGTCGTCTAGAAGTCAATAAGGTATGCATAATTTCTTAAATTTAAATTTAGTGTACTGTCAGTGTATCATTTTGTTACACCATAGGTAACATTAATCTGCTACAAAAAGTTACCAACTTTCTCCTAATTTTTTCTTTATTCTCTCTCTTTTCTTCGTTCATCCTCGATTCTATTTTTTTTTTTTTAATCCCCTCTTTTTCTTCCCTTCAACTCCTCTGTCTTCATCTCTCCCGATTAGTTCGATAGAGTTTCTCTCTCTTTGCTGTTTCACCACCGTAAGCTGTTGTTTCTCCTTCAAACCCTCCCTTGTCCTAAATGTGGATTGACAATTAAAGTAACAAACTTTACAAACACTTGTTAAAAAGTGATATACTTATTTGAAGCTTTCTATTATTAAAACAGTCAACATTAGTAAAACTTTGATTCTCAAAGTTCCATTCCAACAACTCTAAGAAACCATAAACCTTCAGATGCTATAGACGGAAAAAAGTCCAAAATTCATTACAAGGACTTACTGTTGAACAAGAAGAAATTTCCCAAAGTTCATAATATATGAAGTGTTTAATGAATTACTTATTACAAAATTCATAATGGTTGAACAGTTAGAATTTTTCCGGGAGAAGAAAAAGACGTCAAAATGGTAAACAACTTTGAGAATGAAATAATTTGGTTACATAAAACTAGGAACTAATTTTGGTTAGAGTGAAAATGACTCTACTTTTCTTAATGTTAATTAGTCTTCCGTAAATGACAATTCCATTTTTTTAAAAAGGTAAATATATTTACTTAAAAAAGTTAGTGTATTTATCTTTAAAACGACCTGATAGTGTAAAAAGTTATATACATTGATAGTGCACAAAACTTAAATTCTTATTAGTTCTTTGTAGTTCTACTCTTACTACTTCAAGAAGGTATATTTTCATTAATTACTCGTATAGGAAAAAGATAATGATAGATTCATCGCATATATTTCCTTATAATAGATGATATTAATTAATAATTTTCTTAAATAGGTGTGTTGTATATATATAAAAAAGTGTGCGTATAATTCATTTGCCAATAAACACTTCTGTATACTAAACTATAATAATATACTAAAGTACAAACACAACGCTGGAAATTACTAGTGGTTACACTAACATGTGGAACACTGACTCACAAGGGAAATCAGATTTGTGTATATTCATGAGTTAGAGATAAGTTACGAACCCACCACATTACTCAACCTATGGTTTGAATATGAAGCTTTGAATTATTTGGGGCAATTTGCAGGATTATCCTTCGCTGGGGGTGGTCTTTAATTTTTACCCCTCAAAATGGTGGTCTTTAAATTTTACCCTTCAGGCAGAATTTCTGCCCATAAAAATTCTGCCTAGCGATTTTTTTTTTTACCTGAGCTGAGGTTCGAACCCACAATCTCGAAGAATTAGACGAAGGGTATAAATTAAAGATTACCATTTTGAAGGGCAAAAATTAAAGACCACCCCAAATAAAGGGCAATCCGCGCAAAAAAAGAAAACGAATTATTTTTACTTCATTCAATATCTCAATAGACAACCACTCAAAAATGAGACTTGAGTTTATCGGCATCAAGAGGTAATTCAATTGGTTCATTTGATAGGGGCTGACTGTTACAAATAAGTTGGTTCATTTGATAGAGTCCGCAACTTAAATGATTCAAAAAGTGGGATTTAAGACCATAATAACTCATTAAAAAAAAGTTACATAAGTACCTTATGCGCACTAATAGGGGTATAAAAACGGGCCCTCCTTCTTCCCCAATGATCGGTCCCCCCATCTTTTTTTAAAATCAAAACCGCCATTATCAAGTAAAAAGACCATGGTCCCACATCAAAAAACCTCCTTTTCGTGTTATTTTTTAACCCGAAAGTCAATATTCTTGGTATATTCAAGGCAAGGAACAAGTTTCAAAACTTGGATTTCGAAATAAAGCGGCGTAGAACTCGATTTCAAAAACTCAAAAACAACTTTCAATCTAGGTATTTTAATATGAATTTTCTATTACATTGTTAAATATAGGGTAAAGGGTCAAATATACCTCTCTACTTTACTTTATTGGTTAAATATACCCTCCATTAGCTAAAGTACCTAAATATACCCCTCTGTTAACCAAAGTTGTTAAACATACCCCTACATGGATGGAAATGCCCAAATCAGATGAAATTAACCATTTAGCATAAAAATCATGCCTCATAATTTTCACCCGACCCAATCCACAAATCATGACCGAGATTGGCAGCTCATCTCGGCTTTATTCTTTAAACCTTTCTAAAAACATCGTTAATAATCAACTTTCTAATTGGGTGAGAATCTTGTATGTGAATTCTTTTTGGGTGAAGCTTAAGCATTGTTGACGCATATTAAAGCTACAATGAAGAACGATGAAAAATGACTTTCGGCTCTTGCAATTAGACATAAAAAGCCAATTGAGTATGACTAAATTTTTTTATATTGTACATAAGTTGATAAAAAAAAAATCTTTAACAATAGTTCGAGCGTTTATTATAACTTAATTAATCAATGATTAAAAATTGTTGAGTTACTGTGTTTATTTAAACTGATGGGTCTATCTTATTATAGTTCCAAGGAATTTGATACATTGTAAAATCTTTAAACCACTGTTCTTGAAAAATTCTTTGAAGCATAAATGTTTTGTTAGTCCATAAAATTTTAGAAAGATTTAAAGAATAAAGCCAAAATAAGCTGCCAATCTCGGGCATGATTTGTGGGTCGGGTTTAAATTATGGGTCGTGGTTTTTTTAAGTTAAATGATTAATTTCATCTGATTTGGGCATTTCCATCCATGTAGGGGTATATTTAACAACTTTGGCTAACAGAAGGATATATTTAGATACTTTGGCTAACGGATGGTATATTTAACCAATAAAGTAAAGTAGAGGGGTATATTTGACCCTTTGCCCTTAAATATATTATTATCCTAAGCATGATTATTGTGTAATAGTTGCGGATTTCGAAATAAAAAAAAAACTTTTACACAATTTTTTCTTGCGCAATTGGGGCCTGTCCACTGCCCTTTTTTCGTTTTTTTTTATTTTGTATTAATTAATTGTTAATTATTAGTTAGCCAATTGTTTATTTGTTAATTTTTTATTAATTAACTGTTAATTCTTTGTTAGCTAATTGTTTATTTATTAATTATTTATTTAGCATTTGTTAATTGTTTGTTAGCTAATTGTTTATTTGTTAATTATTTATTTAGTATTTGTTAATTATTTATTTAGTATTTGTTAATTGTTTTATTTAGTATTTGTTAATTGTTTGATTAGCTAATTCTTTATCTGTTAATTATTTGATTAGATAATTTTTATTTTGTTAAACGTTTGTTAATTATTTTTAATTATTTGTTAATTGTTTGCAAGCTAATTGTTAATTATTTGATAATGAATTGTTAATCTTTATATTTTTATTTGTGAATGATTTGTTAATTGTTTGATTAGATAATTGTTTATTGTTTGATAATGAATTGTTAATCTTTATATCTTTATTTGTTAATTGTTTGATTAGTGCTAATTAGAAGTTGAACATCCTTAGAAATTCTTAGTTTAGGATTGAACATCTTTAGTTTAGAATTGAAAATCCTTAGTATATTTTTTCGATAAAAGATTACATAATTGATATTACATGTTAATGATTAATTAAAAATGCGTAAAACAAATACGACACCTCCATGGATCCCGACCCCCTTCATCTGGGGAACTTCGAGCCAGAGGTACTTCATCTACAGTAGCATCATAGGTCCCAGCTAGTATGGGATGAGGATGTAGCTGCCAAGAGTTTGTCCCGTCCCCGGTTGATGGAACAAGCATGAGATATTTTAGGCGCTCGGCCCCCACATCGTCGCATCTTAGATATACTATATCAGGTGGTATCTACCGTTGCATCGCTGCTGGTCGGGTAAAGCATGATAGGGCTTTTGTGATGGCCATGATTGAGAAATGGCGATCGGAGACACATACATTTCATCTCCGCAGTGATGAGGTCACCATAACCCTTCAGGATGTGGAGGTTATTTACGGTCTATAGGTAGATGAACGCGTATTGTATATTGAGGAGCCTCAGCAGATGTCATCGTATCGGGAGGAGTTGACTGGGCTCACTGGTTTCGTGCCTCAGGAGGGTGATATATGGGGACAGACTCGGGTGTTGATGCATTCCCTTTGTACTCACTTGCGCTTCGTAGAACTTGAGCATCCGATTACAGAGGACACGCCTCAGGTGGATGTTGACCGTCGTGCTCGTCTGTACCTTCTCATCATATTCGAGGGCATCCTGTTCCAGAACACATCGGGTTCCCATGTGAGTTTGAGGTATCTGTCGTTTCTGGAGCATCTGGGCGAGTTGGGATGTTACGGTTGGGGTGCTGCTGTTATGGCTCGAGGACCAATGTCGCTGCATTTTGGGCGCTCCACCAGATAATATATTTAAGTGTATGTAATTTTATTCAAAATATAGCTTTTTGAAATGATAACTAATAAAATATTTTTTTAATGACCCATTCAGATAGGGGTGTGGACTAGGATGAGACCTTTTCAGCCCATACTGCTCACCCTCCGCTTGACTATATTGTTGATATAATGCCATACGCGCGGAGATGGACGAGAGGCGTAATCCGAGATGTAGATACGCACCGCAGAGTTCTCCCGTTCAGCGATCAGCTAGATCATATGACGACGGACACGGTAAGTTTTTTGATTTAACATTAGTATTTTTTTTTTTTTACTATTTTAGTCTTTTATTGTTAACTAATTTAATTTTTTTACAGGCTTTTATATGGACGTCGTATGATCATAGTTTGGATCAGGTGCCGGCGTTTTGTAAGGCTGGTAGGCACACGTGGAGGTCGCGGTGTCCATTGATACATATGTATATCATTGAGGATCACGCACCCGACCACGTCTTACGACAGTTTGGCCATGTACAGAATATACCTGAGCCGGTTACTTGGGAGCACGACCATTATTCGCGGGACGATCGCGCGGGCATCACTGATGCATGGCGGGCCTTTATGCAATTCCAGGTCTAGCGTTAGGATCAAAGGATGGGGACGCTAGCGGTGGTCGGACATGCGACTCTGGTCCAAAGGTACATGGAGTGGTACACGCGGATCACTCGTAGCTTGATTGGCAACCCTGCGAGGCTTCGTACGGATGGACGAGGATATGCAGCACTCGCAGGACAGTATGAGGCGTTGGTAGGTTTTATTAGTCTTAAACTTAATTAATTGTCTTATGTATTACGTTACAATTATATTTAATCATTAATATTTGCACACAAATGCAACTACAAACCGTACAGAGGATGTACTGGGAGAGCTTAGACCATATGGAGGACCCCGAGACAGCAGGATATGCAGCGCAGATGGTTCAGCTAGCCGAGGGTGGTATGCTATAAGCACAGGAGCACAGGAGCTCGGACGTCTCGACGAGCATATTTGAGAGGTCTCGCATCAAGCAGCGGGTGGTCGTGGTCATGCCGGAGGTGGTGGTGGCAAAAGGAGGTGACAGAGAAGGTGGGGCCAGAAGGGCTGGTGGTCGAGAGGGTAGAGGTAGAGGGGCTGGTGGCCGAGGTGGTAGGGATAGAGAGGCTAGTCATAGAGATAGTGGGGCCATAGGGGCTGGTGGTCTAGTAAATGATCCTGACGAGCATGCTCCCGTTCCAGCTCCAGCCCAGCAACCTCCGTTGACTTCAGAGATCCCGTCGACATTTTACCGACCGTCGACTTCAGAGCATCCATCAGGGCGACCGTCGACCTCTCTATATACGCTGGATTTATTTTCAGATCACATGTTCTGGCCATCGTCTGCACAGCCGCCAGTTAGTTATCCACAGGGTGAGCGGCAAGTTGGTGATTTACAGGGTGGCACGGAGCTGGACTTCGAGTCCTTATTTGAGGACTTCGATATGTTTCCGAGCCAAGGTGTAAGTGTTTAAAATAATTATTTTAACAAATTAAAATATTTATACTAATTATTATGTAATTTTTCATTTCTTAGGTTCCAGCTCCGGTACCATCTACATCTCCGAGCCAAGATGTAAGTGTTTAAAATAATTATTTTAATAAATTAAAATATTTATACTAATTATTATATAATTTTTCATTTCTTAGGTTCCAGCTCCAGCTCCTGCACCATCTACAACTCCTGCTCCGGGGCTCACTCAGGAGACCGCCGAGGAGCCAGCTCAGAAGCCCTCTCACCAGCCATCTCAGGAGCCCGTCGATACACAAGTTTGATTTTTACGATAAAATAATGTATTAATTAATTGTTTATATGTTATTTCAGGTTCATTCTTATGCGCCCGTGGACCCGTCTCCTGCTGAAATTGAGTCATCTCCTAAAGCTGATGACATTTCGGCCACCATCGTCTTCCATAGGAAGCATATTTTCAACAAGCCCCCAAGGAAGGGAAGAAATGATGATCATTCATAAAGCATGTACGGACTAAGAGAAAGAAGGGGGATGAAGATAATGGTGGGGATGGTGGGGGTGGTGGGGTTCGCCTCTAGCCTATGGTTATTCTAAAGGCTCCCACACGTGGGACCTAGGGAGACGGAGATTGTGTATTTGTAAATAAAATATACATTTTATGTTAATATTATATATTTTTTGGTATTATTTTCTTAATGATAATTAGATATCTTAGTTTTTATTGTCGTTTAATAATAACTCGTGCGACGTCCTAAATTAATCAAAACCCTATAAAATATAATACTTAAACCTAAAGATAACAAGTTTCCAATCACTCGAGTTCATCCCGAATGGATTCATATAGCTAACATATCATCGTTATACTATTTCCATACATTCACACCTAACTCAGATTTATGGGATGTTACATTGTGCACTAAATTAGTGTGCAAAAGGTACGTATGTAACTTTTTTTTAATGGATTATTTTGATCTCAATTGTCACTTTTTGAGTCATTAAGTTGCGGACTCTCATTTGATAGGGGCTAGGTCCAATGAAGGTTGTTCATAGCCATTAACTGGGGCCGTGACATTGGTACCTCCAAAAAGGGAGAAGTGCATAAATAGCCGATTTTTGAACCACCATTTAAATTATAATCAACAACAATATATTATATATATACTCAATATAATTTCACAGATGGGGTCTGAGAATGGTAGCGTGTACGCCTAACTTACTCCTACTTCGTGGAGATACAAGGGTTATTTACGAAAAAACTTTGGCTCAAATGACGTATATCAAAGCATAAGTTAGTAAATTTTTATAAATTTAGTCACTTCAAAAATAACTCAGGAATGCGAGATTGAAGTTGCAAAAAATTGCACATGAAATTTGGTATAATAATTGTGCTTGGTGCAAGCAAACTCCTGATACACGTGTTTTTGAAATTTAGAATGCCAAGATCAAATTTCAAACATGTTTGAAGTTTAAGACATACTCCGTATATGTTTTAAATTTAAAATATTTTTTCTGAAATTTGAACTACCAATTTTTACCCTGCCAAATCTAGTCATTCTCCCTCTGATCACGCAGTGATATTAGTTCTATGAACTTATCCTCTTTTGTGGATTAGACTTGGAGTGTAAACACTGAATCTTGTCGATCAATATGATACTGTATATTCACATTCTTCAAAGAAAGCAGTCTAGTCGATTAAGCGAACTGAAAGAAAAATTTACCTAACAATCCAATAAGGAGATAGAGTGAAAGAAATGGGAATCTTATTTTGAGAAAAAGTCTATTTTATATACCCTGAAGTATACTCCAAACTATCTAACCTCACTTGTATGAATTTAAAGGCGGATGGAGCACTATAATTTGGGGTTCAATTGAATCCCAAATTTTGGATGCGGGTATAATTTTATGTGTAAAAATTTACTAAAATTACAATAAATACTAGATATGAATCCATATCTTTAGATATATAATGGTTTAGTGCTAAAAATTTAAAATGTTGAATCCCTACAATTTAAATCCTAAATCCGCCTTTGTAAGAATTTCTTTTATATCCATTCTACTTTGGCATGACGACTCAAGTGAGCTTATTTTCATTGATGTGTCTCCAACTACAATTGTTCCAACGCTATATATCGGCAATAGGATAATGACTGATCAATAATCTATGCTTATCATGATTTTCTGCCTCTGATTTTTTTTTTTTTTTTTTAAGTTTGTCTATACTTAAAACCTAAAATATAATTGTGCCTTAAATGACGTTGTAAAAAGTGACCGTCCCGTGAAATTGTTGTTCCGAGACCAGGTTAAGTGACAGAAAAAGATTTCACCAACGCATATACTCAATGAATTGCAATAATTACAATAAATTCATTACAAAATATCTAATACTTTGTGGAAAAAAAATAAAGTTGAGTGACTATCTGAGTGAAGTATCAATAATTGAGTAACTTTTGAGTTAGAAAATAAAGTTGAGTGACCTTATGAGTAAAGTTACCTTAATTGAGTGACCATATGAGAAATAATCTCTATTTCTAATGAATTGTATAACCACAGAAGTTTGATATCACAAAGGGGAAAACACTTTGACGCTATTCCTTTTGTCTCAAATTACTTGTCGTGTTTCCCTTTACACGTCTTTTAAGAAAATATTAAGTAGGGATGATTATGTCTTAATATATAATTTCTCTTTATTGAAAATCTATTTTATAATTGAAGTGTTTGTAGTCTTCAAAAAAAAAATTACTACTAAGGATAAAATAAAATAAAAAATAACTAATTTTATTTTGAACATTAAAATGATAAATAAATTTGAAACAAATATTTTTAAGAATCACGATAAATAAAAATATATATTTTTCTTTTAACTCAAAATGTTAATGAGGTAGTACAAGATTGTCCATCTTCCAAAAGAAGCGGCGGGAAGGGGAAGCAAAGACATAGTTATTAATTAATGATATAATGGACCCCCTTGTGTTGTGTGTCTCAAATAAACAAACTAATGCAATACATCATTAATTAAAAATATATATACTCTATACATCATATGAAAGCTCCATCCATTGATTATTTTCAAATAAATCAAGACAGGGACTAAAATGAGTGATAATAAACCTTAGCGGATAAGCACATCCATTTTTTTTCCCCCTCCCATTTTAGGAGAATTTATAGTGTTTCCACACTTTCCTTTCAGTGTGACTCGAACCCAGGACCTACCGGTCGTGGGTGGAGGTGCTTAACCACTGAGCCATCCCTCACTTGTCAAGCACATCCATTTTTTTTTTCCCCCTCTCATTTTAGGAGGATTTATAGTGTAAGCACATCCATTTGGTCTTAGAGTATAAGTTTTTTTTTTTTTTTTAAAAAAACATTATCTCTTATCTAACAGTAATTTATGCTGACATCCATTTATTTTTTGCCCCGATAATAAATTTTAGGAGTAATAATTTTAGATTTTTGCTAAATTTCCTCCTCCTTCTCCGTCTTCTTCCCTTTCTCTTTCTTCATCCTACAACAACAACATACCCAATCAGTGGCGGATCCAAAATTTCACTCCGGAGTTAAAAAAAAAAAGAATAAAAGCTTTATATAAAAAACTATGTTGTCTTTGGAGATCGAATCTAGGATGCTAGAGACAATTTTGAACACCCTGGACCGCTTGAGCTAACCTTTTGCATTTGTTCAAGGTGTTCAAAAGTCAATATATGTACATAAACACAAAAAATTTACCCTATATATCACTGTAATTTTTTACCACCGCTATGTAAATCCGCCCCTGTACCCAGTGAAATCCCATTATGGCGGGGAAGATAAAGGATACGTAGACCTTACCTCTTTAAACTTAATTGTTAAAGAATATTTTGAACTTAATTTTTAAAGAATACAAAGTGATCTATTTATTCTTGAATGTTTGAGTTGAATCTAACAAATTGAAATGGTTGGAACAAATACTAAAAGCCTAGATATTATATTTGGAGTAGAACAATCCCGCAAGAATGTGTAGCTGAAATTTTACACAAGTTTATTGTGACCCACAAGAACTATGAGGATTTGGTGGTGGCTAATTTCTGGCGATAGTTACTTATGTTTATTTTGAACAATATTTCTTTTGTAGTTTATGATATTATACTTATCGTTTTAATTTTAATTTTTCTTGTAATATCTTTTAACCTAATAATTATCAATATAAAAGATTAATTATTTAACTTATTTGTCCCATATAAAATTCTTACTATTTTACTAAATCTAAATTTAAATTAATCAGATTAATATAATGATCTTTCTTCAAGCTCGTGCATAGTAAGAGCTTAGTGCACCGATATGATCGACTAGTGCCGGGTAGTTAAAGGGATAATAATTGAAGTAAACATCAATTTACTACATAGAGTGGGTGACCCACTAAAGAGGATAAGAGGATTGGTCCCAACTCCCTAGATACTCACTCTGACACTCCAAGAAAACAAAAATGTCTACGTGTGACCAAAGACTAAAAGTGAGACAAAACTCTTGCTTCACTTGTCTTCTTCCTCCATTCTTCAAGCAATAAAATAAAAAGCCGGTTTGGATGGGTTTATGCCTATAAGCTGTTTGTAGCTTATAAGTTAAAAAAAAAATTAGGGTAATTTAACTTTTTTTTTTACTTATAAGCTATTTTTAATTTATAAACTGCTTTAGATAAGCTAAGTCAAATAGACCCAATTATTTTTTTAAACTTATTTTAAGCACAAAATGAGACCAACCAAACACAAAAAAAAAGAAGCTAAAAACAGCTTATAAGCCACGGCAACTTGGAAGCCAATCCAAACGGGCTCAAACTCTCTTTTTCTTCTTATTTCACAGTCCCACTATCTTGGTCTATATATATTACACACATATACGGCTTGTATTGTACAAAAATATCGAGTCATTATTTATAATAAGACTTGCAGCAGTGAACAGGGTGAGCTCACTGTGCAACAAACTTATCCGTTCTCCGTTATAATCTTTTACGTCAGTATTACAAATACCCATAAGGATATTTTTCTGTGTTGGCTCATTTCCAGGTAAAAAATAGTGATCTTGATTGATTATGTATTTGGATTACATAATTGTGTTTATTTCTGGATTACCTTCGGTGGTTCTTATTCAATTTATCGTAATTTCACAAGTTTTTGGTTTGTGGGTATCTTTTCAAAATTAACTTTCTGAAACTTAACATACGGGTCAGTGGGTCTGTCTTAGTAATTCAGCTATACAGAAGATACTCCCCTCTGGTTCACTTTTACTTATCACGTTTCGCTTCGTACGACTTAATTTGACCAATTTTCGAAATTAAATTGTACTAAATTAATTCATATTTTTAAAGTTAAAATTTAGACCTTTGAAAACTATACAAAAAATACTACTAAGTTTCAATTTTTCTCATATTAATATGATGATAAAATATATCTTAAAATATTAATCAAAATCCATGTCGTTTGACTCTCGAGAAACAAAACGTGACAAGTAAAAGTGAACATAGGGATAAATAAAAGGAGGGAAATGGAATAGAGTGAAGGAAATCAATTGTCCTCTCATGTTTGGTATTGAGGGGAAAATAATAAGGAATTTAATTTGGAGCTTTTCTCTTCCTAGGGGTCATTTATTTAGCAGACAATTTATACATGGATTATACTATAAAGGATTGTGATACAGTTAACAATGATCACTAGTATTTGTAATGTTATGAGATGTGTGATTAATTGTATTAAAATGTGGATACACATTGTTTAATCTAAACATTTGTGTGATTTTAGATTGTATCAAAATTGTTTCCCCTTCTAAACACAGAAATTTTATTTTAAACGCCTTCTTATTATCTTAAAATTAGTATTACAAACTTTACTAGAAACAAAGGAGAGATAACAAGTAATGGATAGTTAAGCAACAAGTAACAGTACAAAGGTTATTCTTTCGTTTATCTGCTGTTGTGTAGGTATTACTAAGACATCATGATAAAATAGAACAGGAATTACAGCATAACAAATGCAAATATTACTAATATGGAAAGAAAAAATGGCTGCTAAGCGCCTGACTATTAATGCACAATCCTCGACCTTGTCTATCGTTGCATGCATTTCCATCCGTGACGCAACTGATTCTATAGGCCATGTTCCCGGTGCACAGAGAACTGCCTTCAGTGCCCAAACTTACTCACCCATGGAAACCTTGCAGCCCAAAAACTTATGAATGCTAGTGATTGCTATAAGAAAATGACTTATGTGTGACCTCAAGAAGAAAAAGCTCATTTTATTATGGACTTTCTGCCTTCCTAAAAAAAAGCTTAAAAATGTGATATACCTTCCTTTTTCTTCTTTTCTCTAGTTTCCAAACACGGTTAATTTTACTGCTTTGTGGGGGCGGGGAAATCGTAATAGTCCTTAGTGGATAGTGGTTGCATTCTCATGGCCAATCCCAAGTTGCATTCTTTATTTGTTGGCTCTCTGTTTGTTTGCCAGTGGTTTTGTTTACACAAAAGTGCAAATAAATTGGTCATGATATGTTGTAGCCTTTTGTGCTTTCACTTTATGCATATGTCTTGTTTCCTCTTGATACAATGTACTTGAGAGGCCTTCATGTTGTAGTTAAGTACTTAAAAAATGAGTTTGTAAAAATGTGTCTGGTATTATCATATCAATGGATCAACGGTTTGTCAAACTTTGTGCTGGTTATTAATCTCAACTAATTTTGCTTGACTCTAGAATATAGTAGTATGATCACTTTGCTATTCGGTCATAATTGAAGTTGAGGGCGGGGATTTAACAACAACAACATCAATATACCCAGTATATTCCCACAAGTGGGGTCTGGGGAGGGTAGAGTGTACGCAGACCTGACCCCTACCTCGAGGAGGTAGAGAGGCTGTTCCCGAAATACCCCCGGCTCAAATGACACAAAACAAGGAAGTTAGAAAAATACAATAGGGCGGGGATTTAAGAAAAATTATAAAATATAGAAAGGAGGAAAAGTGTTAAACTAGTAACCTGGCCAAATGGCGTCCCTTTTTAAGTTCAATAATTTGGTGTATCGTAATCTGCGGGACCTTTGAGCCAGTGTGTCTAGCATCTCCTTGTGAATTCAGCTTAATGAGTTTCAGTTATATTTTGGATTTGGTCATTTATCATTCTTCAGGTTTTATCTTCTGTTAATTCAATCAGTTAAAGTTTGTCCTGTAATTTGGATTCTTTTGGAACTAATTTATGAGCGAATAGATATAATATCTGCACTACAACATTTCTCCTTTTTATGGCGTTATTTTTTATTCATTAAGTTAAGAAAAAAATGTAATCCTTGATTGCCATTACTGTCATGCTTATAAGCAGAATATCTGAGAGCAGTTTCTTCTCTACGAAAGAGATCACAGCCCTTTCAATCCACCAAATGGAACACTTGGCGTGTACCAAAAATGAGAAATTGGGTCAGATTAATAAGCTTATGACCACTTAACAAGCTTTTTTGACCTTGATCTACTCATCTACCCGATTGGCTCTCGTTCTGATTTGGCGGAAAGGTGAAAACCACCAAATCTTTCCTCCTGGTTGGTGTACTAGGGCGAAGCAAATCTCAACCCCTTCATTAGCTAGCTTAGCTTTTCCTATTTTCAATCTAAATCAAATCCTAACTGACTCTTCTTGTTACTATTAGTTCAGACAATCGTCTTTTTGGTTCTGTCTCATGCTGACATTAGGTTGTTGTAAAAGGTAGCAACTTTACAACTTTATACTTCCATTATTGATCAGAATCTAACTGAATTTGCACCTCTTTCAGAGCTTAAATAGGCTATAGGCCTACAGCAACAGCGAATAGTCTGAGAAGGAAGATGGAGTCGAGGCATTCCCTTCATCACGTACTGCTTTTAGTTTTGTGTGGTTTGTCTGTCCTGTGCAAATGTTCGGCTACTGGGATTGAAGCAAACCAGACAGCAGTATTGTTTGTGAATGCATCTGAAGCATCAGCAAAGAAAATACCTGATACACTTTTTGGTGTATTCTTTGAGGTGAGCTTAGTAGGTGCTCAATTTGTGGTTCAAATGAGAAGCATTTACCTTCTAATTTACAGTATGGAACTCACTGCGTGTATTAGATGTTTAATTTATTTGTCTTTTTCTTTCTTTGTGCAAACTCTTTATCTACCTGATAACTATTCCAGTTTGCATGATACTTTGAATCATAAGCATCTGCTTCTCGAAAATAAATCCAGGATATGTTTTAATTAGTTCATTCCATCAAGCTGAAATTTGCATTCTGAACTCTCGTAAAGGTGTCCTCTTTGAACTGAAGAAGGAAAAGGATAATAAATAATGTGAAACTGGCATTGGACATTTGTCAAGTGCTGTTGATGCCTAATCTTATGATCAACAATATTTTCCAAATATCTGGCTGGAAGAGAATGATCATAAATTGGGCATAAGGGACATGTTACAGAATAAATTGGACTTAATTTCCCATGATATTGATATGGTCTATTAAATCTAGTTCATAAAACTTGAAACATTGTATTTCAGGAGATCAATCATGCTGGCGCTGGTGGATTGTGGGCTGAGCTTGTCAGCAACAGAGGTCAGTTTGATTTTATGTTTTACTTATTAAAGGAAAACTTCCTAAGAATAAATGAATACATGCTTTGCTTCTTAGTGATTAACTACTACTTGGCTTTTTTTGGCCTAAAATGGAAAAGGAAAGAAAGGACAAACAAGACTCATATGTTGGAAAGGATGAACTAGTTACATTTAGGTTGCTCAAGCAGAAAATTAGAGACGAGCATTGCAAGATTTTGTGCTATCTTGTCTCTTGGATTGTCATTATTACTTTTCCCTGTTGAAATATATCTTCATAGCTGAATATTAACTTGGATGGATCAAAGAGGTTGCTTTTTGGCTGTTTCGAAACTGTGGTGAATATACTGATAAGGGAATTAATGAGAATTTGCTATTGATCTATTCTTGCAATAAGAGCTTTGCTTCCTATTTATTCTTGACTTCTATTTTATTCAAGTGTTAGTTTTCTTGAAACCTCAGGTTTTGAAGCTGGAGGCCCAAATATACCTTCAAATATTGATCCTTGGTCTATCATTGGAGACGAGTCCTCAGTGATTGTATCAACAGACCGTTCATCATGCTTTGAGCGGAATAAAATTGCAGTTCGAGTGCAGGTGCTATGTGACCATACAGGTGCCAATATCTGTCCAGATGGAGGAGTTGGCATCTACAACCCGGGATTCTGGGGCATGGTATGTTTCTCTTTTAATGCTTGACCGAAACATTCTTTATGCGTTCCTTGCTTCCTCTCTCAAGGATTCACAGTTCAATACTCCACAATACTAAAAGCACATTTGATTCCTTCTTTTGTATCCCTATAGCCGAGTTCGCCAAGCTTCTGGGAAGTCAAAAGTGCTTATTTTAGAAAGTTGAGGTGTTTGGCCAAACTTTCAAGAAAAAATAAGTGCTTTTGAGTAGTAACAGAAGCTGTTTTTTAGAAGCTAAAGAAAATAGTTTTTCCCTGGAAACACTTTTGAAATATTGTCCAAGCACAAAGTATTGCTCTAATATTGGCAAAAGTGCTTTTCAATTAATTAGCCAAACACAAACTGCAATTGTTCAGAAGTACTTTTTCAAAAAGCACTTATGACAAAAATACTTTACAAAATAAGTAGATTTTGAAAGTTTGGCCAAACATGCTATAAGTCTTGCTTAGATTAAACTAGATATTGATCTACTCTTCCTTCTTTCTGTATTTTCTTGGTGCATGTTCTGTCTTTATTATCCTCATTTTATTTTTTCGTGCAGAATATTGAGCAGGGAAAGAGTTACAAACTAGTGCTTTATGTTCGTTCACAAGAATCAATCAATGTATCTGTAGCTTTAACTGGTTCAAAGGGATTGCAAAAGCTGGCTGGTGGCAACATAATGTAAGTAGATGTCTAGTCGGTTTTGTTTTCCGTGTTTTTACAAAGTTTGCTTCTTGCACACAATTCATTCAACATGCTCTTCTCAGAGCTTCCGATGTTTCAAATTGGACAAAAGTGGAAGTTATGTTAGAAGCAAAAGGAACAGATCCCAATTCAAGACTGGAATTGACATCATCTAAGAAAGGTGTTACATGGTTTGATCAAGTGTCATTAATGCCTACTGACACATACAAGGTGAGTGGTTTAGAGCTTTCTTGTAGCTATTTAGATAAATCTTACAAATTATTGTGGCTGTTTTTTCGTTTGCATTTTTTGGCTGTAGATATCCATCAGGTCTGCGTTACTTTAACGATCCTTCTTTTTCGACCAGCATGATATTTTTTCCAATTATTTTCTTTCTTATTTTTCATTTTTGTAGGGGAATTAGATGTATTCGTTTAATAAATGTTATTTGTGGCAATTTTCTTGGCATAGGGGCATGGCTTCAGGAAAGATCTTTTTGGAATGATTAAGGATTTGAAACCAGCATTCATTAGATTTCCAGGTATGCTTCGATATATTTCAACTTTTTCCTTGAGGATCATGTAACTTTACCAGCTGATTAACTGGGAATTACAGCTTTTAGTATTTTATACCTGCTATATTTATAAGCTTTTTCACGTGAGCCCTTCTTGATGAGGAAGAAGTGTATCACTAGAGAGGATTAATTCATGAGTAAATTGGAAACATAAAAGTATAATAAAAAGAACACCTTTATCTTAAACACTTAGATCTAAGAACTATCACCATTGTGATACTAAGGGAGATGAACTTCTAGATGTAGGATTAATATCAGACACTGTTCAAATTTTATCTCATATTTCAATTTCCAATTCTTTGACGGAGTAATAAAGTATCTTTTATCAGAATTCTGCTTGTGATTTCTCAACATAGTAACATGTTTCCTACCCAGGGGTTAGGATGAAGGAACTTGAATTGAAATTTGAACTTTCTGATTTATCTTTTTTTTTTTTAAAAATGTTTGCTTTACTTCTTTGAAGAAGTCAAATCTCCTCTTCCTAATCTGTTAATAATTTGTATTTGAGACTACTAGTTTATTTGACATTTTCTAGGAAAAGGGAATAAATATTAGACAAATGTAGTAAAAAGTCTTCATCAATTAGAGGACTTACTCTTGTGTCTTCTTTTACCAGTTCCATTCATTTTTGCCTCTGTTCCCCCCTATCAGTCGCTATCTACTATATGAGCTTCTCAACGATCATTTGTCCAATGTTGATAAACATTCATGTTATCTGTCTGTAGGTGGATGTTTTGTCGAAGGTGACTGGTTAAGAAATGCATTTCGGTGGAAAGAAACCATTGGACAATGGGAAGAGAGGCCTGGGCATTTCGGTGATGTTTGGAATTACTGGACTGATGATGGACTAGGCCATTTTGAGTTCTTGCAGGTAATATTCTATTTTCTCCAACTTTGTTGAAAAAAAGTGCACAAACTTGAACTAAACAGTTGTAAGCTTCTGAATTTGAATGACTCGAGTTTGTTTTCTGCAGCTTGCCGAGGACTTAGATACACTGCCAGTGTGGGTTTTCAACAATGGTAGTTCCTCCACTTCCACAAATGCACTATTCTTTTTCTTTTACTCTATTTAGTCCATTTAATTAATTTAAACTTCTTCCTATTGTGCTTCTATATTTTCAGGAGTCAGCCACCACGATGAAGTTGACACTTCCAGTATTTTACCTTTCGTGCAAGTAGGTTCTATTGAATTTTTAGCTCATTGAATATGATGTAGCACTTTAATATGATAAATTGCTCCTTATAGTTTGTTTAGTGTCATGAATGTTTTTTTTTTTTTGACAGCTGCGAACTGTCTATCTGTTCACAAAATCATAGACATTAAAAACTCACATCATTAAAAGCCTCATTTTTAATAGCCATAATACTCCGAATTGAAACTTTTCTTGGCATGTGCATTAGTAGGTTATGTTAACAGTCATTGTGTAACAGATTCAAGTCACCAAAGTAATCAATATTTTGAAAGCAACTTACCGTAAATTGGTTAACAAAGTAAAATTAGCAGTAGATATTGCATAACATACTCTAGCTTCTGTCTCTGTTGCAACAAATTGACTTCATTGGTTCCTTGTTAGTTGTTACACTACAATTTTACAAATATATTTTGTCTTTATCCAGGAAATACTAGATGGTCTTGAGTTTGCAAGAGGTGATCCTACTTCAACATGGGGTTCTATTCGATCCAAAATGGGACATCCAGAGCCCTTCAATTTGAAATATGTAGCTATCGGAAATGAGGATTGTGGAAAGCCAAAATACCGTGGTATGCATACTTTACTGTATTTGGCAGATGATATATTGCTCTTCTGGTTCACAGGGAACTTATTATGACACACAAAGGATATATCTGATTTCCAAACAGCACATTTATCTGAGTGAAAAATTTAGTGACTGATTTCTATTACTTGAAATTCAGGAAATTACCTCAAGTTCTACTCGGCCATCAAAGATAAATACCCAGATATTAAGATTATCTCAAACTGTGATGGTTCTTCGAGTCCACTGGATCACCCAGCTGATTTATATGATTTTCATGTAAGATATTGACAGTTTTCTAAGTCTTCTCACACTTAGCATGTGAATCAAAATCTTAAACTTTGGTTTCCTTGTCTTTTCATGAGCTTTAACTTTGTGATGTTTATATGGTTAGATTTATAGCAGCGCAAGTTCTGTATTTTCTAATGCTCGCCATTTTGATAGTGCACCACGCAGGGGACCAAAGGTCAGTAAAGCTTCCTTTTGATGATTAATGAGTTGAATTGTTAAGTGGTGCTTATGTATTATCATATATTTCTACAGGCTTTTGTGAGTGAGTATGCTGTGACTGGAAATGATGCTGGAAAAGGTAGTCTTTTAGCAGCGCTGGGTGAAGCTGGGTTCCTCATTGGGGTAGAAAAGAACAGGTACCTGTGTAGCATTTGTCTAATTTTCTTTTTTATACTATATGATTTTTGTTTGACTAATGCCGCATAGAAAGGGTGATATGTGATTTCACTTACCCAAGTCTCTGTTGCTTAACCACCTACTCTTTTTCATATGCAAATAACTGATCTTTACTTCAGCTTTTACTTGAAAATGTTCTACTCTACGCTAGTTCATCATGCAGTACTATGCCTTTATTAATTGTATGCCGGATGAGTTTGATCTTCTTTCCTTTAATATGTTCTCTTTGTTTGATGGAACTTGCAATTATCCTCTATGCAGCGAAGCAATTGAAATGGCAAGTTATGCACCCCTATTTGTTAATGACAATGACAGGAGGTACATCTGATTGCTTCTGCTCTTATTTCTCCTCTTTTTTTTTTTTGAAGATTTTCTTAATGTATTTTATTGACCAAAATTGTTCTTTCATATAGGTGGAACCCAGATGCAATTGTCTTCACCTCTTCACAAATGTATGGAACCCCTAGTTACTGGATGCAGCATTTCTTCAAAGAGTCAAATGGCGCAACTCTTCTGAGTTCATCACTACAAGCTAATCCTTCAAATTCACTCATAGCATCTGCCATCACTTGGAGAAATTCAGTTGATAACAGCGATTATTTGAGAATAAAGGTGTGCATATTTTCTTGTTTTGATTCATCACTCTTGACCATTTTGCATTTACACATATTGTTCTCCGTCTTTAATTGGTTCATTACTCATATACTGAGATATTTTCCCCAGGTCGTGAACTTTGGGACCACCACGGTTACTCTTAAAATCTCTATCAGTGGATTGGGGCTGAACACGTTAGAGACGTCATTTGGGGCTATAAAAACCACATTAACATCCAATAATGTGATGGATGAAAATTCCTTCAGAGAGCCTAAGAAGGTACAATCATCCTTCATTTACTTCTTATCCTAAAAATTTTGTAGTCTTTCATGGAACACATTATTTTCTGGATCTGCTACCAAGATTTGTTGGCTTGGGATAAGATGTTTCACATTTAGCAGCTCTAAAAGCTATTGTTCCTTGGCCTCTTCAAAAATGTTGCGGGTGCGCGTCGGATCCTCCAAAAGTAGTGCATTTTTTGAGGATCCGACATGGGTGCATTGGCATTTTCGGAGCTGAAAGAAGTTCATACTCAACAACTATCAGAATAAACTTAGTTGCTCCGTTCTCTTTTCTTTTTCAAATGAATTTCTTTCTTTTTTACTTTGCCTCATCAATACAATGGAACAAGTCAAGAATTTTTAGAAAACTTCCACACACCCGATTTTTACACCAAACCACATGGATTTACCATTTTTAAGTAGCAAATCGAGGTGAGTGTGCACTTAAACCTTAAGTGATATATGTGTATATAGAATAGATACATGTCATATCTTTATCGGTTTAGTATAAATACCATGTGTGACTTAAGTTTTTCCCGTCAGAAATGTTGTAGTTTACTGATATCTAACTTACAATAACTCCTTTTAAATGTCTGTAAAGCATGCTCAAACAAGAATTTAATTTTTACCTATGTTTTGGTGGTTACTTTTTTTTTTTTTTTTTTTTTTTTTTCTACTTATGTAGGTATCACCAGTTAAAGCAATGCTTGAGAAAGTTAGTGACAGCATGGATGTTGTAGTGGCCCCAAGATCCCTCAATTCATTTGACTTCTTAAGAAAATCAATCAGCAGCAGTGTGGATACTGCTTCTGTCCTTAAATCTTCATACTAGTAGCCTGCTATGTATTATTTAATTTAAGAATAAATGTGGTTATTTATCAATAATATCAGTTTCATATTCATGTTATTCTTGATACTTTCTATTTCTTTTGTTCTCTGTCACTTTTCTTTGATATGGGAACACTTCTTGGAGGCGGCCACTTTATGAAATAATCTCCGTTTTCACATTACTACCATAGAGAGAGGAAAGGGCCCCCTCGGAAGCCATTTGATGATGAGTTTACAGATTAGGATAACAGCAGCAACAACATACCCAGTGCAAATTCACCCCGTCTTTAAAGCAATTGTCTACAACAGGGGCGGATGTACCATTGTAGGTACGGGTCTTGAGCCTATAAATTTCGATACTTACCCATAAATTTATGCGTAAAAATTAACTAAAGTTGCAATAAACAGTAGAAATAAACTATAATTTTAAAAATGTAATGGATTCAATCTTCAACATTAAAGGTTTGAACCCGTAAAATTTAAATTATGAATTCGGCTCTCTTCTACAATTCCGCGTTTTGGCAGTGTATGGCTCAAACACATATCAGCTCCCTGCATTCAAGTTAGACAAGGACCTTATAGTAAGGTGTCATTCGAAAAACACACCATTTGGAAGTTAGACAAGGACCTGATAGTAGGGTGTCATTCCAAAAGCACACCCATTTGGTTATTAGAAAAGAATATTTAGATGTTGAGAAAAATAATTTGTTTTAATTACTACTTAGTATTCAAATCTTAATACAACACTCAGATATATATTTAGATTCAAACGTTCAAATCATAAATCTGAATACACATCAATTGCTCCTTCGATTTTTTTTTTTTTTTGGTACATAAGAAAGTGTATATGGTCCCATGTAACTCTCCATACTTTGTAAATATTGAATGTTGGTAAGTTGCGAGGTGATGGGAATTATTTCGATATAATCATTGAAAAACTATAATAAAATATGACTAATTTATATTACAAGGACAAATCGAAGTAAATATCAGATGCTATGAAAATTAAAGGTAAACATTTCCTGCTATCTCATAGGATATAAGCTTTTATAAATAATATTTTTAAATAATTGAACTAACTGTTTACCTTCTCAATCAACGAATAAAGAAGATACACGTAAAATCTTAACCAAAAATTCAACTCTTAAACTTGAAGTTACATGTTGAACCACAAACCTGAAACTCAACGCATGTGTAACAAATGGAAGCATTGAAGAGAAAATATTTCTTTCACAAGAACAATTGCGTACAAGCAACAAATATATATCATGTTACCAAAATTCCTTTTTCTTTTAATAATGATAGTATCTGGATCAGCTTGGCTAAATTATTTTACGCTCTGCTGCTTTGTACTAGTATAATTATCAAATATCTTTGTTCATGTGTTTAATCACTTATAGTTTATTTATTTTGCTTCGAGAATAACTTTTAAATGCTAACCATTATAATATATGGAGTAAATCGACTAGTCTAAATTGAAGGCGGAGAGAGTAATTTTCAAACTATACTTCATGGTATATTATATCAATTTCGTCTAGCAAGGATAAAAAATTTCCCTTCTTCACTTCTCAATTTTCTTAAAGATGTCTTATTTTAAAAGTTCTTATATTATTTAGAGTAAATGTTGATTACCTCCTTACTCTTTTTGATTTGCGGAATAGTGTTATGAAAAAATTTACTCAATAATATTACATAGAAGTTGAATTCAGTAACATCTCTCTTTCCTCCTTTAGTCTTGAATTTCAAAGTCCCAATTTTTCCAAAAACCTCAAATTTCTTTTCGAGATTTCTCCTTAGAGCTTCAAAACTTTGAATATCTTTTCCCCTAAAAAGTATTTGAGTTGGATTTAATTAGTATTCAAAAACAATATTTTAAATCATAATGATAAAGTCGAATCTAATTAAAAGATTGTGTGCAAGCATAATAAATAACCTACTTTGTATCACCAAATTTCTTTTTACCTTCTGCAAAGTAATTTTGTGAAATTTAACCTACTTCACCAAAATTAATCAAATAATTAAATTGAAAAACAATCCAAAATCTTTTTATTTTTACGTTTTATGCTCCATTTGTTTAGTACTCATTAACAGCACGATTCTTTCATAATGCACTAAAATAACTATGGCATTCAAAAAGCAAGTTCATAAAGTGATTGACAGGATTAACAATTTTTTTCCATAGGTTAACATAATATAGTAATTAATAATTTCTATTTAAATGTTTAGCACTGCAACCATATAGAGTAAATTATTAATTACTCCACTGTCACATAAAAAGTATAGAGAGGAAAGGTAATTAAGTGTATTATTGAAACAAGATAAGAATCTATTAATTACGACAACCAAGACAGAAGGTCATTACTATAATTTGCCTTATCTGATGAAATTATGAGGATACCATTTGAATCAACATGAATGGGATTTTCGTCACATGATAAAACATTAACTAAATTCAAATATTCAAATACTATTAAATAAGAAAGGCTAACACATCCTAATGTCATGGATAAAGATAAAATTCGAGAAAAACTTATCTGAACTCACCATATTCACTAAATTGTGATTTATCTTAGTTAAGTGCTAAATGAATTCTAACTAATAATACTCATCACTTATCATGATTAAGAAAAAGAACTTAATATAAACAAATTTATATTATGTAATTATTAGTTTAAAATATGGACAAATCCGATAAATATATTTACCTAAAACTGGTATAGAAAAACTAAGCTAACAAATTCTAAACAACCCTCTTCCCAACCTCGTCCATCCATGATCCAACCGTGTGCCATGTCTCCACCCATAATATGATTTGTTGTTTCTTAATTCTTATTTAGAATTTGTGTCAAGATAAGCAAATATCATTATAACTTTCGCTAGTTAAACATGCACCACTAGCGCATTCACACCATCTTTAAAACAAGCATCAAATTGAACCCAAAAATCATAATTTTTGCACAAGAAAAAAACAATGTTTTGAATGGAAAAGTTTAATTGTTTCACACTTCCACTTGAGTCTACAAGTCAAACTAACTTAAATTAATATATGTCTAAGGGGTTGTTTGGTTGCTCGTTAGAGTTATGCATGAATTACTTATGCAGAATTTAGTTATTCATGTATTAGTTGTTTATTCCACTTCAAATAAGAATAGGGGATATATAAACATCCGTAAAGTTACATTGCTAAAGTGAGTTTTGGGGGACAAGTTTGAGGGGGATTCATGTATTTTCTCTATATAGATCATCTCATAACTTATACATATAGTATTAGTTATGCAGGACTATATATCGACAACCAAACACAATACTTGGTGTGCTGACTTTTATATATAGCAACTAAAGCGCTACCAAACATGACACTAGTTATGTTGATTTTAATACATGAATAACTCAATCCCTAACAAACAACCAAACAACCCCTAAAAGTTGGAGGAAATTATGCAAATATAGTATTAGTTATGCAGGACTATATATCAACAACCAAACACAATACTTGGTGTGTTGACTTTTATATATAACAACTAAAGCGATACCAAAAATGTCACTAGTTATGTTGATTTTAATACATGAATAACTCAATCCCTAACAAACAACCAAACAACCCCTAAAAGTTGGAGGAAATTATGCAACTCAACTTCTATTTTGGTTCTTTTTCCTTTTGGAAAGTTTAAATAGATTCACATGAGTCTATGAGTAAAAATTGACCAAAATTAATTATATTTCTAAAAGTTGGAGAAAATTATATGTAACTCAACTTCTATTTTTTATTTTTTTTCCTTTTCTTTCACTTCATATTTTATGCATATGACAAAAAATTGGTCCCCCTACACCCCACTCACAAGAGTGCCAATGCCACTTACCAAGAATTACCAGAATTTCTTCTTTTTCTCCAAACCCAATACATATAGCATTCCACTAGTTCTCACCCAAAACTACTAAGTACTCATCACTTTCACCACCAACCACCCCAACCCCCCCCCCCCCCCCCAAAAAAAAATTCATAAAAACACTTGAACAAGCAAAAAGATTGAAACTTTATGCAAAATGGACCAAGAATTGCAAAGAAATTTAATTGAACCAAGATACTTTAGAGGTTTAAGTACCCCTTTTTCTTTTTCTTTAACAAGATTAGCCTCTTCTTTTAATCTTCAACAAAATCAAATTTTTGATGATGATGATTATGGTGATTATGGTTATTCAAGACCCATTGTGGTTCTTGATGTGATATGGAATTTAGCATTTGTTTTGGTTTCTTGTTTTGTGTTATTGACAACTATTGGAGAAAAACCTTCAACTCCATTAAGGCTTTGGATTGGTGGCTATGCACTTCAGTGTCTATTGCATGTTGGTTTTATTTGGATTGAGTTTCAAAGAAGGAGTAATTTTGATGATTTTGATGCTGTTAATTTTGATGGGGTTTCTCCTTTTTCACTGTTTCACAGCAGGTAAATTTTACTTACAATTTTTCTGATTTTAGGGTTTGGTAGTAAATATTATATTTAATTTTTACTTAGTTTTTGGAGTTTTTTTAATCTTTCTGGACAGGGAAAGAGTTTTTTTTTTTTTTTTTAAATAATAATTAATTTTGGAGTTTTTAATAATATGGTTGGATGGTTTATGTAGCTATCTGGACAAGGATAGTTTTTTATTTTATTTATTTTATTTTGAATAAAAAAGGATGAGCTTTGGTTGTAATTGGCTTGTTGCATGTTACTCTTTACCTAGGAATATGTTCATTCTCTTTTCCTTTTCCTCTTATGTCATATATTTATTGTTTACTGCCATTCTATGGTTTGTTCTATAATTTTCATATTATTTTTTCTATTTGCAGTAAATTTTTGGTTCTCTATAGGGTGGGCGTGGGGGGTGGGGGGTGGATAGTTCATAATTGAGGGAATACTTAGAAATCCATCTACCTAGTTTCACTAGTATATTATTGTATTTGCCCTTTTTCCTCTTTGGGTTTCTGAGTTTGTTGTCATAGTATTCTTATAGTTTACTGAATTCCCAAAGAATAATAATTGGGGCAGCAATTTAATATGCATTTAACAAAGATGAGTAAGAAATAGAATTTTGTTTTTAATGAAATAAGTGTGAAAGCTTATTGCAAGATCCCATTTTTGTGGTACATATTACATGTACAGTCAGACCTCTCTATAACAACCATCTTTCTGTGTGAGTTTCGGAAATATCCCCATCCATAGGTCCAAGATCTACATCTATGAATTGAAAGGTCCGAATGATCAACTCTGTATTCAGTTGTTAGAATCAATAGGTCTTCAAATTGTTCATTTGAAAAAATTGAAACCCTTTTTATTGGACGATCATGATACTTCCCCTCTATTATAACATTTCACTATAATAGGCATGTTTCCTGTGGAACCGATTTTTCATTTTATGTTATATTATATTATATGTTCTCTATAACAACATTTCACTATAGCAGCTAGAAAACATCGGAACAAACGACGCCATTATAGAGAGGTTTGACTATATCTCGGGTAACATCTATCTAGGAGTGATTGTATCTAAAGACAGAAATTACACACTGCTTCCCTTCATTTGAATCTAAGGTCCTCTTTGAAATAAGTGTAACTTTTAGTCAATTGATTTGATAAACCAAGTCTAGGGACTTTTTTCTCAAATGGTCAAGTTTGATGGAGATTTCCCGGAGTTGATAGCCTTGTTTGTCCGTGTAGGGAGAAGTGAGACTTATAACCTCTAGTTTTAGAATCCCTAGTACGAGTGAATTGGGACTTATATAGAGCACAATTGAATATAGAGGATCTTATAGCCGACTTAGACTAATTTGGGATTGATTATCAAAATAAACAACGAAAATAGTGCTCATGTATACTCATGTGATCAAAACCTCAAGAATTCAACAAGGCAAAATACAATGGTGAAATTGATCTAAGCACATGACTGCTTCTCTGTTTCTTTCCTTAGTTCATTGGGTTCAAAGATCAAGAGAGGGAAATAAACGAAAATTGCTTCTTCTCTGTTTCTTTCCTTCCCGAAAGTATCGAGAGTTCATTTTTCAAAGTTACTTCACTTTTTTTTTTTTTAACCGTGGTGTCTAGGATTGCTTGCGCGCACCTCGACTAAAGCTCAAATTTCTGATCAATCTTGACAATTTTGAGTGTGAGATATTATCACTCTTAATGATGACAACAACAACAACATACCCAGTGTAATCCCACATCACTCTTAATGATGAAAGTTGTGTATTTAACTTTCCATCATTTTATATTTTAGCAGCATCATGAAGAGGCTGGAATCAATCAATACTGTGATTTCATCAATCTGGTGGGTGTTTGGCTTTTACTGGATTGTTATGGGTGGCCAGGCACTGCTGCAAGATTCACCTCGTCTTTACTGGTATGAGCCTTGCTTCTAGAATTTGAAAGTTTTTTTTACTTTGTATTTACCGCTGTGAGGCGTGAGTTTCCTTTCCTCCCACACCCCCCAAAAGCAAATCCATAAGCAAAAAGTAAAATTGGAAAAATATACAAGGTGCGAGCTTGACTAAAGGGAAGGTTCCCTCGATATATGTAGCTAAAGAAATTAAATGGTGATTATTATTTCATTGCAGTTTACTTTCCATTGGCACATTTATGTTTATTTCTCAACTCTAGTTTTATTTGTTTTTTGGCTTAATTCATTAACAACCCCTTAAACCTTTTTGTTTTTGATAAGTACGACAAACCCTAATCTTGCCCGTACTTATCAAAAACAAAAAGGTTTAAGGGGTTGTTGATGAATTAATCCATATACAAGGTGCGAGCTTGACTAAAGGGAAGGTTCCCTCGATATATGTAGCTAAAGAAATTAAATGGTGATTATTATTTCATTGCAGTTTACTTTCCATTGGCACATTTATGTTTATTTCTCAACTCTAGTTTTATTTGTTTTTTGGCTTAATTCATCAACAACCCCTTAAACCTTTTTGTTTTTGATAAGTACGACAAACCCTAATCTTGCCCGTAAATATCATTAAGACACTCGCACTACGACTTGTTCCAATTGGGCGCCCTAACACATGATAAAGTGTTCTTATTAGACACTTGCGGTTCAAATTTTGAAAAAACTTGTGTGTGTGTTCTCAAGCGCCTATTAGGTAGTCAAGTTAACCATATAAAATATGTCATCTCCTTTAATTATACACATTAGCCACAATAAGTGACATATTTTAAGTGGTTGACTTATCTACGTATTGGACACTTGAGAATAGGCGTAAAGTTTTTGCAAAAATTTGAACCACAAGTGTCTAATAGGAACACTTTATCATGTGTTCAAGTGCTCAATTGGAAGTTCGAGTGTATACATGACATTTACGGGCAAGTTTAAGGGGTTGTGGATGTATTAAGCCTTCCTTTCTATATATATGAATGTGAAAACGTTGGTAAGTTTGATAGCTTAAATAACAATATCCTTAAATTTTGCAGGTTATCAGTTGTTTTCTTAGCATTTGATGTGTTCTTTATGATCTTTTGCATTGCGATGGCATGTGTAGTCTTCTTCGCGTTCTTTTGTTTCTTTCCGTTTATCGCAACAGTTGCATATGCCATGAGACTTGGAGATGGAGCATCTGAAAATGATATCAAGACTCTTCCCAAGTATAGATATGGTCAAACTAATACTTCAGGGAGCCTCGTAAATGTAAAGACGGGAGATGATCACTTGTTATCACAGTTCAACAGTAGTAGTGACTCTGTACCTGAGCTTGCTCTTCAACCAGATGATTCCGTAAGCACGTTTATCCACTTCTCCTCCATTTGAATCTTTTCCGCTTAGTTTACTATTTCTTCTCTTATACACACTCATTTTTTCAACCTTGAAATAAGGATTAGAGTCCAAGTATCGAGGAAAGTGTAATCGAGGAAAGTACACTGTGTAAACTATTACTCCCTCTGGCCCAATTTATGTGATACTCTTTCCGTTTTAGTCGGTCCCAAAAAGAATAACACTTTTCTATATTTTGTAACTATTTAACTTTGAACTTCCATTTTACCCTTAATGAGATGATTTATGGCCACACAAAATATTTCTGACTTATTTTGGACCATAAGTTTCAAAAGTTTCTCTTTCATTCTTAAACTTCGCATCCAGTTAGACACCTTCACATAAATTGGGACGGGGGAGTATATGTCTTTTCTGTATCGTGAGGATTCACCATAAATCGACTAGTTTTACACTGGTTGTCAACCTACAATCTCTTGGTTTATTTGGACTTGTGACCGGCAATATAAGCAGAGCTCACACAGGGATAGCTGTCGTCGTATATCAAACTATATTTCCTTATGTTATCTTTTGACCATAGTGGCTAACTTTTCATGTCAATATTGTTTGCCTACACAGGAGTGCTGCATTTGCCTCTACAAATATGTGGATGGGGTAGAGCTGTGTGTTCTTCCGTGTAATCACCATTTCCACCATGGATGCATTAGCAAATGGCTGAGGATAAATGCAACCTGCCCACTCTGCAAATTTAATATTCTTAGGGGTGACACTCTAGTCTGAGTAATTGTCTGTCAGAGGGTTGAGACTACTGAGAAATGTAATTTTTCCATGGCCTGCGATCTTCTGTCAAAATGTATGTAAAATTAGCCATATTTAATGATTGTCTCACTGTCACTGTTTCTTGTCTTTAAGCTCCCCCCTATTCCCTCCTGGGTAGCCTCATATGTATGATTAGTATGCTTCTTTTTCAGCCTAGGACCGGTAAATGGTACTTAATAGAGTTCAAGTTCTATGCACGAACAGTGTAAAAAATTATTTACACAATCAGGTTTCTTGTAAGGTAATTACAGGGTAATAATATGATAAAAATGGTAAGTCACCTACGATCACAGATTAAAGTTCTCTAATGTTGTAGAAATTCTTGACACTGTCAGCATATATAGTTATTTCCTTGATAATAGAGTGATTAGGTTAAGACTCCTCTACGCTATCACCATTTTGCAAGTTTCATATCTAAATTGTTGCGTGTTCACAATTTTTTTTTACTACCATGAACTCATTAAAATCCTCTATCAAAATCCTCTAGAGGAGTATGACAGGCTACGTGAACATCATGCTCCAAACGTTGTTCTAAAGAGTTCCAAGTGGCAATATATGTGGAAAAGAATTTGAGTGAATAGGTTTAAACGTTGTTCTAAAGAGTTCCAAGTGGCAATATATGTGGAAAAGAATTTGAGTGAATAGGTTTAAACGTTGTTCTAAAGAGTTCCAAGTGGCAATGTATGTGGAAAAGAATTTGAGTGAATAGGTTTAAAATCTATGTGAACATCATGCTCCAAACGTTGTTCTAAAGAGTTCCAAGTGGCAATATATGTGGAAAAGAATTTGAGTGAATAGGTTTAAAATCTCTCGTAAATTATCATCGTTTTGCGAGTTTCATACTTTAGGTGTTCATGGAACCTCCTGGAGTACAATGAACTTTATTGTGTCGGATAAACTCATTTTCAAGACTTTTTTCATCTCCTACGCGTCTTTCAACATGTTATCTCAGATATTTTTCTACATATTTATTCATTTTTTTTTAGTTAAAGTAAGTTATAGTCCAGGATTATTAGAAACACTAAATAATATAGGTACGAAACTCACAAAATGATGATAATTTAAGGAGGGTTTAACTTATTCATTGTTGATGATATGGTAGCGTTGATAATGTTGCCATTGATGTGGCTAATATGTGGGCACTTGCAAGCAAAATCTGTCAACCACAAACTGGTAAAAGGCATTTCGTGGAGTTTGATTTGATAAAGATGCACTGAAGTAGTGAGTGGAGTCGCTGCTTTTGCTTTTAGTCTCGTCATCAGTCAATAAACCAAGTTTAGTCATATTGTTTACTAATCTAAAGGTGACAAAACAGTACAAGCATCCAGGGCCACCAATACGCTTAAGAGGATATTCCAATGGCTATAATCACCAAGTCTGTTGGAGACAACGACACATTATACACAAATCTTGAAAAATTCAGCTTTTTTTGTACCAAATGCTTAGTGGTAACAATCGGAGAGAACACTAACTACATTCCTAGAATTTTTCGACGAGCTAAACCAACAAAATTTAGGAACAGAAGGGAGAGGAGAGCATTACGCTGAAGCCATCTTTGCACGAAAACATCCAATCCATCAAACAGAGCTTCCAGAAAAACTCAACA
Source organism: Lycium barbarum (assembly GCF_019175385.1). Classification (NCBI taxonomy): domain Eukaryota; kingdom Viridiplantae; phylum Streptophyta; class Magnoliopsida; order Solanales; family Solanaceae; genus Lycium; species Lycium barbarum. The sequence goes on from NC_083344.1 coordinate 128,165,946, forward strand.
AAATGAGCAAAAGGCCATGGATGGCACAAGGGAACTTCACAAACAACAACAAAAAAATAATAATTAAAATAAATAAATAAATAAAGTTCCTGGAACATATTCCCATGGAAACTTCAGCTTCAGAGAGAGTATAGGATGTTTCTCACTCAACCAATACCAACTACAAACTCAAGAACAAACATATTCCATCACAAATCAAGAAATAAATTCGGAAAAAATCTAATTAATTCATTAAAGCTTCAGATACAGATTGAAGAAAATGATCTCAAAGGTTAAAGTATTTCAAAATTTGAAGGAATACAAGAAAGCAGATAAACTTGCAAGACATTTCAAGGTTAAGCCTAGACATTCTTGTTCTTCTTCATTTTTGAAGGTGGCCATCGCCCTTTCTTCCTTAGGTGGCGCTTCCTAACGAGTCTCTTCCTCCGTAGTCTAATCTTCTTTGCCAACTTCATTTTCATCTTCTGTTCAGCCATTTGCTGAAGCTTAGATTCCAGAGGGAGATTCTCAACAGGCACACTTTCCTCATTTTTCTCTGGTGAAGGCTCGGGATTATCAGAACCGACACTATCAATGTCCGCAGCCGCCTTGGCGATCAAAGCACCTCTCTTTTTGGAGATAAGAGGTGCTTGAATATTACCATTGGCAAATGACTTTGTTGCCAGGGTAATGTGATTGTTGCAGAACCTGGAGGCTAAATACAGAATAGATTACAACGTTCAGAACCTTTTAGAGTGTGGTCACATGAACCAAAAGAAAATCGAGCAAACTTTTTGTATCTTTTTATTCCTTTCTAATTTTCAAAAGTCGATATATATATATATATATATATATATATATATATATATATATTTGAAAAGAAGTACCAACTTCATGTCCTATTTTTCAGTCACCTAACGTTTGTTTGAACACTTCCTATTCAGTGTAAACTGTAAACTCATGTGTTCTGAACAATATCCTATATTTGTAGTACTCAAGTATTGTATGTGCACAGAAATGAATACTAATTTTGATGGGATACCTAAAAGAATAGTGCATCATTAGAACGTGATGGACTTAATCAATCATAATCATATAAAAGGCATATATTAACCTCAAATTGTTTGATACACCGTTGTCAATATAAAGAAATTTGAATTGAAAACAAAAATATATAAAAAAAGGACTTGTGTTGGAATTGACACTACAGTTCTAATCTGCCTAGAAGGAGTTCTACCGCTCGAACTCAGAGAGATGAACCCAAGAGTGACCCAAGCCAAAATAGAGAGAGTAGAAGAATACAACTATCTACTCGGGATCACAGTTCCCACCATTCCTTTGAAGAAGTGTTCACTGTTCAGCCACTCTCGATGGAATAGTCTTTACCAAAACGCTCTCTTTAACCAATCAAACAAACGGAATGAAAGAAAGAATAAGTAGCTCCGCACGCCTAGAATAAGATTAGACCCATCGTTATAGATTTGTCAACCCCTGAAATTGTCCAAACACATACCTGGCATACTTGACGAACAGTTAAAATCCGATATAATACAAAGCGTAGACCCTGAACACCCCCCACCCCCCCCCCCCACACCCCACCGCGCCCCGCCTCCCCAATCAACTACCCTCAATTCCAAATTAGTTGAATTCAGCTACATGAATCCTCTGTACCCATTTTCTCTATTCAGGTCCATTTCAATACTAAATACCTTGTCTTGTAAGTCAAATTAAGGGTTCTTTAAACAATAACGAAAACATGATAAAAAAAACCTCACATTTTCCTTTTTTTTGGCACCTAAATCAGTGGCCTCCGCCGAGGGGTTCAAAATATAAAAAAGTAAGCATCCGAAGAAGCGTAAGGGGTTCAACATCTACTATATATATATATAAAAAATAATGTTTTTTTCCGCCAAGTGACGAACCCCTCGGCTCTATGTGGCTCCGCCACTGACCCAAATGGGCAAAAAGAATGGTCATCCCAAATTACATGTAACATAACAAGAAAACAACTAAAGTTTCAGAAAATAAAATGCAGAAGCACGAAAACCCAAAACCCAGCTTGAAGTTGAACACCTCTTGAAAAAAGAAAATATTTTCAACAACATATATCGAGTAACCAAAAGGACAAAACAGTCAAATTGAACTAAATAATTCAAAGCAAGAAAACCCACCCTTAACAGGGTCTCAACAATTCAAAATCTCAAATAACATAGAATTTACACTTATAGGGTATTCATCAGAGAATAAGGTTAAGAAATAATAATAATACTTACATGGGAATGCAGAAGGTAGTGAAGAATGAGAGGAGAGAAGAACAGATGAAGTTGTAGTGCTGAAAATAAGGAGAGCCATTGCTCCTGATTTCACTTTGTTTTTCTGGATAAGAAGACTATTTTACAGGGATATACATATATATGAGTAGAAAACTAGAAGAATAAATTTGTGATACCTTTACCCATGTTATAAAAAGGGCCCAATTTTATGTTAAATGAGAATTGAGCTTTAGTTCCCAATTTTACCTTTTCTAATATCTTACTGATTACTTACTTGAGTTCACTCAAAATTATTTTAACCGGTACCATTAAAGTACAAGGCACGATGGCATGATTTTACAACCTTGTTTTGGGTGAATTATGTATAAATATTTAATCCCTTTGTTTTTTTTTTGTGTAATCCATACTTGAAATTCGCTAATCTGACTAATTCAAATTCGTGACAAGCAGGATTCTCCATTTCACAGCTCGAATTTAAAACATCTGGGTAAGAGTGGAGAAATCTCATCCATCTCACCACACTTTTTGGTGATAAATTATGTAATCCTTGATCAGTCATATTTTATATGAAGTGTTTGTATTCAAGAAGTTATTTTATTTATGCATGATATTAGTGGTAGTTGATACAAATATTGGAAATAATCAGGGGCGGAGCCAGCCCTTCGGGTGTGGGTTCAGCCGAACCCAATAGCTTTTGTCCGAAACATATATTTGTATTAAAAATTTTGTTAAATATGTACAAATTATTAATTAAGAACCCAGTAATTTTAAAGAATTAGAACCCCGAACTCACAAGCTTCGAATCCTGGCTCCACCTCTGGAAATAATAGATGAGACTTTAGTTTGAAACAATTTCGAGGAATGCCAAAAAAATCACTTACATTTGAGAATAGGTTAAAGTAATCTCTATAACATACTTTTAACGATAATTTTGTTAAGTTCTAAATCGTGCACAACAACAAATGTGTAATTTACTTATATAGTCAACTATTGGAAAGTTGTCTTAACTAAGAAAAACTTAAATGAAGAGATATCAACGATAAGGATCCAAATAATTGACGATTCCAACTTGTTTAAGGTTTTAAACGAGCAGTCCCTCCTCACCCGTGCACTTGATAATAAGATGAAGATACTACTCTTGAAAGTGGAAAACATTTTCAATTGCGTTCTTCTTCGACCATCACGGTTAATATATGGGTTAGCAAAACATGCCTCCAATGACACTAATGCTAATGAAGCAGGTCTTTTGTGAATCATAAAATTCTGTTTCATGGTTTCTGATCAGATAATAATTGCTAATAGACTTGCATTTTGGCAAATTCAGCAGAATCTCGAACATTGAAACCCATGAACCCTGAATTTAAGTATAGTTCTAGCCAGAACACTTTCAAGACGTAGCCAGCGAACATCGCAAAAACAAGACCAATCACTACAACACTTCATACAAAAATCTTATTCATTGTCCAGATGAAAGCTAAGCAACTATATTTAAAAAGGGGGAAAGCATGGAACAGGAGCAAGTTTATGTGGTACAATTAGAAGAAAAGACACATCATCTCCAAGAACAGCTTATGTCTTGAAAACAACCACCTCAACATCAAGCTGTCATCATAAGTCCTTAACAAAAAACAAAAGATGCTATAACCAGAGACGCTACTCCATCACGCTGCAATAGGAAAATGCCTAAAATGGTAGAGCAGCCATAAGAGGCAAATATCTTATCTAAATAAACATGTTCAGCTCGGGCCTACTGAAGACATTGTTTTCATCATCTTCCAGAATAGGATAAGAAGCTACAAGGGCATCCTGAGCGCCGATATAGAGTGAGTTGTAAATCTTCCAGTAAACTTCCCTAACCTTCCTTGCTGGATGGAACAACCCCTGTAGACAATAGTTAAGGACCACGGCTGCTCCCAGTGCAACCCTCATTCCTTCAATGGCTTCCATAACTGCATTGATCACATGTGGAGATGTCTCGAAAATGTTTGGCCATACATAATTCAATAGGTGGACAAGTGCATCTTCACATCCAAGCCCAGCAACTCCAAGAGCCATGTGCTTCACAGCAGAGGCAGCAGTCTGCCTATGTACGAGATCTCTGTCCATAAGAGCGTCTTCAAGTAATGGAGTCACAGCATATATATAGTCCTTCCCCATTTCTCCAATGTACTCGAAAAGGAAAGAGAGGGATTTCAAGACACCATTCTGGACATTAAGCTCAGGCACGCGATATTCGTTCATCAAGGCAGGCAGGACTGTAAAGGGAGAACAGGTTTCTGCAACAATAGCAATGGCGACAGTGGTACAGACACGGTTCTGACGTTCCTGCACCTTAAGATTGTTCAACAATGTTGCAAGCACATCCTGAGGTCCAATGGCTTTAGCAATGTACCCAAATGTGTTCACTGTTGCTCGACGGATACCTTTCTTGTGGGCTTTAAGCATCTCAAGAAGCTCAAAACAAATTCTCATCCATTCCCTTGCAGGAACAAATTCAGCACCACGGTCAGCAATTCGACCAACAAGGTCAATACAGTTCTCCTGGACTTTCTCGTGACGATTCTTCAAAATGGGTGTCAACCGAGGAAGCAAGTCCTTAATTGGAGGAGTCATTTTAGTCATACCAATAACATTCACAATAGCCTTGAGAGCCCCCAGTATAGATCCTAAAACCTCCGGGTATTCTTCTCCCAAGTACTCGTACAAGACAACACCAAGATGGCCCATTAGTTGTTCTTCCCCACACTGCTTCATAACTACCGCAATTCTGGAAATCAGATCTGCAGCTTGCTGCCTCACCTTCGCACTCTTGTTGTTCAGTCGCCATTTTATGGTACCACAAATCTGAGGGAGGTATGGCTTAACTCTTTGGCCAAGGGCATTTACAACAGCACCAAATCCGTTAAGCATCACATTGGCATCATCACTGGTTTGCTCTTGAAAGGCATAGAGGATTCCATCAATTAACAGCTCTTCTAAACGAGCATCAATATCAGATGCACCAAGATTTGCGACCACCTTCTCAATCGTCTCCATAACCATTCGTCTGTATGGCTCACTCTCATCTTTCAAGTCTTCAACAATTCTCCCTACTATATCAGCAACGCCAGTTTTGTTTGCTATCTCCACAGTGGTTTCAACAAGTTGCTTGTAGTTTCTGCGGTCCAAAGCCATTCGTCTGACCCAGAAATTTCTGAAGAACTCTGGAAGAATGTCTTGTCGAATGTAATCTGGCTCCACACCTTCTGTACTCACACATTGCTTCACCACTTTCAGCACAATTTTCTTCATCTCCTCGTCAGGTGATTGAAACTCACGAATAAGGACCACCATGACTTCTTTGGTATAGTAGCTGGCATATACAGCATCCATAAGAGGAATGATGAAACCTATAGCCTTCAAGAAAGCAGCCAAAACCTTGCCACGATGTGATCTGATACCCTTCCATAAGGGCTTCAAAACGGAATCAAAACTCTCAATACCATATGGTGCAGCAGCTTCAGCAAGAGCGGCCAGAGAAAGAGCTGTAATGGTCCTGACCTTCTGGTTCTCATCGTTAAGACCATGCTCAATGATTTCCACCAGAGACCTCAGATGCGGAAGAACAGCACAACCAATGAGAATAGCAATCTGCTGAACAATCTTAATACCTGTATGACGAGCCTGCCAAGACTTCTTACTCTGACAAACTGCTTTCAGGAATGGCAGCAACGCAGGAATACCGAGTGCAGAAGCAACAACGCTAAAAGCTCGAGCAGTTGTGTTCCTGACATATTCATCAATGTTGTCAATATCTGGTCGCATGGCAGCGATCATAGTTGCCAAACCAGCTGCCTTGCTGAGATTAGATATAATTTCCCTCCCTTCAACACGAGCATAATAATCTTCATCAATCAGCAGAGGTTCAATCACGACAAGAATCTTGTGCACATACGGGCGAACCAATTCATCCAATTTGTAGAGTACCCTATCGATAACCTTAACCAGCAAGTGCCTTTCTTGGTCTTCAAGTGTGGGTTGCATGAGCAATGGCAGAATCCGATTGAATAAGGGCCCAGCACCAAATTCTCTGGCCTTATCAGTGAGTTGTCTCAAAGCAGTTTTCCTCTGAGGGGGTGTGCCATTTTTAACCTTGAGCAAAAGCTTCATAATCTTTCGCTCCTTCTGTTCGTCAGGAGACAACTCCTCTTCATCATCTTCGTTCAACAAAGAACCAAAGTACTGGTAATCCTCAGGCTTCATAAATGGCAAACCACCCGGCATTTCTTTTGGTACATCAAACTGTTGACCCCGATTTTCCTCAGGAATAGAATACAGGGGAGTCCCTATAGGAGTTGGTGTGGCAAGAAGCTTCCTGGCAGGTGTTCTAATGGGAACATAGGATGCTGGAGGATCCAAAATCTTATACCCTTCCTGAGGAAACATTGCATCAAGCTCCTCATCGGTTAAGGGTCGATTTCTCTCCTCAATGTCCTTCTCCCACCTCATCAAATTGTATTGTTCAGGAGTCATTGGACCACGCAAATTAATGGCACCAGGGGTTGGTGTAGCTAGTTCAACCCCCCCAACAGGAGTAACACCTGGTGTATAAGCTGCTGCCGGGGTAGCACCTGCCATAGGAGTTGCACTTCCCATAGTGGCTGGAGTCTCATCCCACCTTGACCTCTGTCTTTTAGGTGTGGGGGTAGCAAGACCCGCAAGCTTCGGTGTAGCATCCCAAGACATACCAGCTGGGGTTGCACCTGGAGTAGCACCACCAGCAGGTGTAGCATCTGAATCAGCAACCCTACCAGGTGTGGGTGTCTCATCCCACCTATTCTTCTTGACCGAGGGAGTTGCATCACCAACCCTCCCGGGTGTCGGGGTTGCATCCCACCTACCAATCCCAGGAGTCGAGTCCGGCAAGTCCCAATCCGAACCAGTTTTTGCCTTCTTCGCACCACCGTCATTATCCTGAGATTGGTCCCACCTATTCCTCCTCTTCTGAGCTGGCTTCTCGACCTCCTCTTTCTTCTCCGCTGCCTTTTCTTGCTCTTCCTTCTTCTTCTTCGCTATCTCCTTCATCAACTCTTCCTTCTGCCTCTTCAAAGCCTCCTCCCTCATGGCATCTGCATAAGTCCTCACTTCTGGCCCTGGGGTCTTATCCAAAAAGGGATCCTGCCTCTCAGGGGAAATCACACGATTCAACCTCCTCCTCCTATAATCATCCTCCCTATCAATAATCTTATTTGTTTTGTTAAACCCTGCCGGCTCATCCTCTTCCCCGGAACCCCGTGGAACCTCCTTGAAGAACTGTTTCGGGGCAGTATATGATGCCATCTTCCTAGCAACCTCATTCTCAGTATCAAAAGTATCATCATCATCAACCACCGGAATGGATTTCTCATAACCATCGAATTTATTCGAGCTATAAAGATCAGTATCAAAAGTCACCGAAGTCATAGAAGCGAGCTGCTGCTCCATCTTCTTCCTCTCCTCTTGCGTCTTCTGAATCTCATCATCCATTTTTATATACTCAGTCAAGTTGTCCTCCCACACACTCAAAATTTCAAGAACCAAACCTAACTGAAGATTTATACCACCAAACCAGCTGAATCAGAGTAAATAAGGAAATACGCCGAATATGCACTAAACAAGAACCTGAACACACAAACAAAATTGAACAAATTATCAGAACATTAACAAATCAGTTTGAATCTTCAAATTAATAGCAAAATAACACTAACAAAAATGAGCAAATTTCAATTTTCCACCCAACACTCAAAATTTCAAAAACCCTAACCCTAACTGAAGATTTATCGAACCACCAAATCGAAGATAATTCAGGAAAAATAAGGAGATATTGTATGAATCCACTAACTAAGAAACTGAATACACAAAGAAATTGAACAAACTATCAGAACATTAGCAAGTATACATTACATAATCAGTTTGAATCGTCATACAACTTTTAAAACCCTAACTGAAAATTTATCGAACCACCAAATCAAAGCTTATTCAAGATAATAAGGAGAAATGGTATGAATCCACTAACTTAGAACCTGAATTTCACAAAGAAAATTGAGCAAACTATCAGAACATTAGATACCATATATTACATAATCAATTTGAATCTTCATATTGATTCAATTCAATAGCAAAATAACACTAACAAAAATGATAGAATAAAAATCTAGGGATTTGAATTTACAAAATGAAAATTTGAGAATAGCTGATAGAAAGGATATTATCCCAAGCAAAGAATACTTCAAAAACCCTAACCCTAACCCTAACTGAAGATTTATAGAACCACCAAACCAAAGCTGAATTCACGAGCACAATATCAGAACATTAGCACTTATATATTACATAATCGGGTTGAATCTTCATACAACTTCAAATCAATAGCAAAATTAAAATCCAGGGATTTGAATTTACAGAATGAAATGAAGAAATACCTGATGCAAAGGATATTATTATCCCAAAGCCCTAGTAGCAAGGCTAATGTACGCCGGTGGGGTTTTACGTGTTGTTGAGAGAGTGAAATACGACACAGTATCATATATGAAAGGAACCCCACTACACCGCCTTCCTGGTCGGTTCGGGTGAGTAAATATATGGAGTATCCAACCCGAATTAAAAAGGCATCACAGACAAATTAAAATAGGAAAAGGGCCAAAATTACCCCCAAACTTTGAAAAATAGTTCATTCATACCTTTCGTTATACTTTAGGGCCAATTATATTCTTACCGTTATACTATGGGGTCAATTATACCTTATGTCTAACGGCTGCCACGTGGCATCATCCCAGCCCTTCAAAATTATTTTACCCTCAAATAATTTTTTTACCCACTAAAATAACTCAACCCGACCTGAATTTTTTTTTTTTCCAGCAAAACTAATAGGGATAATTTTTCCAGCAAAAAAAAATAAATTCGTATTAGTTTGGCTGGAAAAAAAAAATAATTCGGGTCGGGTTGAGTTATTTTAGTGGGTAAAATAATTTTGAAGGGCTGTGATGATGTCACGTGACAGCCGTTGGACATAAGGATATAATTGACCCCATAGTATAACGGTAAGGGTATAATTGGCCCTAAAGTATAACGAAGGGTATGAATGAACTATTTCCAAAAGTTCAGGAGTAATTTTGGCCCTTTTCCGAATTAAAAAACCAACCACACCAAATAGATTTTTTTAAAAAAACAAATTAAAAAAATGAACCAAATCAACTACTTGCTCTGTCCCAAAAAAAATGTCTTACTTTTCTTATTAGTTTGTCTCAAAAAAAAATTACGCATTTCTATATTTAGAAATAATTTAACTTTACAAGATGATTTACAACTACACAAATATCTGAAGCTTGTTTTGGACCACACATTTCAAAAGTCTTACTTTATTTCTTAAATTTCGTGTTAAGTCAAACTAAGACTCACAATCTTTTTGGCGCAGAGGGAGTATATAAATACGTATTTAAAATTTATAATTATACCTATAGAATATTTTTATATAAAAATTATATTTTGCACCATTGGTTCGTCTATATGTTTTGCCTTTACATCTAGCTTGATTTATGGTCGAATTAATTGATCTTGTTTCTTTTTATGAAAATCGGCTCAAGATGAATTCTGAATGCCCCTAGTGGGGGAATACAATTGTTTTGATTGTTTTTTCTTTTTTTCTTTTTTCTGAAGTGTGTTTTGATTGACCGCATTAACAGATAATTCAAGCATACTAGTACGTGCATCTCCATTTCAAACTACTTGAGATTGATTATATGTATATTATACGTGTTGCTTGTTGTAGATCGAAATTTAACATTCATAATGTTGAATAATGTTAGCATATGTGCATAAGGAATTTTTTTTTCACTAACTAATGCAGTATTTTGATTGGCCGCGTAAGAAAAGACAATATCCGCATTAACTAATTCAATGCTCAGTGGGCGTTATTAAGCTTAATATGTGGATAACTTATGGGAACTTTATGTATTTACAGACAAGAAGTAATGAACCAAACAACAGCTAGTTTACTACTCATTCCAATTTGTTTGATACTCTTTTAACTTTAGATATCTCAAAATATTGAAAATATTTTACCGAATAATATTATTTAAATGACTTCCAAATTTTTTAATTATTTGAGTTCATTCATAATAATGGGTTGTTTTCCTATTAATTAACTTTTTAACTACTAATTTGATATTTTATTCTAAAATCATAAAATATAATGATATATCAGTCAAAGTTAGCATTACAAATGTGATCCTTAACACGTTCACAAACACTAATGGCAAGTAAAAAAAAACCAAAGCTGTATATCGTAAACTGTGAAATAGTTTGGTAGTAAAATGGCTAATTGCAATAACAGTACAGTATAAGCCTGAAGAATGCATTGCACCACAAATTTAACATGTTCACAAGACTTGTCTCTATAACCACCACTTCTATCCATGGCAGAGTTTTCTTTCTTCTTAAATTGAAAGCTCTATTGTGTTACATACTACCCTAGATAGTACGTGAAAACGCAGAACATACATAGTACATACTTTCATAACAAATGCAGGACAAATTTTTAGTCCTTGTGTAGCTAGAACTTCTAGAAGTTGATTGAAGCAGTTGCAAGAGGAATGCAACATATGGCTCCACTTGTTGCCAACAATGAACAATAGAAGAATCGGGTGAAACTTAGAGCGTATAATGGGAAAAGAACTCTTGCATCGTTAGCCATTTTTCAGCATTTCTTGCCTGAGTTGTTGACCATCATCTCACTCACATGGAGGCCCCGCGCTGAGTGATTCCCCCAAAAAAAGTCTCAATTCGCTTTTTCTATTCACTATTACACTGCGCGCTACAACTAGCAGCCCCTTTATTAGGTTGGGAAAAGGCTAGCGCGCAACGGCTGATGAAAAGCCAGCAACTTTTTTAAACTTCACCATCATGGTTTATCACAAGTACTTTACCGATAAGAAGATGACAACAGCTAGAATAACAATGAATATGACCAAAAGCCACAACCACCTTTCGTGCGTTTAATCAAAAATGCCAACTTCCTTTGCACTCTCTGTTTCAAAGGACAATGAAAAATCACATCAGCTTGAGCGCGACAAAATCAGATATTTCACTTCTTAAGATGGCAGGCTAGATTCAAATTCCAAAAGACGCATAAAATTAAAACCATCTAATTTTACCATTCGCAGTTTTTAATGCTAGTGCACCCATTAGCATTTTGATTATCGTATAAAAGCTTATTTTGCTCTCTACATATTAATCTGGTTGTAGCATTGGTTAGTGCATACTCATAATAAGGTAGTAATAAACTTTTTGACTTTAGGAAAAGCAAAACTAGATTTCTATAGTATATAAGAAAGAAATAACTCGTGTAATTATGAGAGATATGTTGGGATTGTCTTCGGGACTTCGTAGAGAATTTTTAGCTGAAGTTATAACATATTTGGTGGAATTTTTCTTGAAATTTTGAATTAAAATCGTAGTTGAAACAGGAACACACATGAAGATGGTGAAGAACACCCAAGAACATGATTTATAGATTTTTCTTTTGTTAGTAAATGCGTTTTTTTTGTGTGTGTGTCTGCGTGTGTTAATAATGTGTAAGGTTTAAAAATAGGTTTTTCTTTTCTTTTTTGAAATTTTAGTTTTTACTCAAAATTTATTTTTATATTATTATGAGATCAAATGACACGTCCTAATTTAATTTGTTATTTTGCCACATCATCGGCGAGTGTTACACACACATTACATATTTAGCTGATTGAGCGAAAAATGACTAAATGGCACAGTCGGGCCCCTACATCAAGTGTCTAAATGGTTTTTAAAAAGACCCATCACAGCAGTGGCGAAGGCAGGATATCCATCAAGGGGGTTCAAAAAAAAAAAAAAAAAAGCTAAGCACGCTAATCATGCTGATAAATAAGCGCGTCGGATCAGATATGAGCGAGCTAATATACACCTTCCTAACCAACAACCAAACGACCCCTTAGTCCCTCTCCAACGATATTTATGTTTGCGTGTTTTTTCTTCTCAACTCATCTTCATGAGTCATGACAAAGGACTTGGCATAATTATAAGAATTGTCGTTGTGTCACCATAAAGTTCAAGGTTTAAATCATGTTTACGTGCAAGATAAAATTGCATAGAAATAAATTTGATTTGTTTGAACTCTTTTCCAAATAGTGTATAGTGAGACCTTAATGAATTGAACTACTCTTTTTTCCATAGCTATAGGAAAGGAGGCTTTGATTAGAGTACAAATTATATCACATCAACTTGATCAAAACCTAACTTATTTAGTTGGTTGAGTGATTCATTCTAGAGCTTCATTTGCTCTTCTTGCTTTCCAGAAACGCTTGGTGTGAAATGCAAAAGTTACATTAATTTGTATTAGAAGACCTTCTGAATACATTTAATACAATAATAACATACCCAGTAAAATCTCACTAAGTAGGGTCTGGAGAGGATAGAGTGTACGTAGACCCTACCCCTACTTTGCGAGGTAGAGAGGCTGTTTCCGGTAGACCCTCGGCAAAAGAATAAAACTATACAATCATTTATTCATTAATCTATGTCCTATAGCAGGGCATTTCAAGCAATTGAAGCACGTAAAAACATTAATAATCGTAGACCATAACACATCAAAATTTAACGAGAATAGGATAAGGGAATATTAAGAGAGCAGTAAATGAAAATCAATGTTAAATAATGGCAAATTTAAAGGAATAAAAGGAATTGAGAGGAAGATGCAAGAAGAGGAAGAGAGAGGGTTAATTAAGGGGGTTAAAAATGTGGTGCTTAGCCTTCACGCCTGAAGCTAATAAAACCCATAAAACCCAAGAAATGCGTCCAGCGAGAATCGAACCCGGCCACTCAGGGAACATTTGAACCCCGTTTACCGCTGCACTACACCTTCAGTTTGTGTTGAGGGGGTTCAATACTTAGTATATATACCTAAATCGAAAATCTGATACTACATATGCGACGTAATTTTCCGACGAAGGGATGAACCCCCTCGGCTGTATGTAGCTCCGCCCCTGATCGCATGACATGTCTTACCAAATTTAAATGTAAATAATTGATTGAAAAAGAACAAACATGTCTCTCTCTTATGGAGAAAATGACAAAAATAGAAAAAGACTCATCACATGACACGTCTAACCAAATTTAAATGTAAGCAATTGATTGAAAAAGAACCAACATATCTCTCTCAAATCGACAAATGACAAAAATCGTCCTTTATATTGTGGGTTAAGGTTAATAGTCCTTTAAAATTAACTCACGGATATATTGAAACCAAGCAATACCCGAAGCGGGTAGTTTGTTGTATCAACGTGGTAATCTAAGTTATCCTGCATATTAGACAAACTTTAAGCTGCTAAAATGTAGTAACAAAGTTGGATGACCCCATGAAAATTAAAGTAACAGAGATGTTTTCAAGGTCAAATACTGAAACTTTTTGCAGTAATATCACCCACCAGTAGTTCAGGTTCAGTTCCTCACTGATTGCTACGCGACATGTTTTGTGCTTGTCACCATGTCCTCCAATTTATCAAGATCCTCATCCTGCTTTGTTTTTAATACAAACCAAAAAACAACCACATCAAGTAAGTGTTTTAGAAGAAATACGAAAAGAGCACGTCGATTCCTAGTGTATGAGGACATGCCTTTCATAACTTGACGTTGGAAACCTACAAGACCCTGGTTGTCAAGACCAGTTGCCCTGCTGATAACATCAGGTCGGCCAAGCAAGCTATCCCTATTTGCAAGGATATTCATGTTGAATGTAGTCGCCATCTGATTAGCTTTCATCATATTATCAAAGCATGTCATGACGCTTTCGTAATCATATTATCAAAGCATGTCATGATGATGTTTCATCTCCTTTTTGGTAAGAGCCATGAATAAACTTCCAAATCTCATCAATTAATAACAACAAATTTATTTCCTGAAAGAGGAGGAATAGATGGGACCAATCTCAAAATTTAACAACTAGCATAAAAAATTAAAATAAAGGTTGACAGATAACCTCATCTTTTTCTCCATCTTCACTGTAATTGAGCTCATAAGAGAAACTACAGAGCCTGATTTTGTGATCTTTACCGGCCATCATTAAGCAGGTTTTTGTGGGGTATGGAAGTCTTGTTTATCCCTTCCAAACCGATGCCTATAGCACTTTTTAGGGGCAAAAAAAAAAAGTAAAAGAAGAATTCAAATTGAAGAACATATTGCGAAAACCTTACGAGAAACTTTCCCGAAAAGCATTGCCGAAGCTTAAGCACTCTCCTTCGTGTCCCGTAACCCGTACAACTTTCGCATATCTTCAAAAGTTCTGACCCAAATCAAATAAATCCACTACCGACACGGGCTCAATGAAGCCCAATCCAAACTCTTTGTCCCCTATGGTGCGACTTAGGACCGTGTACGCCCTAGCTACGTGTGGAATACCCTTTTTCCAAACATTGTAGATCTCTAATAAATTGGCGTGCTTTTTCGAAGGTACTATATACTTAAAACACACACTTCAATTATCTCATCTTCATGGTAGTGTGCCACTAAATGTGTTAGCATTGATTTATTTGTGTTTCTAGAAATCCTAGAAATCACAAATAAATTGATGTGTGCGTGCCCAGGTATATAATACTTTTGAGAAAGCACGCCTATTTATTGGAGACCTAAAACGTTCGGTAAAAAGGAGTGTTCCACACGTAGCTCTGGTGTATATTGCCCTAAGTCTCACTATAGGAGACAGAGAGTTTGGATTAGCCTTCATTGAGCCCGTGCCTACAGTGGATTTATTTGATTTGGGTCATGACTTTTGGAGATATGGGAAAGTTGTAACGGTTATGGTGTTGACACCCAATTTTGTTCCTCCTTTATTTAATTTTATTCACTCGAGCGTCTAAATTTATTGACGAGCTAAATACTTTATTTTCACTACTATTATTTTCGCTACTTTTATTTTTAACATTACAAGTATTACTTTACCACAAATTTTAAATGATTCGTCATCATTTCATTTTTTTCGGGTTTGAACTCGTTAAATTAATTACAAGACAACACTTTGCAAAATATTTATTTTTTACATTATTAATTATTCATCATCTTTACCAGTTATTAAATTAGAAGCCCAAAAAATAATTAAATAGCGGAGGAAGAAACAACAATTTTCAGCCAGATTAATGGCCCAAAATACCAATACAATATTATTTCCCCACCTAAATAAACAACCTACATTTTAATACCCAACCCACATTTCGGACCAACAAAACGGATCAGCCCATATATTAAACACCCCAAATCAGTTTACCACTACAAACGGACCAGCCCATATCCTTAATCTACCCGGCCCAATACCCTTTTAACCCTAATCCCTAACCCTTTTCTTTTCCTTTTCATCTTCACCCGCCTCCTCTCCTTCCCTTTCTCTTTCTCCTTCTTGTTCCTCTCTCTTCCCCACGCTCCTCATGCGCTCTCCACTCCTTTCTGTCCCCCACACCTCTGCCACTTCCACCACGCCTGTTCCCCGCTTCGTCTCTCTCCCCGATCCTCCCCTCTGTTTTCTTCAACAAATTCGACAAAACCCACAGAAATCGAGAGCAAAATCAGGCATGCGTGGCCATTTGAGGAAAGGGGTTAATGGTCGGTCCTTTCCATTTCAAGGATTGGAGTTTATTTTTCTTGTTTTCTAACGCTGTCCTCTGCCTGGTATCTAAAACAACTGTAATGATTTTCGTCCATTTGTGAAGCTAGAATCTTGCTTTATCAGCTTTCTGATTCTCGAGTACAGAGTTTTCAATGGATTTTTGGCTTTACCCTTTGTTTTCTGATGGAGGTCAGAATAAGTCCTCCTAACGTTTTGCTTTTTGAAAGATTCCAACTTTAAATCCAGCCCAAAGGGATTAAAAACGCTAGTGATACTTTACCTATAAATACGTTCTTAACTCATAGCTAAAGGGGGGGATTTTTTCAAACTTTTAGAGGACACACAAGTTTTCTGTCATCAAGTCTTAAATTTCCTTTTTTCTTATTTTTGTCTGGATTTTCCTTTAAATCGGAAAACCCCTTCTGTTGAAATATACGATTTGGGACTGAAATTATCATCGAATAGATAGCCTCAATTCTAAAAAACAACCACGTATTACTCTATCTCCACTTTCCAGTTTGAAACTCTAGCTACTTTAATCGGGTTCGTTCGTGTTCGAGCGTAGATTCGAGACCCCGTCGACACCCACTTCACTGCACCCACAAAAGGTCAGTGTGTTCTTTTCATTTCGAATCTAAAGTCTGTGATATGTTCGTGTATGTTGTCGCTTTGATGTTTAGTTTTCATTTCAGTTTAGTAGCTTTAAGAAGTGATTATGCGTTCGTGCCAGTTGTTTCAGTTGGTTGATTATCATTTTAATGACTTGTAGTATTATGCATGCTCGGGGATCAGTTAGTGGGTTTTGGTTTTCTTTTTATGATGCCTGTATGTTCATGCCTTAATTTAATTTAGATTTCTGCGGTTTAGTAGGATAACATTCCACCCTTTAGCTTTTCTTTTAGCCTTAATTTGTTTTGATTGATATCAAGTATTAGTTTAGCTTTGTTCTTTTGAGCCTGTTGCCGAAATCTTCCATTAATGATGATTAACATATAAGAATGCTTAATTGATAGGACAACAGTAATGCCGTTTATGCTTGTTATTAATGATTAGCTTATAAACATGTTTAGCCAAGTTTTTGCTTTGTTTCGGAAATAATTAATAGCTTACACATCATACGTTAGGTTGGACAAGGTCACCTTGATTCTAAGCTTCTTGTTCGAATCAGGATGTATGCTAATTTTTGTCCCTAGTTTGAATCTCAATCAGTGTGCTTAAGCTGTGTCTGATTAGTATGGTTAACTAATATACATAATTTATGTAATTCAAATGATTGCTTGAGCCTCAGCAGAGCTGATTTCCACTGTAAACAAGTAACCTTTATATAGGGAGATTTTCTATAGTTCATAACTTAAGCTTAACATAGAAATGAGGCTATTTGTTTTGAAAATCTGGAATTAATATTTGTAGGTGCTTGATTAAGTTAGGTTTAGTCTAATTAAATGGGATCATTGTGTATTATTTGATCCATTTTAAACAATACTCCTGTTTGATATGTGAAGCATTGTTTTGAGTGATACGTTCCTCTAAAATAAGGTAAGAGGTCATTTGTTAACTCTAAATGTCGCTTCTGGTGAAAATGGACATTTTGAGCTTGTTCTGGACTGTTGATCCCATCCAGTCCCCCTTTTCTATTTAAACTAATAAGATATGGTTTAGCTATTAACTAAGTGTGTGGATAACTTGAAAATATTGTTAGTATGTTTACAATTTTGGTAGAAATGGTTTTAAGTTACATCTAAAAAAATGAATCTGTGGATTGGAATTCTGAAAGTTGTTAAGTATCCTTACTATTTTAGAAGCTAGGATTAAATAAGCATCACATGTTGCTGCTTTGGTTGATCAGTCCAATAAATACTTTGACATGCAATTCGAAGTCAAAATCTATTAATAACAGAATTAATTGAAACCGCTATTTGATTTCATAAAGACTAAAAATGAGCTTGTTTGGACATTATAAGTGAACTACGGTTGTACACTATATTGTGGCTTGTTATTTAGTTGTTCCCATGAACCTGAAATTTCGAAGTTGGAGAAAAATCTTTCCTGTGTTAAAATTACTTGATCCCTTTGGCTGTATAATTTGTGACAGGCTGTTGAGTATGAAAATCTGATATGTTCAGCTCAGTTCTTTAGTCAATTTTCTGTGATTGTTGGATCCATTATAAAAGAATATGCCATCTGAATGTGGAGAAATCTTCTTTTCCAACTGTTCTTCTTCTCTCTGGTTTCCCTGAACCGAAACTGCTCAAACTTTCTGCCTAATTCTCATGATTGAAATTGTTTTACTTATCTCTTGCTGCATCCCTACTGTCACATTCAGTTTGCCGCTTAGGCTGTGCTTTATTTAGAGTTGATTATTCCTTCTTTGCTGCTACTTGTCTAAACTGTGGATTCTTCCATCCGTCCATCATTTGTATGTTAACATGGGCTTGCCCTCCCTGCATTGGTATTAGAACTGCTTGGTTGTTGTATATGGTACGACTGACCACTTTACAGTTTGCAAAACACTTTGACTTATTAAGGCGCTGTTGATAGAAATGTATGACAGTGTCCCATACTTTCTTAAGTATCTTCACTAGTTTCACTTAAAATGCATAATCTACTGATTTGTTTTGAACTTATATCTTACATGCTTAATCTCATTCATTGATTAGATACTAATTTCTTTTCTTTTGTCTTTATGCATGAACCTCCGCATACGAGTCTCAGACTCGTCATCTCCCGCATTCAATGTTGGGCTAAAAGCCCAACGTAATTTCTCTATCGAGTCAGCCATACAGTAGCAGCTAATCCGCAGTCAAACAGAAGAAATAGAAATCTGGGCCAAAGCCCAATAGGCAAGACAACAGCAGCAACATATAAAAGTTGCTACTGGGCCGAAGCCCAATAGTGGTTAGATCCACAGCAGTCCAGAAAATGGGCAGAAACCATTTGATCTCATTTCGCTCTCTACTTTGTTTGTATATTTAACTTGTATTATTTGACTAACCCGTTACTGTGTTTGTCATCCTAACTTAGATAAAATCTAGTAAAATCAATGGGTTAGCTTTAGCCTAATGGGTTATGTTCTACATTATTTACAGCATCTATAATACTTATTGGGATAATTGATTTTAAAATAGCATGACTATATACTTTGAGAATTAAGATTCACTCTTACTATCTTAAGAAATTTAAAGCGTTACAAGTTTTGCATTGACGTTAACTTATTTTTTGAGAAATAACTATTTTCATGGATAACTGTTCTAATTTAGTTACTTTCTCAACACTGAAAGTACGTATTTGTTAAACAATCTTTTCACAACTTGTATTTGAACTAATAAGTCCTCCTATAAAATCTTTAAAGTTTTATTACTATTAATCTTATAATAATTTTTTTATTTGTTAGTCGACATAACTTATTTTCTTCCATATTTACAAAATGCTACATAATCTTGCACTTTCTCAATTTATCCCTTTTTATGCAAATCATTATTTTCTATCAGCTTTATTTTAAATAGTGTTCTTATATATCTATCCATAACTTTAACAATCCTTATAAAGACGTTTTCTTAAATATGATAAAATACTTCATCTACGTTTTAGCCTAATTAATTAAGTCCGGTCGGTTAACCATTGTTAATGGGTCTTAAAGGATGCCTAATACCTTCCCTTTAGACTAATTGAACCCTTACCTAGAATCATTTGGTTTCGTAGACTTTACAATAATATCAACTTTAGATAATAACTTTAATAAACTTTAGGTGTCCTAATTCACCATAAATAATTAGGTGGCGACAACTTAAAACAAAACAAAAAATAGGAATCACCAATATGTCGTACTTCTACTTTAACCCGGTTAAAATGGGGTATGACATATGGTACACGAAGGAGAGTGCTTAGCTTCAACAATGCTTTCCCAGAAGTCTTCTTGTAAGTTTTTTGCAATCTTCTTGTAAGTTTTTTGCAATATGTTCTTCAATCTGAATTCTTCTTTTACTCTTTTCCTATTTAGTCTTCTTTTCTTAAAAAGTGCAATAGACATCACTTTGGAACGGATAAACAGGGCTTCCATACCTCACGGAAAATGGTATGATGGTCGGTAAAGATCACAAAATCAAGGTCTGTAATTTCTCTTCTAAGCTCAATTACAATGAAGATAGAGAAACAGGTGGGGTTATTTGTAAACCTTTTTATTTTTTATTTTTTTAATGCTGGTTGTTAAATTTTTATTCTGAGATTGGTCCCATCTATTCGTCTTCTTCAGAACTGGCTTCTCAACCTTCTCCTCCTTATCCGCTGCCTTTTCTACTCTTCCTTCTTCTTCTTTGCAATCTTCTTCATCCGCTCTTGTTGAAGAATGAAAAAAGTTTCCATCGGTGGCTAATGAGATGGGTGATCTCCTTATATGGACTTGCACAATTCTCCCCTCATAAGCTAGCTTTTGGGATTGAGTTAGTCCCATGATCTATTTTTTACATCATATCAGAGCATAACCCATCTCACCCGATGTGGGCCCTCAAATTAAATTGTCCACGCACCAGATGTTCAGTTCTAGGCGTGATGAAAAAAAGTCCCTTATCGGTGGTTAATGAGATGGGTGGTCTCCTTATATGGACTTGGACAATCTTCCCCTCATAAGCTAGCTTTTGGGGTAAAATAAGGCTTGGAGTATGCCTGTCAACCGGTTCCAACCGGAACCGGACCGGTAACCGGTTAGGAAACCGGCCGGTTCCGGTTCCAAAACCGGAACCGCCTAACCGGTTCCGGTTTAACCGGTTCCGGTTAACCGGTTTGAAGGTCCAAACCGGAACCGGTCCGGTTTGGACTCGTTAAATTTTTTTTTTTTTTTTTTTTTTGTATTATATATATATATTATAGTATTTATTTGTATATTGTAGGTATATTTACATATGTTATACAATTTTATAATTAAAGTTTAAATATTTACTGACTAACAGCCTAACAGCAAGTCAGCAATACAGAATAATGCTTTTCATACACATATATATGTATAACTTACATATACTTATATATATGTACTATATACTTATATATATGTATAACTTAATATATATATATATATATATATATACTATATGTACTTATATATATGTACTATATACTCTATATACTTATATATATGTATAACTTAATATATATACTATATATACTTATATATATGTATAACTTAATATATATACTATATATACTTATATATATGTATAACTTAATATATATACTAAATATATGTATAACTTAATATATATACTATATATATGTACTATATACTATATATAGGATAGCTTAATAGATATAGGTATAACTTAATATATATACTATATATACATATCTACTATATATACAATATATACTATATATATTTATATAATATATATACTTATATACTATATATACTTATATATGTGTATAACTTAATATATATACTATATATACTTATATACATATCTACTATATATACAATATATACTATATATATTTATATAATATATATACTTATATACTATATATACTTATATATGTGTATAACTTAATATATATACTATATATACTTACTATATATACTTACTTATTATATATACTATATATACTTACTTATATACTATATATACTATATATACTTACTTATATACTATATATACTTACTTATATACTATATATGTACTATATACTATATATAAGTAAGTATATATAGTAAGTATATATAGTATACTTACTTACTTATATATGTGTATAACTTAATATATATAGTATATATACTTGTATATATGTACTATATACTATATATACTTACTTATATACTATATACTATATATACTTACTTATATACTATATATACTATTTTTTCTATATATACTTAAAATATACTAAGAATATACTATATATACTATATATACTATTTTTTCTATATATACTTATATACTATTTTTCTATATATACTATATATACTTATATATGTTTAAGTATACTATATAACTTAAGTATATTCTTAGTATATTTTAGGTATATTCCTAACTTAATAAAAGTAAAAATATAAACACAAATAAATAGAAGAAAGCTCAATGAGCCATATATTTTATTCATTCTTGGATAACATTTATTTGCAAGTTGTATTTTTTTTAACTTGCAAATAATACATGAGTTATACAAAAATAGTAGAATAATAAAATCACCAATTTTGAACCATTTCGTTAATTTCCCCCACATCATATTCGGTCATGGAAATATCTTCAAAGTCTTCCATTTGGTCCGGTCCACTAGCTATCAAATCTTCAATTTCTTCGTCTTCGCCTTGCTCCGCTTCTGAGTTTTGGTTGCGTCGCTCCGATCTAATCCAATCTCGAATGCACACTAGTACTTGCAAGCTAAAGCCGGATAATGAATGTCTATGGTCTCCAATTTGCTGTCTTCCTTGGCTAAATGCGCTCTCCGAAGCCACGGTTGATACTTGAACCGTAAGGATATCTCGAGCCATTCTTGAAAGTATCGGATAGCTTGCCTTGTACTTCTTCCACCATGCTAAGACGTCCACCTCATCCAGTTGGCTGATATCCACATTTGGCTGCATCAAATAAAAGTTAAATTCATCAAAGTTTGCAGTAGAAGAAGATAGAGGCTGTGAATGTAAAACTTTTAAACCCGACAAGCCCTTTTTGCTACTATGAGAAGTAGTAGGGCGTGGAGCAACTGGTGTAGCACGTTCTTCCAAACTAGAATAATGAGTAAAAACTCTTCTAAACTCATCATCAATAGCGAGATCGGCTTCAGCTAAAGATGGTTGAACTCCCTCTTCAATTTCTAAAAATGTATAAATTTGACTAACCAAATTTTTAGTATAAGACACTTTTAAACAAGGATTTAAAAGAGAACCCAATATAAATAAAGTTGGGATGGGAAAAAAATACTTCTTAAATTTGATTATCATTTCAAAAATAGCCACTTGATAATCGGGTTTATATTTATACTCTTGTAAAACTCTAGCTATTTCCGCTAAGTAGGCTAAAATTCCGGTTACCGTGGGATAGAATTGTCTAGAAAAAGCAAGAGTTGCATTATAAAAATTTTCTAAGAGTTCAATACATTCTTTAACATCTTCCCAATGCCTATAAGTTAACCAATCCTCACTATCAATATTATATTTGTTGTGAACTTGTTGTATGGGAATCCTATACTCATATGCTTGTTGTAGCATAATGTAAGTGTAGTTCCACCTAGTCTCAATTTCTACTTGAATTTTCCTAGGTCTAAGGTTATTTTCCACACAAGCATTCTTAAAATCTCTAATTCTTCCCCTATTAGCATTACAAAAAAGAAACGCAACAGCATTTCTAACTTTTTGAACAGAATCATCAAAATGCATAAGACCATCTTTAACAATTAAATTTAAAATGTGACAACTACATCTTACATGAAAAATATTTCTTAGAGGAGGGTTTATTTCTCTTTTTAAAAGACCAATTGCCTTTGTATTATTAGAAGCATTATCTAAAGCAATACAAAGTGTTTTTCTATAAATGTTAAAAAATCTCATTATAGTAGACATTGAATCGGCTAAAAATTTTCCATCGTGACGACCTTTTCCTTCGTCGTATAAAAAAGCTATAATTCTTTTTTGCATAACCCAGTTGTCATCAACCCAATGACATGTAATAGCAAAGAAATCTAAATGGTTAATACTAAGACCCAAATCAGCGGTAAGACAAACATTACAATTTAAAGAATTAAATACATGACGCAAATAAAATCTATATTTTTTAAACAAATCTATAACATCGGCTCTACAAGTACTTCTAGGAATACCCTCAAATAACGGGTTATAACAACGTTGAATGTAAGTAACAAACCCTAAACCCGAGGGAAAGGAAAATGGTAAACAATCATAAGCTACCATTTTAGCTACTTCTACGCGTTCTTTTTTCTTGTCATACTTAAAATTTCTACCAGTTCGTGGGTCTATCGTCATTTGAATCCCCCCCACATTTGAACCCGTTTGCTCTCCCCAAACATCCATATGTTTGGTTCTCATATGAGCATTTAGTGTACCCGTTCCACCATCCTTACCAGTTCCTTGCTTAAAACTAAATACTTGTCCACATAGGGTACATGTAACTGATTGATTTTCCCTATCCTTAGTCATAAATTTCCAAACTTTAGCTGTTGGCCTACGAGTTCTAGGCGGTTTGTCTTGTGTATGTGATTGTGCAGGACCTGTATCTCCTATAGGATTTTCGGGGGGTTGTGTTTCATCATCATCATCATCATCTAAGTCTTCATTAAAAGTGTCGGTAAAATGTTGTTGCATTGCCTCATGACCTAAAAGTGGATTATTTCCACCAACATCAATACCTAAATTAGGTGTTTCTTCCACAAATGTTTCCTCATTAAGCGCACCCCTAACAGTACGACTACTACTACCGGCACCACGTCTTAATCTCTTTGACATTATTAAATAGAAATAATTTAAATCACAATAAAATAAATTACAACAAATTAAATTGCGTAAATTAAATTTCAAAAAATTGCTAGAATTAAATTGCGTAAATTAAATTTCGAAAAATAAATTGCTAGAATTAAATTGCAAAAATTAAAGATAGAGTTGGAACGAAGGTACCAAATTGCCGGAATAATTTCCAACAAAGCGAAGGCGGCTAGAATTGCAAATCCACCAAAGCTACTTCGGATTGTTGCAAAATCACCAACTCCACCAACAATATTATAATTGCAAAATTAATAATTGAAAGTTCAAACTATAATAAGACTTTGTGGCTAATTATTGCAAAGTAACTATAATTGAGAGATTGAGATTTGAGAGAAAGATGAAGAAGAGTGAATTGAAATGAAAATGAAGAAGGGTTTATATAGGGGTGGGGGAGGGGTTAAAGTGTTAAAAAAAAAAATTTGGGGGCCAAAAATTAAGAAAATGACCGTTTGGCAACGGCCATTTTTGCAAATGGACCGTTGCCAACGGTCCATTACCGAGGCCCAAGTCCAACGGCTCTTTTCTTTTTTTTTTTTTTTTTTTTTAACCGGTTTAACCGGTTTAACCGGTCCGGTTCCGGTTAAACCGGTTTAACCGGTTCCGGTTAACAAAAATTTGGAACCGGACCGGTTAACTAATATCCGGTTAACCGGAACCGGTTAACCGGTTATACCGGTTCCGGTTCCGGTTCCGGTTTAACCGGTCCGGTTACCGGTTAAAACCGGTTACACGGAACCGGTTGACAGGCATAGCTTGGAGCACCCCATAGAAGTCAAAAAGGAGAGGGAAGGAACCAAAATGTTGTACAACAAGGCTTCTGGGTGTAAAATAAGGCTTGTGGCTGCAAATAACAGTAATTAAAACATAGCATATAGGTAGAAATATGAACAACAGAAAAATAAAGTTTCATGATGGTTCGGTCAAGACTCACACATAACTGAGGCCAAAAGTATAAGTCATAAAAAAGGATAATCCTTAAGCTTGAGTTCAAGTAATCTAAAGTGAATACTAAAAGTTGATATTTATGAGCTACACAGAGCAAAAGTATAAAAAACTAAAACCAGAAAAAGTAACATTGATAGCCGAAACTTAGGACGTCATGTTTAGTCCCTATTTGAGAGGACAAAAACAATGACTGTTGAAACAGAAGGAACCATAGAAAGATAAGTCCAAGTGGGATATGGCATAACAGGTTAGCCCTTATTCTTCATAGACAGGCAAACAAGGGTATACACCTTAGGAACTGTTTCACAACGTATGTTATATTTAATGTAGACAAGCAAATACACATGCACATGAATAGGTTATCTCAGCATGAAGCTCGTGAAAAGCAGAACAAGCACATTTGGAAGATTTACTGACTAGAATATCAATCATATGTTAAAACTTCCAAACTTTGTATAGAAGGGGGAAAAATCTGACCTTTCACAATAATGATGTCAACCAATCTTGCTGTTCGAGCTTTAAACTAAATCATAGAATAACCTAATACTGCCTGAGGACTTCTCATTTGCAGCGCATGCCTAACATAAAATAAACAGAGATAAATATTCTTAAGATGTGCAAAAACAAGAGTAAAAATCTGAGGCATATATTCTGAACAAGTTAATGCAATAAAGGCCACGATATTGCTTCTGCAGCATTACAATTGACTTGTGTGCACTGAACATACAAGGATGAAATGAACCAAACCAAATGATTGTGAAGACAACCCTTGCCAGGAAAGGGAAGTTATAAATAAGCATATTAACTCTTGACTTTAAAGATGCCATCAGGACCTCAAATGCCTTCCAAGAAAGTAAATCATTTAATGAGTTCATGCCCACTGTGATTGAGATTGACTATTCCCTCTATATCCTACTTGCATTGGATCAGTCTCACTAGTCTTCACAGGTTTCACTGCTCAAATACAGCTAGAAAACTTCCCACCAGTCCTTTATTTCCTTCAATCCTTTTTAAATAGCACTAAGAGACTTTTAGTATTGAATAGAAGAGCAACAAACACACCTCAATCTCAACCAGTTGGAGTAGTGTTTTTTTTTTTTGTGATAAGGAACCAACCGGAGTAGGTTATATGAACCTTAATACGCATTCTACTCCATTTGAACCAGTTCCATTCCAACACTCAATCATTTGTTTCTTAAGACAAATTTAGGGGTTCAATGCCACAGGTTGAAAGCTTAGGAGGTTGCCGTTCAGCCAGTAAGCACGAACAAATCCATGATCTGTAGATACTATGTTTTATGCAGATTGCAGGCTATCAAATTACAACGCTCCTCCTTTATTTGGGCTTTGGACTAGCAATATGAGCTCAAATAGGATGGCTAAGCTCTCAAAACTCCTTGAAGACTCCCAAAAGTAATAACTAAAATAAATAAAGAGCAACTTGTAGAACTTTTGTCTGGGATTATCAGAATTTCCTGTTTTATTAATTACTCCTCACATGGTGGGATTATACTGGGCTTGTTGTTGTTGTTGTTGCCTGTTTTATTAATTACTAGCTGGAAATATACCATAACCCTACTTAAGCCGTTTTTGCTATTTTGTTCAAATTAAAGAGGAGTGGAACTGATATAAGAAGTAGTTTTACATATTCAGGATTATTGCCCACGGAAACCATTGCCATTCTTTCCCGATGCACATATTCTCTTTAATACAGTTTTAGATAAATCATTTACGCACATACATTTATAACTCAAGAGTGATTATGCGTCCATAGAAATCATATCCATCCTTTTTTCCTATTGACATGAGCTCTATTTAGTGCAGTTGCAAGTTAATCGTCTTCACCGACCTGTATGAGCATGATGGTATCATGTCTGCAGACTGCAGTGAACACCCAAAAACGAACCAAAGAAAATAAAGAAATAACAATGTACTCAAAGATGGTGATCCTTATATTCTGATAAGCACAGAGAATTTGAGCTAATTATAATATCGTCTTAGTTCACCTGACATCAGAAAGAAACAGAAAGAATGAAAAGTAGTGGCTACACAAATGAACAATTGCACAATCACAAACATAAACACAAACACATTTGTTTCTATAGTAACTAGGTAAACTCTAGTGGTGAAGAAACCAATTTGCTTCTTAAGTACTCTTTGTTTTTAATCGATGCTTTTAACGGTATGAACAAATTTGCAAAGCTACTTCTTTTTGAGAATTGATTTACAAATTAGTTGGTCATGTTTAATACACCAAATTTATGCTCCCTCTTTTGGATGCCTTTCCTAATTCCTCTATAGGAACATTAGTAACCACTCAACAGAAAGTAATCAAACACTTGAGCACCATATGCAACAAGTAATCGATCATTTTACTATATTAGAAGCATCAGTTACTAACTGAAATATATATTAAATCTATATCTCCAGTGTATTTCCGATAAAGAAAAGACCAAGTTCCTGGTATAAGATGTTCTGAAATCGTCTGTTGATTAGGAAGGATAACTCTTCGTAAATTTCTTCCTTTGACTAAAGGTTGCTACGGAATCGCAACACTAAGATCATATCAGCATTCTATCTTATACTGATAAAATGGAAGATAAATTTGTTACCGTGCTTCCATAAATTCGATGTAAGACATGCCCTTTTCTTTGGTACACATGAGGTCATTTTCATACGAGGAAACCCCAATATCATACAGTATGAGCATTTTATCGCAATTTCAGATAGATGCTTTCCCTGAGCCAAAATCAATTGACCACTCTGACATCTTTTGTCACACGTTGTTCAGGCCTTCAATAGACTATTAAAGTCCAGACTAAATATTGTTTCTCATTAGAGACATATCGTGTTCACAGATGGCCTAATTAGGTCATCGTATCATCGGACAATCTATGAAACAATATGGTCCTATCCTCGACCACCACAGGTTTGACAAATTAACTGTGTTTTTTTTTTTTTTTTCATTTAAGATAGTTCCGGTTGGATTGGAAACCATATAATTGAGCTAATCAGTCATATAAACTGCAATGGTAATTGGAATCACATGTCAACAACAACAACATACCTAATGTAGTCCCACAAGTGGGGTTTGGGGAGGATGAGGTGTAGGTAGACCTTACCCCTGCCCTTGAGGGGGTAGAGAGGTTGTTTCCGATAGACCCTCGGCTCGAGAACAGGTCTGAAAGAAGAGCAAGAGTAAAACAACGATGAAAATAATGAAAAAAGAAAAGTACTGACAATAAAATAGTGTAGAGTAGTAATAAAATCGAAGGATAATACAATGCTAGCATAAAATATAATACTAGTGAGGAAACAAATTGATGCTCCAAACTAGAACGCCACTCTACCACAGGGAAGTGAGAAAACACTCAGCTACCCCCTAACCATCTATCCTAATTCTCGACCTCCATGCTCCGGTTCTCATCAATTGACAGCTCTTCTAATCGAGCGTCAATATCAGATGCACCAAGATGGCCCATTAGTTGTTCTTCCCCACACTGCTTCATAACTACCACAATTCTGGATATCAGATCTGCAGCTTGCTGTCTCAACTTTGCCCTCTAGTTGTTCAATCTCCATTTTATGGTACCACAAATCTGAGGAAGGTATGGCTTAACTCTTTGGCCAAGGGCATTTACAACAGCACCAAATCCGTTAAGCATCACATTGGCATCGTCACTGGTTTGCTCTTGGAAAGCATAGAGGATTCCATCAATTAACAGCTCTTCTAAACGAGCATCAATATCAGATGCACCAAGATTTGCGACCACCTTCTCAATCATCCCTATAACCACTTCTGTATGGTTCACTCTCATCTTTCAAGTCTTCAACAATTCTTCCTACTATAACAGCAACACCAGTTTTGTTTGCTATCTCCACAGTGGTTTCAACAAGCTGCTTGTAGTTTCTGCGGTCCAAAGCCATTCTTCTGACCCACAAATTTCTGAAGAACTCTGGAAGAATGCCTTGTCGACTGTAGTCCGGCTCCACACCAGAACTCACACACTGCGTCAACACTTCCAGCACAATTTTCTTCATCTCCTCGTCAGGTGATTGAAACTCACAAATAAGGACTGCCATACCGTGGCGGACCTATGTAGTGTAGTATGGGTGCTTAAGCACCCATTGCTTTTTGTGACAAAATCTAGTAATTCATTCAAATATATTAACATAACATCCACTCTATGCAGCAATTTCCAAACTAAAAATAATTGAGCACCCATGATATAAAATTTGGCCACTGCTGCCATAACTTCTTTGGTATAATAGCTGGCATATGCAGCTGGCATAAGAGAAATGATGAAACCTATAGCCTTTAAGAAGGCAGCCAAAACCTTACCACAATGTGATCTAATACCCTTCCATCAGGGCTTCAAAACAGAATCAAAACTCTCAATACCATATGGTGCAGCAGCTTCAGCAAGAGCAGCCAGAGAAAGAGCCGCAATGATCCTGATCTTCTCGGTCTCATCGTTAAGATCATGTTCAATAATTTCCACCAAAGACCTCAAATGTGGACGAACATCACAATCAATGTTAATAGCTATCTGATGAACAATCATAATACCTGTATGACGAGCCATCCATGGCCTCTTGCTCGACAAACTTCTTTCAGGAATGGTAGAAATACCGAATACACACGCAACAACACTAAAAGAACGAGCAGTTGCTTTCCTGACATATTTATCAGTGTTGTCAACATCGCGATGCATGGCAGCAATCATAGTATCCAAACCAACTACCTTACTAAGATTATATATGATTTTCCTCCCTTGAACACGATAATCTTGATGAATCAGCAGAACTTGACTCATAAAAACTAATCATGTCCACATACGGGTGAACCAATTCATCCAATATGTAGAGAACTCTAACAATAACCTCAACCAGCACGCGCCTTTCTTCGTGTTCCAGTTGAGTATGTATAAGCAATGGCAATATTCGATGGAATAAAGGACCACCACCAGATTCTCTGGCATTATCAATGAGCTCTCTCAAAGCAGTTTCCTTCTGTGGGGGTGTGCCATTTTTAACATTGAGTAAAAGCTTCATAACTTTTCGCTCTTTCTGTTTTTCTCTCTTCATCTACCTCGTTCAACAAAGAACCAAAATACCATTGGTAAACCTAGGGAAGAGAATATCTATACTGGTAAACCTCGGGTTTCATAATTGGCAAACCACCTGTGCTGCTATTTTTATAAACTAAAAGTTGTCTACGATCTCCACAATTGAAAATAGCTAGCAACACGCTCTACGACGACCTAGTGAATTTGATTACGAATCCTAACTAGTCAAGAGTTAAATAAATTTGCAAATATCAAATAGTACTAAACAAATTTGGTTTTCTACAACTTCAAATTATTTTTTACGTATTGTTTAGAGCGCAATACGATACTATCATATATGGAAGTCAGTTCGGGTGAGTTATATATGGACTATCCAACCGCTAAAGGTGGGGATGGTGGCAGGGGCATATCGAATTATACCAGGAAACAGAAAATCGAATATTTTCTGATTTGAGAGGAATTTAATTTTTAATTTATAACCCAAACATAGTTTGGTTTTAGTATTGATTTAAATAAAAATAATTGAACCAAATCGGTTATATAAATACATGTTTAAAATTTATAATTGCGAACATATGTCTATATTCTTATATAAGAGTTTTAAATTTTATAGTAAACTTTTGGTTCATAGTATAAGTCTTTGCCTTTTTATTCTAGTTAAGAGTACTTGAATTATTCATCACTATCTAATTGAGTCGAGATCAGTTAGAAACAACCTCTCTACCTCCCAAGGTAGGGGTACGGTTTACATACACTCTACCCTCCTAAACTCTATTTATGATGTTATTTAATTTAGTTGTCATTGAGATATCTTGGTAAATATAGCTCTTCAATTTCTTGCTAAAAAAAAAAAAAAAAAAACTAAGATAAGAAATTTTATCAAGCTCCTTACAAGTAGCTAAAATCTTGAACAGTCCATGCAATTTTTTATTGAAGCTACATATATAATATCTTGTTTTCTAAGGAGTAACTGGCTTAGTAGCATTTTGCTAGAAAATAATCGATGAGATATGTGTTTGGTAGCGTCACATATTTTATGAACCTCGATAAAACCTGAATAAAAATGACAAAATCAATGAAAAATCTACTTAATTGATTTTGGTTTAATTTTAATATTTTAAAACTGACTAAATTGCTTCAGTTTCTTTTTTGAAAGGAAAAAAAAAACTCAAAGCAAGCCGGGAACACCTATGTTCCAATTCGTTTTCCTTTTTCTCCAAGGGCCTAGTATCATAGCAATCAAATATCTCTATAATGGCACTATTTGTCGGGATATTTTTTGACTGCTATAGTGAAATGTTGTTATAGTGTTAATATAACATAACATGAAAAATTGATTAAAAAAAAACTAGGTTGTAATAGTGACATTTTATTACAGAGGATAACTATTTTGCTTACTGTAGACCCAGATTCAATAAGGGACTACAAACCAATGAAAGTGGATTCATGTCTCCCTGTGATCCCTTACACATTCAGAAGCATCATTGGCAAGTGAAAAGAAAACAATAAGTCATAAACTGTGAAATAGTTTGGCGGTAGTAAAATTGCTAATTGCAGTAACAATAGCCAGTATAAACCTGAAGAATGCATTGCACCATAAATTTAAAATGTTCACAAGACTTGTCTCTACAACCACCACTTGTATCCATGGCAGAGTTCTGTTTCTTCTTAAATTAAAAGCTCTACTGTGTTACGCGAAAACACAAGATATACATAATACATACTTTCATAACAAATGCAGGACAAATTTGCAGTCCTTGTATAGCTAGAACTTTTAAAGTTGATTGAAGAAGTTGCAAAAGGTATGCAACACATGGCTTCTCTTGTAGCCAACAATGAACAATAGAAGAACCAGATGATACTTTACCATCGTGGATTATCACAAGTACTTTACCAATAGGAAGATGACAACAGCTAGAATAACGATGAATATGACCAACAGGCACAACCAAGTACAACCACCTTTTGTGCGTTTATTCATAAATGCCAATTTCCTTTGTACTCTCTGTTTCAAGGGACAACGGAAAATCACATTAGCTTGAGCACGCAAGACAAAATGAGAGATTTCACTTCTTAAGATGACAAACTGGATTCAAATTTCAAAAGATGCATAAAATTAAACCATCTAATTTTACCATCCTCAGTTTTGAATGCTAGTGCACCCATTAGCATTTTGATTATCGTATAAAATCTTATTTTGCTCTCTACTTATTAAACTTTATAGCATTGGTTTCTACAGTTGTAGTAATAAACTATTTAACTTTAGCAAAAGTACTTTTCTTTTGTTTTTGTATATTTATAAGAATGAAGTAACTCATGTAACACACACAACACAGCCCAAAAACAAGAATAAGGTCAATTTGAAGTATATTGAGAACAAGCAATACCTGGAGCCGGGAGTTTGTTGTATCAACGTGGTAATCTAAGTTATCCTGCATATCAGATAAAATTATGCTGCTAAAATATAGTAATAAAGTTGGATGACCCCATAAAATTTAAAGTGATAGAGATGTTTTCAAGGTCAACTACTGAAACTTATTGTAGTTATATCACCCACCAGCAGTGCAGTATGTAGGTTCAGCTCCTCATTGATTGCTAAAGCAACATGTTTTGTGCTTGTCACTGTCTCCTCCAATTTGTCAAGATCCTCATCCTGCTCTGTTTTAAATACAAAATCAAAAGACAACCACGTCAACTAAGTTTTTAAAAGAAGTAAGAAAAGAGGATGTAGATTCCTAGCGTATGAGGACATGCCTTTCATAACTTGCCGTTGAAAACCTACAAGACCCTGGTTGTCAAGACCAGTTGCCCTACTGATAACATCAGGTCGCTTAGTTTCTGGGCCAAGCAAGCTATCCCTATTTGCAAGGTTATTCATGTTGAGTGTAGTTGCCATCTGATTAGCTTTCGAAATCATATTATCAAGCATGTCATGACGACGTTTCATCTCCTTTTTGGTTCTGTATACAAGTAAAGACTTCCAAAAATCATCAATTAATAACAGCAAATACATATCTCCTGAAAAAAGAGCAAAATGATGCTCACTTCTTTGTCCCGTCTATGTATCCTAAAAGTAAAGTTCATGCATTAAGTCGACTTGATTTGTCATTATCTGCTTGTTAAATAATTGCAAATTTCTTGGCATGAAAGGTGCAGAGATTGATTTCAAAAGACATTTAATCTATCACAGCTTGCAACATTTGTTAGAGAACAATATATCCACCTTATGTAAACTAGTTTGTTTAAGAAGAATTAACTTAATCATGTTCATCAGAAGTAAAATATAAAAATTCCCACACAACCATTTATTAAGAAGAATTTTGTGATTAATGATTCACTCCACCTTGATTTTTCCGTTAGAAATATTTTATGCCTCCAGCTAATGGACTAAACACTACGTTTATTTTTGGAGCAAATGCCGAAGTAACTTTGTGAAGCAACATGAAAACCTTAATTTGCCATCTTTCTGTTTAATGATGAGTACTTTAGAAGGATATCATATAATAATATGAAAGATGATTTTACATAATATCATCAAAATTCATGTTGAAGTTTTTGTGCAGTTTTCTTACAAAGGCTGCTTGCTTGGGAGCGTTGGCAGAAGGGACTGGAGAGTATCAAGCCTTGTCTTTAATATAGTGATTTTTCTCCGAGCTGCAGATAAATGACGTTGTGTTTCAGGTCCGGAAGAGGGCAAAGAGCTCCTCGCAGAAATCATAGAACCAACTTCATCAGAAAGTTTGGATGCTTCATTGAATTCTCGCATCCATGAGTCAGCAGACGATGCCATAGCTAGCTGAGAAATCAAAATTGCATCTTAAGCAAAAGATTAAAGAAAATGAAAATTAAACATTACTTCTGACTCTTGTCCAAAATATAACTCAATAAGCTCTATGAGCAAATTGACGTCCAAGTCTGATTGGACACAATTAGTGACAACGGAAGTTGAAATTAGGCATTGTATGTGGGTCCAGAGGCTATCATGATATTTAGGAGTAGCTAGGAACACAAAAGAGAAAAGGGAGGTGGGTTCCACATAATTTCTTGTTGTGGTGTAATATATTGGTGAAATTTTCCTTTTCAGAAAGATGTGCATTATTCTAGGATGACATAAATGATATAGGCAGCCACTCAGTTTGGGATAAGGGAGTGCATTATTTGAAGTTTAACTTCGAGCTGCTTTCTTTAACGAGTTAGTTTTCAATAATTCTATTGTAAATTCCAAGTTGTTAAAGACAAGTTGTGACAAATGTAAGAAAAATCTAAGCTGCAAACGTCTTTATAAAATAACATTTCAGACTTTTAGAAACATGCAACATAAGATCAGCATCGGAGTTACTTTTAGTAACTCTATTGAAAGTTTGACAGAGTCGAACATCAATCATATGCTATAGCTTCCGAACTTGAGTACAGAAAAATCTGACCTTTCACAAAAATGATATCAATCAGGCTTGTTTATTTTAGAGCTTTAAGCAGACTCGCTGAAGAACCCCAATATTTACTGAGAACTTCTCATTTGCAGCCCATGCCTAACATAAAGTATATAGAGTTAAGTAATCTTAAGATATGAAAAAAGAGTAAGACTCTAAGGCGTATATTCTGAATAAGTTAACACAATAATCATCATGATGTTGTTTGTTATAAAGAAACATCTTAGCTCTGCCTCGTGTGCACCGAACGTACTAGAATGAAGTAACCTAAACCATATGACTGGGAAGACGAACTCTTGCCAGGAAAGGGAAGTTCTAAATAACACTATATCAGGTTAAGTGACATAGTTATTGGGCTGTTGAATACAGCACTCATTTTTGTGATTTGTCGATCCCTGCTAGAGTTGTATGCTTATTAAACAATGAGAGATAAGATTTTTTTTTTTTTTTAATGACATGGGAACCCGCAGCCGCTACCCTTCGGGTGCACATAGGGTAAACCCAGCTCCTGTGCAATAGCTCGCAAACCACACAGGAGAGGTAACCCGCACTAGGCAAGCCCCGTGCGACGAGCTCGACCCAGAAGGCAAATCCCCTGCTGTCGTAGGCAGGGGGTTTCGAACCTAAGACCTCCATTATGAAAGTCCCATGCTCAACCAACTGAGCCACCCTTGCGGGTACAATGAGAGATAAGATTCTTATAGGGTTTGATAAGAAAATATTATAAAACCGATCAGAATATGAATCATCTTGAATTCGTTCACCTGCTGGAGAATTATATCATTATCACCTAATAATGTAGTAGCACTAGGTACGTCATAGTTACAAAAATCAAACAAATTTGAGATTGTAATAGCCATAGTTCAGCAGGTGGTTAATAACGGCTTTCAGAAATAAAGTGAATGTGTCCCCAGATATAATAATTCCTACACTAGGCATTCTGCATAATGACTATCCTGAGAGCCAGTACCACATTCTCAGCTTCGAGTCCACTGACCTTTGATTGCGGTGGGGAACAATTGCCAAAGACATGACATCACTAGTCAAGCAATTTATCTTCTATGGCTTCACAAGTAAAAAATAAATAATAAAAAAAATGATACAGGAGTAATTTACATTGGGTGGACCCTTTTACTGTAGAGGTTATGTCAACGTTGTTTCTAGCTAAAGAAGGGAAGACTTAACGACCTAAAATGACTAGAACTAGTATCATTTCTAATTTTATACTCCTTTGTTTACGTCTTTCCTGATTCCACTTTGTATAAGAACCTTAGTAACTACACCAGCAGAAAGTAATCAAAAAGTAGAACCACCACAAACGGGTAATCCATCATTTTATGAGTCTATGACGGTAGGTGTCTTTAACTAAGTGACAATATGTTAAATCTATTTCTCCAGCGTCTCCTATAAAGAGAAGACCAAGTTCTGGTATAAGTTGCTCTGAAATCAACTATTGATTAACAAGGGTAGCTTCGCCAATCTCTTTATTTTACTATAGTTGATATGGAACTACAACAGTAAGATATATCAGTATTTTATTTTTAGCTGTCTTCATCACACCCCTTGGGGTGCGGCCCTTCTCTGCACCGTGCTAATGCGGTATGCTTTGTGCACCGGGCTAGCCTTTACTGATAGAAAGGAATATAAATTTGTTAAAACATTTTCATAATCTTGAAGAGACACCCTTTTATTTGGTACACATGATGTCATTTGCTTAACGATTAGAAAACTTAAATACCAGTGTCTTGTAGCGATTTCAGAAAGATGCTTTCTCGGAAGCCAAAATCAATTAACCACCCTGACAGGTTTCAACAAAGTAACTGTTTTTTTCATTTAAGATATGCGGTTTGGAATCACATATATCTTATTTAATTGCTACACCAACTGCATAACACAATCTCGGTTATTACAAAAACTCATAAGTACTTTTTTCTTGAATACAACTCTGGAAGTCCCTAATGGCTGTCCAGTGCACAAAGCATCCGTGTTAGCATGGTCCGGGGAAGGGTTGCGCTCCAAGGGGTGTGATGTAGACAATCTAACCTAATGCAAGCATTAGTAGCTGCTTCCAAGGCTCGAACCTGTGACCTATAGGTCACACAGAGACAACTTTACAGTTGCTCCAAGGCTCCCCTTCCGGAAGTCCCAAATTGTGTTAAAGACAAACTTACACAAAAAAAATATCTTAAAAGACACATCATTGAGTAGTGGAATGAATTGGGTCGATATAAGGAGGCACAATGTATATTGAGGATTCATATATCTTAACAGAATTATTTTGAGACTGAGGCATAGTAGTTGTTGTTGTATTCCATTTCTTATGTATAAGCCTAAGATCAACTCACTTACAGTTACGAAGGAGAATTCAGGACCTAAGACTATAAGAAAGTGATAGTTAACATACTTACATCCATAGGAACTCTCAATTTACTTTTCTCTTAACTGTTTCAAATGTATATAAACTCTTTCTCTGTATAAACTACCTTTGATAAAGCTGCTAATTCACTAGTCGAATCTACCTCCTAAACATACCAAATCATTAACGCCAAATTAAAATACTGGCTTCTATTTAAGAACCCACTTTTGGCATCTTTACAATTTCCATATTAACTGTCGAATACTATCAAATTAACAAAAAAGGCAATTCAGACAAAAGTTAAAGGTTTCAAGATTCTTAATCTTTTCGTCAGTACTCTTCCTGGGGTTTATCAAGAACCAACAAAAACAGGAAAAGGGACAAAAACCCATCGATGATTCATCATGAAAACCAAGTAATTTAGCAACTATCCCCAATTCAATCTGCCTCCAAACTATATCAAATCATTAACACCATTGTCTCTACTGAGAATCCACTTTTGGCAACATTACAATCAATACTACCAAAATAGCAAAACCCAATTAAGACAAGCTAAAACTTCCAAAAAATCTAATCTTTTCGCCAATATCCTTCCTGGGGTTTTATCAAGAACCAACAAAAACAGGGAAAGAACGAAAACCCATCTATAATATTATTTTTTTGACAATGGTAAACAAAAAACCCATCTATAATTCATCATGAAAACTGAGTAATTTAGCAACTAATCCCCCAATTCAAATCATTTACATGAGTCATTGGCTCTACTAGAATCCACTTTTGGCATCACTGTCATTTGCAAACTCCAATTAAGAAAAAAGCTAAACGTTCCAAAATTCATAATCTTTTCACCAATTTTCTTCTTGGGGTTTATCAAGAACCAACAAAAACAGGAAAAGGACAAAAACTCATCTATAATTCATCATGAAAATTGAATATTTAAGATTCAAATCAAAAGTAAATAAAGGATATTTTGAATTTACCTTAGAATATGATTTGAATATCAACAATTTGATGATATTTTTGGATCAAGAATCTTCATGTAGTCTGTATATGGCCTTTTCTCCTTTACGTTTTTTAAAAATTGTTATTGTTACTTGGGGAAAATGTCAAAAGGAATGTGGGGAAGACAGGAAGCTGACTCGATTGTCCGTTTCCTAATAAATTACTACAAATTTGGTTATATTGGTAGTATTCCAATGGATCTCGTGCTACTTCTTTAATTGGGGGAAAAAAAAATATATTGCTGACTAATAAAAAGTCTGACTGACAGCTTACATTACCAAGTACCATACAAGTATAATGCTGACCATGCATGTTAACGGTTAAACCGATAACCCGAATTGATTATTGGGTTATTGGGTTAATGGTTCGGGTTAATGGATTACCGGTTCGGATACCGAGTGGTGTTTTTGGGTTATTGGCTTATTGGGTCGGGTCGCGGGTTGATCATTTTTGTTAACGGGTTACCCGATAACCCGATAACAATTTAATTAATTACACTTCTACCCTTTCATATATATTAAGTCACTTACACTACAATTAGGGTTATTTCATTTCGTTCACGATTTTTGCACAACTCCAAAGCAGCCAAATGATCTGAAACCAGCCCCTCTTTTTCTTGCCTCTTCTTACTTCATTTCATTTCACGATTTTTGCACAACTCCAAAGCAGCCAAATGATCTGAAACCAGCCCCTCTTTTTCTTGCCTCTTCTTTGACGATTTCTGCCTCTTTCACGAACAGGTACGTTTTCAATTCTCACTCTTCTGTTATGGGGTTTTTGTTGGGGTTGGGAAAGTAGGGAAATCACTTCCTTAGAATTGTAAATTTAATGTCTTTTCTTAGTTGGGTTGAGAAATAGTGGGAATTTCTTCTTGTATTGCTTGCAAATTGAGTTTTTGGTTATGGGTTTGTTTTTTTTGCTGTTAATGTTGCAAACCTGGTATTAATTTGTGCAATTTCTGTTTTTGGTTGAAGCATTGCTTGCAAAAAGGGTTCTCTACTTAATTTTTGTGTTCTTTCTTTACAATGTAAGATTAATTGAACTCAAGTTACATAAAAACCAAATGGAATCTGAACACTTAAGCTCCATTTCATCTTATTCTTTTGGTAGTTTGTTTTATTTTTCTCGTAAGAATGCTTCTATATATGTCTTCTTTTGGATATATGCAGAAATTTCTACTTTTTCAAGAATGTGCAATAAAAGTATTTAAGCTTTTCCTTCTATTTTATCACAAAAAAACTAATGATTATTTTGTATCTCGTGCAGCTCTATATTCTGCTCTATATAATCGGCATTCTCAGTTTCGGCAATTCAATCAGTTTCCGGTAAGTTTCTGATTCTCCTCTTCTTTTCCTTTGGATTTCATTCGAGATAACGAACGTTTGTTTTGTTTTGTGCTATTTGGATTTTTATGTTTTGTTTGCTCGCTGTCATCTGTTTGATTAATTTATTTATTTTTGAAAAAGCATAATTCATAGTGATACAAACACATGGCTGAAAATATGATAGTTGATAAAGTAGTTGGTGAAAGTGGAGCTTCTAACTCAAAAGCAAGTCAAACTCAAACAGTTCAGTCCAAAAAAAGGAAAGAAAGGAGAAAAAGGTCTGTTGCGTGGACTTATTTTGATCGAGTTATTGATCCTGATGGAAATGAGAAGGGTGTCTGCAAATTCTGTAAAAAAGAATATTTTTGGTTTTCTGAAATTCTGATGGTACTAGACAAATTATTGCTAACTACAACACCACTTGCATTAGCTACTTTCAGTTTTGAAGTTATTAATATGGAATGGTAACTTATCTTTTATCTGGTGCTAATATGTTTTCAAATGTTGATGGCAGCCTAGCCTTATTAGACTGTATACTTGTGCATTGCTAGATTTTTGGTGTTGTGGTGCTGCATTTTTATGAGATTAAATGGAAGGAGAAATTTACTACATGTTTCCTTTTAGAATGTCATAAGCTTGTTTATTCATGGAGTTGAAGAGAACTGGAAAGCAGAGTAGAAATATTCATACAATTACAGAGAAGCAAATGTCATAGTAAAGAAGGATGCTCCAGGACTGCAAGCTACTAAAATAGAAAACAAAATTGGACTACGGATTGTTCAACATGGAGACATTCTCTTAAAGAAAGTGTTTGTACCTGATGTGGATAGACTACCTGGTGTCAATTCTTTCCAGGATACAAACAAGGTATGGCAATATGAATGGGTATTCTATTTGTTATCAATGTTTAATCATGATCTGCGTGGATAGATGTTCATTCATCAAGCTTCACAGGCATAGTGCAGAGCTCCTTCTACTGCAATTGTCATTTTTGTTTTATATGATTGCACAATTGATATTGCTGATTGGTTTCAAGTAGCAGATTTTTTGTTACATTATCATACTCTTTGCTTGAACAGGTGCTTGTTGTATCACTACTAGGCTGGGCTGCCTGAAGGTGTTTTGAATATCATATCTGGTTTTGATCCCACAGCTGGTGTTGCTCTCTGTAGTCATATGGATATGGATAAGGTACACTTTTTAGTTATTTTTCTTCAGTCCTTTCTGTGTGAAGATCTCAAATTCGTGACTTTTCAGCTTTTACTTCTTCATATGGTGGAAATCGTTTTGGTTTGAAAGATTGCTAGACACTGTAACTACTTCTCATTCATATTCAAACATTTAATTCATGTATTGTCATTTGCTGCCATTTCTTGCCAAATGCTACTAGTTTTGCAAAATGAGATCCCTCAATTTGATATTATTAGTATTATTTCAAAAAGAACTGTGAAGAAATCTCATCACTTGCTTTCTTCTGCAACTTTTTGAAAAGATGAATGTTCATACAATTACATAGAAGCAAATGTCATAAGCTCATCAATTTTTATTCATCATAAAATATATGTTAGTTCTTTTAAGCTCTTTACCACCATATGGCCGACTGTAAGATTTTGTATGAGCTTTCTATAATCCCTTCTCTTTTTTGTTGTGTAAAATCTTAACGGTTAAACCGATAACCGAACCGATAACATACAACAACCGATTAACCGATAACCCATTAACCGATATTTTAACGGTTCTTTAACGGTTTAATATGTCTACAAACCGATAACCAATAAGTTAAACCGATAATTTTGAAACCCGAACCGAACCGACCGATATACAGCCCTAATGCTGACTAATAGTAATACACTCCTCTCTCATCCCAAAATAAATATTGTTTTAGCAAAAAAGAAAAATTAGTCCCAAAATAAGTGTTGCTTTAAAAATTCAAAATAAAAAATGGAGTAATTGTTGTCAACTATACCTCATATTAATTTTTTTTTAATAGTACTTAATTCTCAAGAAACATTTACTCCTTCCGTCACATAATAAATGTCACCTTAGTCAAGAATACGCATATTAAGAAATCAATAATGCAATGTAAAGTTTACCAAATTATTCCTGTATAATAAAATAAATTACTTTTACCTTTTAATTAGAGCATGCACAAGAAGTAAACCTTTTGACATTGGGAATCCAATAATACCAAGTTATTATGTAGCTTTTCCAATCATTATTTAGATGTTACTTTATTGTCTAAGGGTAGAATTGGAAAAAACTAATCAATTTATGTATTGGTTTTCTAAGGTGACACTTATTATGGGACAAAATTTTTTGGCTAAAGTGACACTTATTATGGGACGAAGGGAGTAATAAATAGGGATAATTTAGTAAACTAAACCTTATGAGTTTAAATTTTATACACTGTCAGTGTACAACTTTTTTACACCATAAGGTAACATTAACCTGCTACAGGTAACTAACTTTTCCTTTTTTTTTTTCTTTCTCCAAAATTCAAACACTGGTTTTTTCTTTTTTGCTATCCTCTCCCTTGAAACCCTCCGTGTTCATAGCTCCTCAAATTTATTAATTCATCTTCTCTCTGGCTTTTCCACACCCGTGTAACCTCGAATCCGCGACTTTTGTAGCACAAAAAAAAAGTTGAACCAAACTAGCGCAAAAAAAAAAAAACATTACTAGGTTTCACGCACTAAATTAGTGCGTGAAAGGACCAAAGTGCACAAATGCAACTTGGTCCTTTCACACACGAAATGTGTGAAAGGACCAAACTGCAAAAATACAACTTGGGCCTTTCACGCACAATATCAACGATGATGAATCTTTGAGTGATTTTTTGGGATCGCCGGAAGAATATCGTGATTTAGTATTCATTAATGTTCTTGAGATGTATGTTGAAAAGATACCTCGGGAAGAAGTCCCTCAAGTCCAGCCTATTCATGGTAACACTTATGGGGACTTTAGTTCTTATGGAGACATTTTGAGTGGTCAAGTGCCGCTGGAAAATCTAAGCCAACAATTTAATCAAGCTTACAATGAAAATTGCTAAATATGGATTTTTCATATTATTATTATGTGTAGTTGCACGTGTTTGTTGTATGAATTGGTAAATAACCAGTTTTCAAATCTTTATAGGAACCATTCTCAAAACTCGCCAGTGGTACCAAATATGGATGTTGGTCAATCCTCTCAATTCGGTGGAGTTGATCGTTCTCCACACCATGACAGTGCTTATGAACAACAGTAAGTTCATCACCTTGATATTAAATTATCTGTATATATATGATGTTGGTATTTAAAATATGTTACTTTTCGTGTAGGAGGATGAATACACTTGATAATGAAGATTTTCCTAATTATTATGAGTCATCATCAAGTGATGACGATGAAATAGCTAATAATGCAGAGGTAACCGATGATGAAGATGATGATGATGTTCAAGTTGGTATGACCAACAACATTCCTCAAAGCCAAAACCAACAAGAACCAATGCACCACCACGTACCACCACCGATGGCTGAAAACCCAACTTCTGAAAGCCCAATTCAGTGGCATTCTAACAATATCCCTTATTTTGACAGCCTGCAGGGTCGTGATGATGCATTTGTCTTCACAAGAGAAGATGATGATAGTCGCCTAAAAACCTGGATTGAACCAAGGGATCTCAACAAAGATCGATGCTACCTTGCAAAGGGAATGTTGTTCGCATCCAAAAAGGCGTTGCAACGGGCTGTCAAAATTTATTGTTTTAAGGACATGAGGGAGTTTAAGGTTGATCAGTCAAACACAAAGATATGGAGGCTAGTTTGTAGACGACGGTATTAAGGCTGTCAGTGGTTGCTTCGGGGAATTGTTAAGCCTGATGGTATGTGGGCTATCACAAAATTCCGCAAAAGACACACTTGTGATATGGAAGAAAATCGAGCAGATCATTATAATTTAGATACAAACATGATTGCTCAAGTATTACTTAAAGACATTGCCGAAACGCCAAGGTAACTTATCCTACCTAGTACATTATATGTCTTATATCAATTGAAAGATCATTACTAAATGTTGTTTGTTTAAACTTGTGCAGGTTCCCCATCAAAGATTGTATTCGAAACGTTCAAACCGTATATAGTAAAACTATAAGCAACAGAAAGGGATTTCTCGGGCGTAGACGCGCTTTTAAGATGGTCTATGGAAATTGGCATACTTTTTTTCAATCGCTGCCAAGGTATATGACAGCTCTACAACATTTTAATAATGGTACTGTTGTAGAGTGGCGGCTTATAGAGGGTAAAATCTTCAACTTTGTATTTTGGACATTCAAACCATGCATTGATGGTTTTGCTCACTGCCGACCAGTGATATCCATAAATGGTACGCATGTATATGGTGCCTACGACATCAAGCTCCTAATTGCAATAGGAATGGATGCCAATGGGTCAATATTTCCTCTTGCTTTCGCAATTGCCGCTAACGAGAGCAACGACACATGGGGGATCTTTTTGACCCATTTGAAAACTCATGTTATTAAGGATCGTACCGGCGTATGCGTGCTATCTGATCGTCATAAAAGCATATTGCACAATATGGATAATTTACCGGGGTGGCAGCCTCCCTTTGTTTACCATCACTATTGTTTAAGGCACTTGAAGGCAAATTTGCAATCAAAGTTTCACAATGGCACTCTAAACAAATTGATGTGGGGGGCTGCGATGGAGCACCAACAACGAAAATGGGCTGCAAAAATGGATCTGATCAGGGCAGTGAGTGAACCTGCATACGTTTGGTTGATGAAGCTCGAAGTTGAAAAATGGACGCTTCATGCTGATGGAGGCAAAATATGAGGCATGCTCACAACAAACAACTCAGAGTCTTTCAATGGCTTGCTGAAATCTGCTCGAGGACTACCTGTCACCGCAATGGTGAGAATGACTTTCAAGCAGGTTGTGGAGCGATTTGTTGTTAGGACAAGGCAGGCCAGAGCGATATTAGCCGACGGCGGGACATGGATGCCAAAGCCAAAAATATGGAGCATTATAGAAAAAAAAGTGAGCAT
Source organism: Lycium barbarum (assembly GCF_019175385.1). Classification (NCBI taxonomy): domain Eukaryota; kingdom Viridiplantae; phylum Streptophyta; class Magnoliopsida; order Solanales; family Solanaceae; genus Lycium; species Lycium barbarum. Next base: position 128,210,487 of record NC_083344.1, read on the forward strand.
CACCAAATGATTGAGTATGACCCAATTCAACATGTGTATGAAGTTAGGACGGGTTATTACAACGGTAAGGGTGGAAACGTGCATACCGTTTATGAGGCAACAAGAACATGCACTTGTGGTAAGTGGCAAACGTACCACATGCCGTGTTCTCATGCTGTCAAGTGCTTCGAGAGAGTGAGAAAAACGGTAACAAGTTATGTGGCGGGGGAATACAAGGTCCACAGTTACCTTAGAGCATATTCCGGTCAATTCCATCCACTTGGTAATGAAGCTTATTGGCCAAACGAGCCGTTTTCGATGGTTGCAAACAAGGATTACATCAGGAAATTGGGCATTAACTCACGGAGTCGTAGATCCAATCAAATGGATGTTAGTGAAAGAACTTACTCTCGCAAGTGCTCTACATATAAGCAATATGGCCATGACAAGCGTTCGTGTGGGCAACAAGGTCGTGGTAGTCTAAGCACGTCTCGAAGTAATAGAGCCTCTAGAACTTGAAGATTGTATTGTTATTGTAATTTATTATTGTATTGCTTTGAATTAGTATTGTAATTAAATGGAATGAATTATTTTTTAATTAGTATAAACCTCTCGTATTGGATGAATTATTATTAAATCAAATATTTATATTTGTACATTCAAATATAATAAAACACTTAAATCAAAATCCTATAAATATGACAAGTTTCAAAACTTACTTCAGGGCACTTCAGAACCCCTAAAACGACGATCCAAACGTTCAGGTGGACTTGATGTAATGAGCCGACATTATTGTACACAAAAAAAGATATTAAGTTTTATATAAAATATTGATATTTTGGGGTTTTGAAACATAACTAATCTTTGCCCAAAGTATGGAAAAAAACGTGATTTGAAAGGTAACACTAAAAAAAAAAAAAAAAAACAGAAGACCTCCTTCACGCACGAAATTCGTGCGTGAAACCTAGAATTTTTTATTTTTTTTTGCGCTAGTTTGATTCAACTTTTTTTTTTGTGCTACAAAAGTCGCGGATTCGATGCTCTTTTTAATTTTTAGATTGTACATTAGTATGTACTCCCTCTGTCCTATAATAAGTGTCACTTTAGTTAAAAAAAAATTATCCCATAATAAGTGTCACCTTAGGAAATCAAAATATAAATTAATTAGTTTTTTCCAATTCTATCCTTAGACAATAAAGTAACATCTAAATGATGATTGGAAAGCCACATAATAACTTGGTATTGTTGGCTTCACAATGTCAAAAATGTTTACTTCTTATGCATGCTCTAATCAAAAGGTAAAAGTAATTTATTTTTATTATATAAGGGTAATTTGATAAACTTCACATTACATTTTTTATTTCTTAGTATGCGTATTTTTTACTAAAATAACACTTATTATGGACGGAGGAAGTATTTGTGAGGGACCTCGAATGAGATGGCATCACCGAAATTTGTCCTACATCTTTGAGGATGCGCACCAAGGATGAACTCCATATCAGAGTGTTAATGGGAAAATGTGGGCGCTAAAAATTCGATTCGTAAGAATTTGCAGCACTTCGTTATGACAATGAGAAAATTTCCAATGACCTTTGAGATATTGAAGAATTATTTCTTTTAAGATTCATAATTTGAGTGTGAAGAATTACTAGTGGTTGGTTTACCATGATATTTAGAGAAATACTAATAATTTAGTAAATAGCATTTAACTATGAAATAATTTTGGTGTTGAAGAATTACTTTACTGAGATGAAAAACGTCAGATTTCAGTACATAATGTTGGAAAAGGAAAGAATTTTGTTTACTTATTATTAGGATTCAATTTTCCTTTAACATGTTTTTGGTCATAAAATATAATTATGAGTAAATATATTACTTTAAAATTACCTGATGGTGTAAAAAACCTTGTACACTGACGGTGCACAAAACTTAAACTCAAACTTTATATCTTGCTAGTTGTGTGAAATTCATAATAGAGTTTTTCCGATTTTTTTGGCCCTAAGCAAGTAGGAGTTAGCAAGTTTTTATTAGTTTGTTGTATTTGCCTCTTTTACGTAGAGGTTCTAATTTTCTCTCTTTTTCCTTTCTTCTCCATTTACTTTTCTTTCTAACTAAAATCTCGTTCTAAAATTCATGACTACCTCATCGGTGTTACCTTCGTCATATTTAACTTTTAGTTGAAACAAATAAATTTTGATAAGAAAAGAATAGCTTTGGCGAAATAGATATGGATAGATCCTATTCCTATGAAATTCTCTTTCTTTTTATTCTAATGGAAAAGGTTTTTGCATTGTTATGGTGAAATGAAAGAGTAGTGGTTTTGGTGAAGATTGTGGTGATTTTCTAATGGTGATTAGGTGGTGGAATAATTTTATGTCAAGTGTGTGTTGTTTGTATACTATTAGTTAGGGGTGTGTGTGCTTACTGATTGTGAAATTAGTGTATGTTTGGTATGCGTGGAATGTATATTTGATGTATGTGGACTGTATGGCATATGCATTATTGTAAATATAGTGATATACACACGGAATAATTGTATGTGTCTTGTGTATATTACGTGTATCGACATTATATACATAAGATACACATAATCGACATACACAAGGAGAGAGAAGATGATATGAAAGCAAAGAACTCTGACAAAGAAGAAAAGCAACAAAAAGAAGCATAAGAGAGAAATCCCATGAAAAAGATAATATTGGGTAAAGAAAAACCAACATATTTGATTTCTTAGCAAAACTCCGATGATTTTCCGATTGAGCAGCATTGACGATCCATGGCCATTGTTGGGATGGGGAATAAGGGTTGCTATAATTTATGTTAAAGAGAAGACAACATCCTTAATTTTGTGAGTTTTGTTGGGGGTGGTATGTGTTTTGTAAAGATATACTCATCTAGCCTATCTTACTTGCAATGTTTGTCTTTTACATCTTTGTTAATAAAACATCTACTAAAAGAGTAATTTGACTATATTACTCATGTTTATTTATTGATATCAATTTTGATACTCCCTCCGGATCAAAAGAGTGTCCACTTAGCAATTTGCACACCTCTTAAGAAAATATTAACTCCTAGACAAAAATAAGTTATTTGAGTAAACTGCCCCTAATTAAATATGTATTGGGATTTGATCACATAGCACTTAATAGGAGTAAATGTGGAAAGATAATGTTATAAGTGGACACCATTTTTGACCCCCCCCCCCCCCCCAAAGGCTAAGTGGACACTATTTATGAGCTGGAGGGAGTACTATTCTTCATTTCACTACATTAATCTTTCTCTGTATTCATTAAAGTAAGGGTAAAGGTGGAAAGAGATAATCAATTCTTTGTTGATTTTCTAAAATGATACGTATTTTGGATCAACATTTATAGTAATCATGACAAGTAAAATGGACGGGATGGATTCACTGTTATGAGTGGAAATAGAATAATATTATTAGTTACAATAATTTGGGTCCTATTTTAGCATATATAGGAATTTATCCCAAAAATTAATTAAGATGACATTCGAAAACATTAAATTGATAAATTGAAATGCTAAGAATTTGTTTGAGTTAGCTGGTTAAAAATAATTAATAAACATCTAGTGTTGAAAAAACTTTTGGGTGTTAAATCTGATAATAAGTTGGTGTATGTTTAGTAAAAAGGTATTGATAAGCATTTGTTTTTGTTAAAATCATTTAAATATCTTTAGAGTTATTTGCAAAAAAAAAAGAAGTAAAATTAAAATTGATTTTACTTAAAAGGGACGAATGATGAAAATCGAATAGAGAGAGATAAGTAAAAGTCATGTTTTAGGACCAATTTATGACTTTTAGTTGATTTTGACTTAAAATCACTTTTGATATTTACCAAATACGCAAATAAACCAAAAATATATTTTATAAACTAGTTGAACCAGCTTATAAACTTAGACAAACACTTTCAAAATCTAAAACTTGCTTTGGATTTTTCTAACAATTTAGATATGAGTTGAAGTTTTCCTATTTGAGAGGACTTACATTTTAGGAGAGAAAAATTAAGAATTAGGAAGAGAGGTCTAAATAAGCATGGTCTCTATTCTCTCATTATTTTACATCACAACTTAAAAAATTTAATAAGTTTAGGGATAAACAAAAAGTGAGGGGTCAAGATTTATTGGGCTAATTTACATTTATGCACCTTCTTCTATCTTCTTGTTCCCCCAAAACCCTTGGGTTCTGCTCATTCATTTATTCATTATTTTCTTCTTGATTTTATTCAACGGCAAGCATAAAATTTGTTGTATTTTTTGCTCTCTTTTTCTCTTCTCTTTTTTAATTTTAGGGAAAAACAAGTAATGTTAGAGCTGGATTTTGCTGTACAAGAGTTTAGTAGTGACAGGTATTGATGGAAAATTTGCATTTGCAAAACAGGTTATTCCTTTACTTGCTCATTTTGTGCTTAATGTTTCTATTTTTAGCCATGGTTCTTTGTTTCTATTTGTAGTATATGTTTGCCATTGTCTAGTCTGTAAATTGTTGAAATGCCTAACTAAGGCGGAGCTAGATTTGAAGCTTACGGATTCTAGCTTTTTTAAGTTACTGGGTTCTAAATTAATAAATTGTAGTACATATTTAATGGATTTCCTAATGCAAATACATAATTTGGATGCTGGGTTCACCCGAACCCGTAAACTACACTGTAGCTCCACCCCTTCTTCTAAATCGTCGTGTATCATCAGTGGCGGAGCCAGGATTTGTGAATAGGGATTTCAAAATATGAAGAAGTAAACACACGAAGAAGCCCAAGGGGATCAACATCAACTAGCTATACACAAAAATATAATTTTAACCATGTATAAACAGTGTAATTTTTCGCCCAAGGGGGTTCATCCCCCCTTAGCCGTATGTGGCTCCGCCCCTGTGTATCATAGGTTTAGATGATAGGAAGAGAAACCGAAGATTTGAACAATTTCTAAGCCATTGATTGATAGTTGGATAAAATTTTCAATTCCAACTCAATCTTTTACTTCTCTTCTCATTTTGGATAATTACATAAGTTTTTCTCTTCTCATTTTGGATAATTACGTAAGTTTAATATATTTTTCTTGTATATTATAATAGGAATTATTTTGCTAAAGATTTGATTGTTAAACCTTCATTAGTGATAAACTTGGAATTCCATTTTTAGATGTTGTTTTTCAGTGCTTTACTTGATCTCACTGAGTGAATTGCAAAGAGAAAATAGTCAAGAAATGGATGGGACGTGAAATTAGCTCACAGCCTCACAGTGTTTGGGAAAGATACAAACTTTTTAGAATTCCTGTGTAGAATAAAGCAAGATCTTCACTTTTCCATCCATTTGTCAAATCAGTAAAGGTAATAAACAAAAAAGAAAAAAACAGAAAAATAGTCAAGATTTATCACAAAAAGCTCATTTCCATTTCGCGAGTGCTCTCTGATTTGTTATCTCTGTTAGAGGCTAATGATTCATGCATGAGTATTTACAAAAAAAAAGAGTAATACATTATACATCTATTGCTTAAGTAGTAATCTTGAATTTTATACATGCAGGACTGAAGCTAAAATATATTGAGCGAAATAGTTCCTTCCAATACTGGAGAATTTGACACTCACAGAAAAATTGTTAGTAGTACAGAATAATCTCAACTCCATTGCCCGCTAATCCCATAAACAAGGAAATAAAATTCATTACTTGGAAGCCTTCCTTGATGTTGGGGAACTAGAAGAGGATACAGGTAGTGGTGATGTTCTCTATTTTTCTCTGATACATATTCTAATTCGAAATAGTAAAATAAAGAAAGCAAACAATTAATACTACCTTTCAGATCGCACAGACAAGGCAAAAAAATGCAGAGAGGCTCTTAAAATTCTCAATTGCTGGTTTTTCATTCAATTCAATATAATCCGAAAGTTCAATATCCAGCATCTCGAAATTGAGATTTTAACATCCAGGTCTAGGGTTAGGACTGAAGGTTTATGCATGGAATAGTAGGCCTTTATGATCTGTACACTAATGATCCAAGCAGTCAATTGGAAAATTACAGACTCCCAGAAGAAATAGGTACCAACTACATGCATGTTTTGATTTGTCACAAAATGATATGCTTGAGACATCAGAATAATCGTTTACTGTTTTTTTTTTCCACAGGTATTCTACAAAATTCTCATGTATAAGGTACATTATTTAGTTCTATGAGACAGTAAGGGCGATCGAGCGACATATGTGTGCTATTTATGATTTCACAATGTTTTCTGTTTTAGCAGAAATCCTAACCCTCTAGGGCATATTAAGAAAATCTGAAATCAAATGATGAACCACTTATTCATTGGTTGTTTCTAGATACCGAGAGTTGCAATGGATGTTAATAAAAGTGTACTATAATTATAGGTTTTTGAGAATTACTCTGATAATTTATGTAAATTTGTTGCACTTCTTTGTTGCTTTGGAAGTTACTATTCTGGTAAATGTGTCTGTTATGTATGTTACCTTATTCAAAAAAAAAAAAAAGTGTCTGTTATGTCTATTTTTTCTCATTGTTTACCTTTGGATTGGGTTACACTGAAAGATTAAACTGTTAATGTTAATATTCTTGTTTTGGTACATGTCAAAGCTTAGTTCATATGATGATACCAAGCAACCAATAAAAGACAAGTGAGGTGAATAGGAGTTGAGCTTTGTCTAGATAGCAAGTTTCATTATTCCATCCATTGAATAATAATGAACATTATGATTAGCTAATCACACTGGACTTTTTGAGTAGAGTTGTCCTTTCAGAAGCACCTTGAGTGAATTTATGAACTTATAAAACTTTAAATTTTGAAATTACAAGGAAACTGCATTTAACTCTAATTCTGGGATTAGATAGAAAATTAGTTGTGACATTCAAGTGGGTTATATGAGGTTGAAAACCTTGATGATTGGACTTCTCCTTCAATAAGTAATAAGTAAGATTCTACATAATAATTCTAATGTCTTGCTGAAAGTACTGGGGCTCCTTTTAAGTTTAAATGCGATCTTTTTCAATAGTTAGCCTTTGTTGTTTGTGTATTTGTACTTCTACTCTTCAAAGAGTCAAACATTACTCGTATACTAAAATATATAAATGGGACTTGAAGGACGAACACGTGATAAAATTGGTAATATGTGCTGCATTGGGAGAACCAATCTACTTTTCATATCCTCATCTTTTTCTACATGTTAGGTGTTAAACATGAAGTATAATATTGAATAGTTAATTCCCAACAACCTATCCCAAATTCCTGATCATTCTGAAAATACATGAAAAAGGCACACTGATTCATTTCAGACTGAAAAGGCCTAATTGAATGGTAAAAAAAGAGAGGAAAAAAGGGATTGATGCAGTAGATGCTTAAAAGTCTTTGAAACTGCAATGTCAAATTTCCAAGACCTTGAAATCACAGTCCAATATATTACACTATACAACTATTTAAAATTCCATATGATATTAAAGGCATATGTCAATTTCCAGAAGATGCACAGCGAGAAGGGCTCTCGTAAAGATAATTGAGTTGTTCATTTTTTCTCTTAAGTTGACTGAAGCAAGCAAGACATGTCTAGATTTGCATGTCATTCCCTTCCTAAAAAAGGTAATAAATGTACCCTCTCATATAGTAATCAAGCTCTTCTTTAATTCCCCAAAAATTCATTTAGAGTCTAAAAGAATTTCTGTGTAAAAGAGACAGTAGACTCTAAGCCGTTATCCTACTTGTGTTTCATGGTTTTATTTATTGATTTGCAGGAGTGAAACTAAACTACCTGAACAGTTAGCCATCAGCTATGACCAATGCCTGCATTTCTAGATTCAGCAGCATTCAGAAAGCAGCTGTGCCACTTCCTGGCAGAAGCTATCATGGCGTTGTTTTCTTAAGGAACTTCTCAACTTTGACAGCACCATGTGTTCCTCTCAGTTATCCTCCACCATCACTAGTATCAGTAGCCTGCTTAACCCAATCAAATGCTCCAGCACAACGTTCAGATGAGTGGTTTGCCCTTCGCAAGGATAAATTGACTACAAGCACCTTCAGCACTGCTTTAGGATTCTGGAAAGGGAATCGACGAAACGAGCTCTGGCATGAGAAGGTATTTGTAGGGTTGTCGAATGAGCGGGTTGGGCTGAATTTAACCGGGTCAATAGGACTGAAATGAGTTGGGCTGAAATGGGCTAAAAAGCGGGTCATAATCCAACCCACCCAATTCTTATTAGGTTTTTAATTGCTTTTGTTTTTTGTTTTATAATATTTTAGTACCTAGTGAAACTACTCTATTTCTTTATTATGGCTATATATAACATTTCAAATAAAAAAATATCTTTTTGGAAATACTTTGACGAGATTTCTCATGGGTCAATTGGCTACATATCAACCCAGTTTTTATTGGGCTGAGCTAATAAATGGCGGATCAATAACCAGCCCAAACTTGGGCGGGTAGGGTGGGTTATGTTTCCATGGACTAATTTTGCCACCTCCAGGTATTTGCTCCAGATGGCCAATTACTACCATCTCCTAGCAGCAGGTGTGCTATGGATTGGGGTGTTCTCATGGAAGCAGCAGCCATAGAGCGGTATAAAAGCATCACTGGCCGTGATGTGAGCTCACTTGGGTTCGCAGTCCATTCGGATGAGCGATTGAGTTGGGTTGGTGCCTCCCCGGACGGTCTTCTTGGAAGCTTGCCAGGTGGCGGGATCCTAGAAGTGAAATGCCCATACAACAAAGGAAAGCCAGAAAAAGGGCTGCCTTGGTCAACGATGCCATTCTACTACATGCCTCAGGTGCAGGGGCAAATGGAAATCATGGACAGAGATTGGGTTGATGTGTATTGTTGGACGCCAATCGGGAGCACGATATTCCGTGTCTACCGAGAGCGGAGTTACTGGGAGTTAATGCATGGAATTTTGTGGGAATTTTGGTGGGAAAATGTTGTTCCTGCTAGAGAAGCTCTTTTAATTGGAAATGAGGAGGGTGCCAAAGCCTATAAACCAACATCAACACACAAAAAAACTGGACTTGTGATTTCAAGAAGCTTGAAGTTGGTAGGTGAGGCAAAGATGTTGTGCAGGGATATTGCTGGTCATGTTGAATTTTTCCGCTAGTATGACCAACACTTTTTTCAACACGCAAGCCGATAGTTTTTTGTGAGGGAGCGCTTTATCCCCCAATGTGGGATTTTTCGGTGCGAATCCGGATCAAGTCGAGCTCCAATGCTGGTACTGGACACCGGGTGGGAAATCGAGAAATAACATGTGAAGCTGATGGTTTTTCAAAGTAGTTGTATGTCAGCTATCTAGAGCTTGTCGTCTTGAACTCTTGATAGCTAGTCTATATTATCGAAGTTGGGATGATTACAACAATATACTCCACATTGTGCTGGAGTTCCACTTGTCAAAGTTTTAAAGTCCAGCACTTTTATATGCTGGAGTTGTTCTGTGTTTTAGCTAGGGATATTTTTGTCCAGATGTTATTTCGCGAAGATGCCTCAAGAAACCATGTAACATTATTCAAGTATTTCTAAGAGATTTTCTACATTTTGTCAAGGCATCAGAAAGTGGATACATTTTTATTATATTTGAAACGATAGTTAACCTTGATTGCCGGCTCAAAAACTGTCCATTCCACCTAATTTTTTTCCAGTTGAGATCAATTGAAATTACTGTTGGTTGGTGCAAGCTATATGGCTTTTGATTTTCTTTCTTCACCTTGTTCTTTCTCTAATTCGTTGTAGTTACTGGAACAAGAGCACTCATGAATATTATATGCCGATGATATTTACACCAAATTAATTAATGCAAAATATGATTGTGTATATAAGCTTTTATTGTTAATCATAGTAGTATCACTTTAATTTTCAACTCCTGAGGTTTATAGTATAAATATCAAGTGCATGTGAGTATTGCTCCAGGCAAATGGCTCGACTTATTGTGCTTAGTAGGTTATTCATCGAATTAGTGACCCAAAACCATTACCAAATTAAAACTAAACACCCTGTTAAGTTCATTAAAAACCTATCAAAACTTATAATGCCACGAAACTTTGACAAATCGATACTCGGGGGATTAAATAAATTAAATAGTGTCTAAGTTTTTATTCACTTCTATAGGAATACAACAGTAACCATTCTTTGAAAGAACTAATCAAAAGACACAAATCGTTTAACATTTTCTAAATTAACTTTCAGGGTCTGCCGCTGCCCATACCCAAATTTGAAGAACGGACTTATTAATGACATTTGTGTCTGTGTGGTATCGAGTCGTTCTTGAGACCAGCAAAGGAGGGGAAAAGAGAGACAGGGAAGGACAATTCACAGGGAAAAGCCCGTTGCGGCGATCCCTGTGGATAAATTCGTAGTAAATGGAGGCTGGGCTGTCATTGATGACGACATCTGCTGGGTTGGGGGACGGTGCTGGAACTCCCTGACAAGTAAATATACCATTTGTAATGATTTGGTTAAGCATAACATTCATGATGACGACAGTACTGAATCTTGGGAAAAAGTATCTTCCTTGAATATTCCACGTCCAACTCCAACGCCCTTCCTTGCTGCAATTGGTAGAAAGCAGCTAGCTGTTGTTGTGACTCGTGGTGGATAACCAACCTGATTTCGACAACTAAGCTGCTGCTGATAAGTGTGGTAAAATTTACGACCTCGACAACCAAACCTGGGCTTACCTGAGTCTAGACGTAAACCATTTTAATCACTATTGTTCTTATCACACTACTACTGCTGTTGAAAATCCAAAACAAGTTGTGTTTTATTCCTTGGATCGAGGTTCTATGCTGTTTCTGGATACATCTACTGGTAATATTATTATAGTTCACGAAGAAGATGGTCATCCTGACTTTGCTTTGTGGCAGCGAAAGCATCCTGATTTGCCTCTGGCTCCGCCTCTTCCGCCAGGTTTCCTAACTCCTGAATCCATTTCTCCATTACGCTTTGCTTCCCGGAATTCGCGTGCAGTGTTCCACAAGAGAACATTCTACTGGTTCATCTTTGAATTGAAGCTGTGCGGATATTATATGGACCTACGTAGATGGTTCCTATCTGAATGCCTTGAAGATCAATTGCACCCACTCAAACTCATGCCTGAGTATAAAAAGTATCCCCACCTTTTGCTTGGCCTGCCAAATGGGAATCTCTTGGTGATTGCTTACCAAAAACATGTAGAATATATCATGGCCTCCCTCTCCGTGTGCAAAGACGTCGCTAGTTCCACTTTACATGTGAAACAGGAGCACATTCAATATTTTCACCCTTATGATCGTTCGTTCTGCCCCGATGACGGGAAAGCAATGTGAGTTGTACTATTTCATTTCCTTGTTTAGTTAAGCTCAAATTTGTTTGGTTCTTAAACTTGAATTGGACTAATTCTTCTATTCATTGTTAGTATATGTTACCATATGACGTTGTTGTTACTGTTCTTTTGCTGTATATTTTGTATTGCTTTCTGTATTAGTTGTCATGTTTTCTTCATTGGTGTATTTCCTCGTTTATAACTATTTTGATTTGATGCACTTGAGCCTAGGGTCTTTCAGATACAGCTTCTCTACCTCCCTGAGATAGGAGTAAGGTCTGCGTACACTCTACCCTTCCCAGACCCCACTTGTGAAAATACACTGGGTATGTTGTTGTTATATTGTTTAGGAATTATCTACATGAGAGGAGATCTCATTTGAGATTTCCTTTTGAGCAAGATGGCAATTTAAGACAAACAATGATGCTAATAGTATGGTTGAGCCATGAGGCTGAGGTGCACTTTGGTCGAACAAATTCTAGCTTTTTTGTCATATTGCAAAATGGATTGTGATATGAGTTACAACCCAAATATATGTGAGAGACTGTCTTGCGTATATAAGAAATCATGCATAAAACATAATAATCAACAGTAATATTATTGAAAGCATTAATCAAAGTTTTCAAACCATCACAATTCAACTTTTTCCACATCACCATTTCTTATGTAAGAATTCGGTTCTAACTCTCTCTATAGTTGAGAGTAATGCTCCTATCCCTTCAGAGTTGTTTACACCATATAAATATCTTTATGGTGGGAGGTACTTAAGCTAGGGTTGAATATTCTAGCGTTTCTTTCTTTCCATATAATCCAAACAAATGGTGGCAGGGAATGCTGTTCCAAGCTGCTATAAGAAGTTTGGGAATTCCTTTCCTACGCCAAGCAAACATGAGTTCCGAAAAGGTTCTGGGCATGAGCCATTTGATACCTAGAATGTTGAAAACTAGATTCCAGAAATGGCGGCAAATTTTGCAATGAAGTGATGAACATCTTCCTCTTCTCCTTTGCAAAGGACTCATTGGTTAAACAAGTGGAAGCCTCTCTTTTGTAGATTGTCTAAGGTGAGACATTCGCCGTTTACCACAACCCAAGTGAAACATTTCACGTCATAGGGGCCTTGTTCCTCCAAATTGTTTTCGAAGAGAGAGAATTGTAGCAACTTCTTACAGGGAAAACTGCTTTGGGATGCAAGTTCCATTTTAAGTGATCTGGTTTAGACCCAAAGGGTGGGAGATCATGCAGGAATCATCGTACAACGACAATTTCATGATCATTAAAGTTCCTTCGGGAAGGGATGCACCAGATTGGATTTTGACCGAGCTCTGCAATGGTGGCATTGGGGAGAGTGGTGCAATTGTAGATGGATGGATAATCGATTTCACATAGGAGGGTTCCTCAGAACCCCTTCGGTGAAAAATTACACTGTATATACAAGGTTAAAATTATTTTTTAATGTATATATAGTATATGTTGAATCCCCTTGGCTTCTTCGTATATTTACTTCTTCATATTTTTGAACCCCGTTAATCAAAATCCAGGATCTGCCACTGGATATGGCCCAGCCAAAGTCTTGCCAAAACCTAATCTTTCTTCCCTTCCCTATCTGTAAAGTGGCATGTTCCTTAAAAGGGTCCCGTGGACATGATATGTTCTTCCATAAACTTAGGCCGATAGAAGGAGGGTGTGTCTTGGTTAACGAATGCCTAGTTAGACCATACTTGACATTGATCAGGTTCCTCCAATTTTAGCGATAAAATTGATGATTTCCACCCGCTCAATGTTGAACCAAGTTAGACATCCCTTCAATAGTTTTAGTTGCAACTTCATTATTCCAATCAAATTCCAAGTTTAAAAATAATTTCAATAACCTTTTCTAATCAAGGTGGTCAAGTTCATCCGAGTATCAGATTCTACAGTTAGTTCCACTTCATCTGCTGCTGCTGTAGTCTTGTCCTAAGTACCACCATGATAAACTCATATGTCTTTCAAATTGTTGTTCTTTTCTTCATGACACTGCCCTTGTTGTCGAGTTGTATACAAACTTCAACTTCTTTCACTGTTAAACATCTCTAATATCTACATTTTGTGAACAAGTATTAATACCTCTGTTTCGATGCAAGAATCTAGCGTTGAAACATCTCAATACTGTTGTCTTCATGACCAATGTGCATGACCTAATCTTCACAAACCACGCTCTCCCTCTCCTCTGCCGCTCAAGGGAAATTCCTCTTATCAACCATATGTTATAATGATGTTGCTTAAAATTTCATACTTCATCTATTTATTAGAAAATATTGATTGTTTGTAACCTCTTTGTTATTTCCTTAAGGGGACTAGGGAATTATTTCTTGTAGGTCTGTAGCCTTAACAATTGTTTCATGTAAAGCCTAATGAGTTTAGTTATTCTAAGTTTTTATCCAGAATGGCCTGTTGAATTGGGTTGATGAACATCCTATAGTTGGGGAAAATGTGAACATTTCTTGTTTATTTTAGTGTCGTACACTGGATCTTTATTGAATACCTTTACATACTTTCTGATGCAGTAACTGTAACACATTTAGTTTGTTTCATTTCTGCTAATGGTTTTCTTGCCATGAGTGTAGAAGCTGGTTGAATACTGGGTCAAGTACCATGCGAGGATGAGTCAGATCTGCAATGGAGACCTCATGCTGAGGAGTTCTAGGATTTTCATATTTTTGCTTCGTTCTGTTTTGAAGAATTTTTGGTTCAATGTCTCCCCACCTTTCTTCATGATAGGTTATATATGGACAAATTTTTTTGAAGTGTGTCCTTCTTTTATACTCCTCTCTCCCCATCAAAAAGAGTATCCACTTAGGAAATAGATAATTAGACTAAATTACTCCTAATTAAATAAGTATTGGAATTTGATTACATAGCACTTAATATGGGCTAATATGGAAAAATAAGGTTAATTCTTTCTTGATTTGACAAGTGGACACTCTTTTTGACTCAGATAAAAAGGGACCATCTCCAACCTTACACTAAATATTACACCAAATCCTATTTTGGTGTTTGGGTACTCCAACCCAACACCATTTTGGTGTGTGAATAGTGCAACACCAAATTTGGTGTAACACTATTCATCAACACCATTACTATTCATCAACATTTTATTATTATTTTTTATTATATAACACTTTTAATTTAACATATTAAATATTTTAATTTTTTCATTTAGGTCCCTAATATACCTAATTATTTTTTATGCAATATTTTTATAATATTATTTTACATCTTAATTTTGGAGTATAATTTTTATAAATTAATTTTCGTATATATTATTTTTATATAAAATTGTAAGTTAATTTTATTATAAATTATAATTGTATAAAAAAATATAACCATCACAAAAATAAAAAGTGCAAATATAATATGTTGTTAATAAATAATACAATGTTCAATAACATAATTGAAAATACATTAAAATTATAACACAATGTTCAATAACATAATTGAAAATACATTAAAATTATAACACAATGTTCAATAACATAATACAATAAAATTATAACACAATGTTCAATAAGAAAGGATTTGTTTTATGAAAGGAATATGAGTTATATGGGATGAATATGTAAAAAAGAAAAAAAAAAGATTTGTTGTATTAATAAAAAATAAAATTTAAATAAAAGAAAATAATATAATATTTGATGTAAAAAAATAGTGTAATGGGTTGGAGTTAATTTCCATCATTTTGGTGTAAAATATAGTGCTTAAGGTTGAAAATGCCCTCAGTGAACACTTTTTTTTTTCGGATGGAGTAGTACTTTTTAATCCTTAGAAATGTAGTGATTTTTCATTATCCTGCCATATTCTTTTAAACCAGCATTCCGTGTCTACCGAGAGCTGAGTTACAGGGAGTTAATGCATGTAATTTTGGTGGGAAAACGTGATTCCTGCTAGAGAAGCTCTTTTAATGGGAAATGAAGAGTGTGCCAATTAAAGCCTATAAACCAACATCAACACACAAAAAAATCACTTGTTATTTCAAGAAGCTTGAAGTTGGCTGGTGAGGCAAAGATGCTGTGCGGGTATATTGCTGGTCATGTTGAATTTTTCCGCTAATATGACCAACACTGCTTTCAACACCCGAGCTGATGGATTTTTGTTAGGAAGTGTTTTAATCCCAAGTGAGATTTTCCAGCTAGAATCCGGATCTAGATGAGCTCAAATGTAGGTACCGGACATTGGGTGGAAAATCGATACAAAAGCACGCAAAGACAGTTTATCAAAGTAGTCATGAATTATACATATATTATCTATTTGTCCGCTACTTTTAGTTTAAACAGTTAGGCACCAAGGGAGCAAAAAAAGAAGTAGGAGCAAATAGGAGAAAAAAAAAAAAAACACCCGGCTATTTAAGTTAAAGATTCAACTTTAATTGATAATTTGAAATGTTAAATTCTAACTAACTGCAATAAGTATTGAATTCCTTACCATTCTTACAGATGTTCTCTTAACTGGTGTGGCAGTATTGGTTAGTTTAGTGCTTAACAATATACATATGAGTTAAAATTTCCCTATTTTAGAGCCCGTTTGGATTGGCTTATAAATTGCTTATAATATGTTTTCAGCTTTTTTGAGTGTTTGGCTAGTCAGCTTACAATCATTTTGTGCTTAAAATAAGCTCAAAAAAATAATTGGGCCCATTTGACTTAGCTTATCTAAAGCAGCTTATAAGCTGAAAACAGCTTATAAGCCAAAAAAATAAGTTAAATTATCTCAACTTATTTTTTTTAGCTTATAAGCTGGTGGCGGCTTATGCTGTTATAAGCGTAAGCCCATCCAAATAGGCTCTTAGTGGACTTTCATATTAGGAGAGGAAAAAGAATTAGTAAGTGGTCTACATAAGAATGGTCTTATTCTCATTATGTATTGGCCAAAAAGAAAAAGAAAAAAACTAATTTACATCATAAATCCAAAAGTTTAAAGTAGAGGGATAAAAAGTGAGATCGAGATTTTTCTCGGACGTTTCTTTAACGCTTTATGCTTTTCTTGAGACAAACGGAAACCTTGAGCAATCATATTTTTTTGCCTTTTTATCCAGAACCTCTTTTTTGCTTTTGTTTAGAAACCTTTTTTTTTTCCTTCGAAAGTGCTATATAATAAAAGATAATCTAGCCTATGGTAACTCTATAAGTAAATAATAATATGTTATACTACTAGATAAAGATATACTAATAATATAATAACAATATTATCGATTTATAAACGGAAAAAAATAGGAAAAATTTTATTGCTTGAAAACAAGAAACAAGTTTAGCAAAAAAAAAGAACATGAAGTATTTATTTACATTTAAATGGAAACAAAAACAATAGTGATAAGAATCTTTGTGTTTGCGTTCTCATTGAACCATGTTAGAAAGATTCATGTAATCATTGTTCTATTGAAACAGATTATCATTATAGAGTTCACCGATCCCGAAGCAAACAAAAAGTTTAAAGAAAAAGCAAAGGAGAATCTAATTGGATATAAAGAAGTTTTAGAGGGCTTAGGTTTGCACGCATAAATTTAAAGGCCGAATAAAAAAAAAAGGTACAATTACAACAATATAATAATATAAAGTTTTCATTTTTTTTTTTTTGTGATAAGTTAACGCTTTATTTGAACTTACATCACTTCTCAAATAAATTGCACATCTCATAATATGACAAATTAGACAGGCCAGGTTGGTTTTTAATGTTGGGACTAAAGCTATCTGAACTAATATATATGAACTTATATAAATGTCAAATCAGGAGTTGGTATCGAAAAATTCAAAAAATTAAAATCTGAACGATTTTTGAGTGAAATGGCTATAAAACACTATATCTTTTATGTGATACGAAATGATCTTATTATATAATTATCATTAATTGAGTGACTATTGACCGACCAACTTAATTTCATAGTGACAATCAACAAATTTCATAGTGACAATCAACGTTATTAATTTACTAACAATAGAAAATGAGAAATATATAAAAGGTTACCATGTTTTCTCCAGACATAAAAATATGTTGGAAGAAGACCAGTGTAATACACAAAGAATTGTATTGACTTGAAATAGTTCACAAATGAAATAGAGGCTTCAATTTTTCCTGCAGATAGAGCATTAATGGAAGATAAATTTGACTTATTGACCAAGACTATAGCTTGTTTACTTGGGAAAATATCAGGATGGTGACGATGATTTTTGAAGCTTTGGTCATTAAAAAGAGAGAGAGAGAGAGAAATTAACAACGTACAAGAATGCATAGTCACTTTCTGCTTTCCTAGTATATATTTTAAAAAAAAAAATAGATAATAAAGTAAGAGAGAGGACTCTGTCAACAACATTGCTACTTATGTCGCTCAAGAATAAAATTGGAGCAATATAGAAAATATTTATGTGTTTTATGTGTAATAAGATTAATAGCCTGTTTGGCCAAGCTTATTTTTCCCCAAAAATACTTATTTTTTCAATAAGTGCTTATTTGAAAAAAAGTGAGGTGTTTGGCCAAGCTTTTGGGAGAAAATAAGTGCTTTTGGGGAGTAGCAGAAGCAGTTTTTTAGAAGCTAAAAAAAACTGTTTTTGTCCAAAAGCATTTTTTTTAAAAGTACTTTTGAGAAAAATACAAATATAAACATTTTTAAAAGCTTGACCAAACACTAATTGTTGTTCAAAAGTGTTTTTTTAATTAATTGGCCAAACTTTAACTGCTTTTCGCTAAAAGTGTTTTATTGAAAAGTAATTTTAAAAAAAAATATTTTTAAAATAAGCTGATTTTAGAAGCTTGACCAAACAGGCTATAAGATAAGCACGAATATTAGGCAATGGATCACGGCTGATTTTGTGAAAGGCTGAAAGCATCAAAATGCTACTAAATTTTAAGGTTGTCTTTTTCAATTGACCGCTATGATTTTCAATCAAGTATCTTTATAAGTAAGTTATAGTCAGTTTGCATCATTTTTTTTCTTGTTCGATTTTTATAATTTAGACGATGTTTTGCTACTGTGTTGGAAAATTGTTATTGGTCAGGTTCATCCATAAGCGGTGATAAAAAATACATTAGACTATTAATTAATTCGTTTTCCGATTATAATTTTTTCACAAGGAAATACCGGCTAGAATTTGCAAAGAGAGAAAACTCTATGTATTTACTAAGAGGATAATTAGATTGTGAAAACCAAGGACATATTCACTTTGTGCTAATTTCTTTGACCGATAACTCAAGTCATAGTTACCGCAAATTACTATCCGACAATTAATAAATTTCATGAGGATTTGCAGTATACGTTATGTCATGTTCCATGAATCTGTCACCTTCTAGTCCTTAACCCCACAAGAAAAAAGCAAGTAGTAATTTTTTTGCATAATAGTATAATACGTCCCTTTCGCAATCTATTGCATAACCACGAGATAAATCAAACTTTTTTGACAAGTCACTGGAAGTTTCCTAATGAGAGAATTATCTTTTTCATTTTTTATTCCTTTAGAAAATCATACTGCTTAAAAAGATGCAGGTTTCTCCCTATTTGGGTGGTCCAAAGGTGAATTTTCCTTTACCAAAAACTTACCAAGAAAATGTTGTGGCCCAGGAATAAGTTGGCCCCCGTTCATTCTTTCCTGCGGATTTCCTTCGAGGACACCGGTCCTTAATTTTTGTCCCTCAAATTAGTGGTCTTTAATTTTTGTCATTTGCTTAATATTTTGAAATTTTGGATTTGAACGCTAACTCAGTAAAAAAAAAAAAAAATTACTAGGCAGAATTTTGGATTTGCCAGGAATTTGTCGGATATAATTTTACATGCAAAACTCTACCTTAAGGTGGAGTTTGAAACTTTGCCTCAAATTCTACCTTACTCTACCTTAAGGTAGAGTTTGGCATTCAAAACTCTGTCTGAGATCTAACTGTGCTACAAAACTCTACCTTACGATTTTTTTTTTTATTAAATCGGAGTATCAAACCCCAAACCTCATGATATTAGTTATAGTTTAAAAATTAAAGACCACCAATTTAAGGGACAAAAATTAAATATCAGTGTCTTTGAAGGATAATGTGCAAATGACCCGACTACGTTTGGTTTGGGGCTGGTTTGCATTAAAAGACTTGAGGGCCCACATTAGTTTCTTTGGTTCTTGAAAACTTATTTGGCCCCCATACCATTGATTAACCAAGAAAACTTTTTTATTTGCGTGGATTATCCTTCATTTGGGGTGGTCTCAAATTTTTGTCCTCCAAATTGGGGATCTTTAATTTTTGCCCCTCACTGAATACCTCTAGATTTTGGATTCGAATCTCAGCTCAATAAAAAAAATAAAAAAATCTCAAGACAGATGTTTGGATTCGTAAGGCAGAGTGCAAAACTCTGCCTTAAGGGCAGAATTAGGGGTGTCAAATATAGCCCAAAAGATGATGGCCCGCTCAACCCGTCCAAAATTTTATGAGATGGGCTCAAGATAATTTTGTATTGAGCTGATTTTAGCCCAACCCAACATAGCTCATTTTGAAGTGATCTCCAACTTAGCCCAATACCAGCCCAGTTCTAGCCCATTATTAAGATTTACTTAAATTTGGGTTTATTGCTTGAGATTTAATATATTTCTTTCTATGTATTTTCTTTTCTTGTATCATGTATTTTATAAATTTGTGGTGTGTTTGATATGAAGGAAAACATTTTAAATGAAAAAAGTTTTTTTCAAAAATATTTTTCAGGAAAAATATCTTTTCGCGAAAAACATATTTCTAGAAAATATTTTTCACCTAGAAAAGTGACCCTTCAAAAAAACTGGGTCAAGTTGGGCGGGTCATGACCCAACCCATTTTTAGCCCATTTCAGCCCAAGTAACTTTTGGGCCAATGTTAGCCCAACTCATTTATTACCTCGGCCCATTTTGATTGGGTCAATTTCAGCCCAACCCGCCCATTTGACACCCCTAAGCAGAATTTTACCTTCAGGCCAAAATTCTGTCTTAAGGCAGAGTTTAGCATGGGCAGAATTTAGTTTACAACATTAGCATGATAAATAATGACGGGCATGAAATAGAGAAGCAATATGCATGTGTGTACCTGGAAGACAGACCACAAGTTTCCTGCAAACTATGCCTTATCAGGTAGAGTTTGCTAAGGCATAGTTTGCCTGCAAAACTCTGCCCATCGGGCATAATTTGTAGGCGATCTCTGTCTAGCGATTTTTATTTTTTTTTAATTTTCGCCTGAGCAGGGGTTCGAACCCAAAATCCTGAGGTTTTAGGCTAAGGGAAAAAGTTAAATACTTTCATTTTAATGGACAAAAATTAAAGACCACCCTAAAATAAGTGCATTACTGCGAATTGCCCCTAAGAAAACTAGTTGATGGTGATAAATTATGAAATTTTATCTTAATTTCATGCTTCAACCATAAAATTCTTAAGCTTAAGTTCATTATTCCTGCTCATTCTCCTTCTTCTTCCAATAGATTCTGACCATATAACTAAAAGCAATACAATATGTGTTTTAGAAATTTCAGATTCACTGCTTATTTAAATTTTAAAAATTACTATTATCATATTTGATTGAGTTTGAAAAAAAGTTATTGAAGAATAAGATAGGTCGTTTTTTTGTTTTTTTTTTGAAGGTTTAGGTTAATTCTGACCCTTGAAAGTTGTTGGAATTGATAGTACAAGGTTGTCTATCAAATTTGAAGTTGATTTTGACGAATTCTGAAACAAAACACATGTTGATTGTTACTCAGCAAGTTATGGTTACTCGTTAGAATTCGTGGTCAATTATGATGATCTGTTAGGATTTGATGTAAAAAAAAAATTTGGAGATCCATTAAAATTAGGCCATAGATCGTCAGAATTTTGACATAACAAGTTTTGCCCGTCCACATGAGATCCATGAGCATTTCAGAAATTGTGATGGTTTTTGTGGCGAGACAAATTTTGCTCATCAATTTAAAATCTGGTGATTCATCAGAATTTCACCATGTAATATTACCCACAAATGAAAAATTCATATGGTTTTTGTGACAAGACAAATTTTGCTCATCAATTTAAAATCTGGTGATTCATCAGAATTTCACTATCTAATATTATCCACAAATCTATTTCTATATATTTTATAATAAAGTCAAATTTTAAACGATGGCATTAAAGGTTTGTGCAAATTTCCCGGGTTTACCTGATGCTAATTAGATGAGATCTCATCCTTGAAAACAAAGAAAGCAACATTGTCATCTGTCAATGACGAGGCAATGTGGAATTAAGATATACGTGGAGTTATTTTCAGCTGGATGGAGAATTTGGAATTTGTAGATTTAAAAATAATATTTAGCTGTCTTTTAGAGTTTACTTATTTTATTTCTCCATTTTTAACAATTGTCAAATGTCAAGTCAACGAATGACCCACTAAAATTTCAATATCATACGTTGATTGAAAGTGTGACACATGATTTACTCTCGTTACGCATTAGCTGTTTAATTGTCTTTTAGTTTGTATATGAGATATAAGTTAAAATTCTTTATGTTTTGGATGTATTTGATGAGATATTGCGGTGATAACGACATATATCTAAGTAATTTTTCAAGCAAGTTTTTAAATAAAAAACTTATATAAATTTATTTGGAGATTAAAAACAATATTACTTTTTTTTTTTGGGTTAAGTATTGTCAAGTCAATCAATGGCCCATGGAAATTCTATCCCATTCTAATATCAAACGTTTGAATATTGATTGTATAGGTGTTACTGA
The DNA here is from genome assembly GCF_019175385.1 of Lycium barbarum. NCBI lineage: Eukaryota > Viridiplantae > Streptophyta > Magnoliopsida > Solanales > Solanaceae > Lycium > Lycium barbarum. Next base: position 128,232,476 of record NC_083344.1, read on the forward strand.
ATTTACTCCCACTAAACGTTAGATTGTCTATTTCTTTTAGTTTGTATATTAAGTATAAGTTAAACATTATTATGTTTTTGATGGCTTTGAGAAGATTTTGTAGTGATAACGACATATAATAATTTATTTTTTCAGGTTCTAAAATAACTTTTAGATTTGAAATATCTTCTTCAAAAAGAAAAAAATGTAAATTTTAATTCAAAGAAAACTGAAAAACAGAGTGCATTTTTATGCCCGGCATTCTTTTGTCGTGCGACCTAATGGCTTATGTGTGATCGGTGGCTCACACCTCCTATTTGTTCAGGCCCGAGCTATATGAAGCGAAAACTCATCCCACGGTGGCAATAGTTGAATAATACACTATCAACATTTAAAAATCCTTGATAAGCACGATGCTGATAAATTCTTATTCATTGAAGGATTGACAAGAATATGTGATAAAAGATGTGAGAAATCTATCTATTTATCTCTATGTTCGATAAATTTGCTCCTTTAAGTTGAGATTGCGACACCGAACGAACTAAATCGCATGTTAATAATTTTTTAAAAAGTGAACTTTATGGAATTGATACAATCCAAAGATCATGCTTAATATTTAAATTTGTAATGAGAATGATAATATTATTTCTAATTCCTTTAATTTGTACTCCATTCGTTATTTATCAAATTAAGAATCTAAATAAAGCAGGCTAGTCGAGCCAAAAGTGGGACCAAAGTCTAGTTGAGGTCTGAACCTTGGGGAGCAAGACTGCCTCATCAATGGGAATACAAATAAGGAGCTTTCACTTATAACCATCAAAGCCATCAAAATCAATTACTCTCACCCCTAATTTATATGGCATATTTGACTTTGTAAAAGATTCTTTTTAACAAATAATTTTTTGAAAATTTGTGATTAAATTAGATTATATATATTTTATGATTATAAATCATATTATTAAGAGTAAAATGTGAAGCTTTAAATTAAATTATTTCTAAATAAAAATATGTGACATTCTTTTTAGCACAAATTGAAGGGGAGCCTTGGCGTAATTGGTAAAGTTGTTGTCATGTGACCAGGAGGTCACGGGTTCGAGCCGTGGAAACAGCCTCTTGCAGAAATGCAAGGTAAGGCTGCGTACAATAGATCCTTGTGGTCCGGCCCTTCCCGGACCCCGCGCATTGCGGGAGCTTAGTGCACCGAGCTGCCTTTTCTTTTTAGCACAAATTGGAAGGGAAAAAAAAACAAAGTATCCCGCATGAATTAAGACGGAGGAAGTATATATCCAGTTACCTATATACTTGGATAGAATAAATTTATTTGCATTTATTGTTTATATAAGACTTATAAATGTAAGATTTACATGCATACTTATAATCATATTTTCTTCATTTCATTTTACGTGATAATGTTTGAATAAAAAAAGTATAGGAGGCAAAAAAGATCATTTAAAACTTGTTGAATTTTTTGTAACTATAAAAGTACGTATGTCGTTAAAAATAAAATATTATAACGTCATATAAATGAAGCGAGAAAAGTATTAAAGTAACAGCATATGGTTTCGTTTCAAATTGATATCTTTTATAATTGAAAAATAGTTTGAATAAGTGTAAAAATTATGTGGGAGTAATAAATTCGTATACCACAGATAATCGTGGTAAGATAAATGAGATTCTTCCATTTTTAATTAAAGGTTCCGAATTTTAGTTATGTAAAGATTGCTTCATGATCAATGTTTCCTTTAGGTGTATCCGTTATTAAGTTACATTAATTTTTAGCGCGTGTGTGTTGCATGTATGTATTGCGTCAAGCAATAAATATATATATAAATTATGGAAAAAAATAATTATTGATGATAAAATAAATATAATATTTATTTAAATGATAAAATAAATATTATTACACTAATAGTGATTATTCAATAGTTTCTTACCTCATAAATATGATGAATTTCATTAGTATTAATATCTCACCTAACGTAGGCTACTAAATTTTGATTTTTGAATACTACTTAGAACATTACAAAACAAAAAGAATATTTTGCACAGCAAGCCACATGTTATCTTGCGTCAAGTTGGCTCATTGATTTTCCCTCTTTGTCTGGCGTCATTGCTTGCGCCCTCTCATATTTTTAGTGTTCACATTTTTTATAATTACTCAACCTTCTAGAAATATTGGCTTGTCTTTATTCTTTTGTATTATTATTTTTCACTAGTGTTTAATAGTTATATGTATTCCAAGCTGGAAAATTTTAGGTAGAGAGAAAAAACGCTCTCCGTTAGAGATGATTTTATTTACAGAGATCAAATTTCATACTTTTAATTAATGATATAGGGATATACACTGTCTGTCATATACTTTGGTAGTTATTGTTCTATATGTCTTAATTCATGTGGTACATTTTTTAATCTGCTTTAAAAATTATACTCCGTATTACATTTTTATATTTAGAAATAAGTGAACTTTTTAAAAATTGTTCAAACCATATGTTTTACAAATATATCTTGTTAAATTTTATGTCTCGTTAAGTATGTCAGGTAAGATTGAACGGATAGAGTACTAATTGTTTCAAGATGAGTAAAACAAACCAGAGCTTTTTAAAATTCAAAATTAGAAAAATACAAACTCAATTGTTGAATAATTTTCAAACGAACGCAATTATGGCATTTGTTTATTTGTTTGTGAAGTCTTAACAACCAAAAGCAATTATGACATGGTTGTATATATGTGGAATGTGTTTTTATTTTCGGACTCAATTTTTTTTTTTTTAAATAGGCTGCGCGTGTTGTCAAACACCTTTACCTAGATAAATTAACCATAAAAAATGTGTCACAGTCTTTAATTATATGTATTGGGCACAATAAGTTATAATCCGTCATGTTTTTTACAAAAGGAGATGACATATTTTATATAATTAACTTGTTTATGTAACAAAAAACACTTGAAAATGCACACAAAAACTTTTCTAAAGGTTGAGCCAATAATATTTAGATATAGAAATACTTTCATGTATTAAAATGTTCAAATTATAATAAATCGTAATTAAAATATCTAAATAAAACTTACTCATCCTCCTAAGTTAAAAAGTATTGCAGGGACTTGTGAAAAAGGTGGTGGTACAGTACTTGGAGAAGAAATTTGGGCCCACACGGAAAGCCGAAAATCTGGTAGATCGGAATTTACCTCAAAAGAAGAAATGTCACCGCAGAAATGTAAATGGGCCCACACACGATAGATAAGTGGGCCTTAAGGCCCATAGGCCCACGTGAGATCCAAAAGGTAAAAGTGAGATTAGGTAGCATCTTAGACGACGTGTCCCCACTATTGGCTTCTCATCATTTCTTGATTTCATTTAGTGGTATGAAATTTTATCTTAAAACTTAAAAAATCAAGAGTTTTCTGATTCTTTTCTAAAATAGTGAATTAAACACTAGTGCTTTTTTAATTGTAGCTTTTAGGTAGCCATTTAAGTGAAGGAAGAAGGTGGCATTTTTTTATTTTTTTTTAATTAAAGTCCACTAGGCAGAAGGTGGCATTTGTTTCAAGGTTGAAGGCAAAATTTAAATTATTTCACGAGAATCTATGTAAGAAAAGACACCTACAATTCACTTTACCGTCTTCGCATATATACTTGCCTAGTTGCCTACATTAATCAATTCTAGTGTATCTGACTTTACTCAAAATGAGTTGATTGTTTCACTGTTAGAGTCACACATGAGAGTGATGGGTAATGAGGCAATTAAAATCCATTTTAATTTGTTTGTCTTACATTTCTATTTAGCCTGTTTTAAAAAAATATTTTTTTTATTTAACAACCCTTTATTGGTAACATACCACATGATATAGAGTGAAGAACATTTTGGTACATGCATATTTTTAATTGTGACTACAAGATTGAAATGTTTTCTTTATTTTTTTATACTCTGTACGCAGCCAAGCTAAGAATTGAAAGTGAGAGAGTATGATTTTTTGCAATTTTCTCCTCATAAACTAGCTTTTAGCATAGAAATTGGCTCAAATTCCTTTTTATCATAATGTTATAGCGGAGTCATTCTAATTTCGATTTTCCCAATATCGGATCCCATGTTTTATTGCTCAACTCTAGTATCTAGTTTTGGCGTGCAAACTGCAAAGAAGTTAGATAGAACCACATTGATGCCGAACGGGAATTAATCACTTCATGTGGTTTTGGTATCATCACCTCATGAGGTAGTTTTTTAGGTAGAAACTCAAGATTCGTTTTCTTATAATGATATTGAAGTCAGACACATTCATAGTTTTTGGATTACATAACATTGACCCCATGTTAGATTGTTTTGCTGTAATATCCAATCCTCAGCTTAAGAAGACGTTAGAGTTCGACCTCAGAGTGGGATAGAGTAATTGATCTCCTTATGCCACATTTCACAATTATCACCTCATGATTTAAAATTCAATTAGCTCAAGGTCTATCCTCTTATCAATCAATTCGCGACTTATAGGAGTTATTAGTTCTTCAAGCCAAAACTGAACAAGACCTACTTTAAACTCATAAATTTGGTCATCTTTTTTCTAGAGAGAGTGGGGCCAAAGAATATAAAAGAAATTTGGAGACATTGAAATAAAACACAAATTATTAAAGGGAATTCAAACTCATGCATTATTAGTACCTGAATTCTGATTTTATATTATTAGACGACGTATGCGCAGCACGGGCCCAGCACTTTGGATTATCATGTATCTATGTGTATGTAGTTGTGTTTGGATAGTGCTAATATATATATATATATATATATATTCAAAATACGATTAATATAACATTGTAGTTTGTGCTCCTTATCCAAAACTTTATTATATTAGTGTTTGCTACGAATACTGACTTTCCTGATTTGGTTATCCAATTGAAAGATTTGAAATACACTTTGTCCTACCGAGTTTCATGTCATCATCTCTTTCTAATCAACAACACTGAAAAACGCTTTCATGTATCAGCATCTACTGTAGTCTTAAATTTTTAAGTATAGACCAACTTCATCATTTTAAGAAAATATGTGTATACGTTTCTTAACCGTTTATATTTCGTCTTCTCGATGTTATTCCTCATTATTTGTGTAAGACGTATGTGAAAGGGTATAAGTTTAAATCTTTTGATTTGACTTCTTTAGCGGTTTTTGTGTTCAATTTAAATCGTTATTTCTTTTTTCCTAAATTTCTCTTCGGTAAATTTTTTGTAAGCGTACCTTTACCATTTTCTGAACTTATAATTATTATTTAAATGCCATATTTTTTTTTCTTCACGTGGATCCCACCTTAATTTTTTTATTTTTTTTTACAATTATTTCCTAATTCTTCACATGGATCGCACCTTAATTTTTTTTTATCTCAACTATTATGGAAGAGTGGGCCCCACCTTAATTTTTTAAAATTTATACTATTATAGAAAAGTGGGCCCCAACTTATTTTTTTTTTAAATTTCTACTATTATAGAAGAGTGGACCCTATCTTAATTTTTTTTTTTAATTTACTATTATAGAAGACCGTTTATATTTCGCCTTCTTGATGTTATTCCTCATTATTGGTGTTAGACGTATAGTATAAGTTTAAATCTTTTGGTTTTATGACTTCTTTAGCAGTTTTTGTATTCAATTTAAATCGTTATTTATTTTTTCCCGAACTTCTCTTCTTTACATTTTCTCTAAGCGTACCTTTAACATTTTCTGAACTTATTATCATTATTTAAATATCCTAATTTTTTTTTTCACTCCTACTATTATAAAAGATTGGGCCCCATTTTTTTATTATTTGTTCTACCATTAGTGAAGATTGGACCCCATCTAATTTTCTTTTTTCATTTTTTTGCACGGATTGCCCTTCTTTTGGGGTGGTCTTTGAATTTTGCCCCTCATATTTGTGGTCTTTAAATTTTGCCCTTCGCTTGGATACCTGAGGTTCTGGGTTCGAACCCCCGCTCAGGCATAAAATAAAAAAATAATTTCGCAAGGCAGGGCTGGAGGGAGTGTATGCCGGATCCGACGTAAAGTCCTTAAGGAAAAACTAAAGTTATGCCGGAGGGGGCATAACTTTTGCTCAAGGCATAGTTTAGTTATGCCTTATGGGGCAAAACTTTTCCTTAATGAACTATGCCTTATGGGGCAGACTTTTAATTAAGGCATAACCAAAAGTATGCCCCATAAGGCAGAACTTTCTCTTAAGGTATAGACTTTGCCTTATAAAGCAAATTTTTAGTTATGCCTTAAGGAAAAATTCCGCCTTATGTGGCATACTATAAAAGTTTGCCCATTAAAAGTATGCCCCCGTCGGCATAAACTTGTGAAGGAATTACCAAAGTTATGCCAGACCCGGCATACTTATGCCAAGTCTGCCCATAAGGCATAAGTATGTCGGGTCTGACATAAGTTTGGTAATTCCTTAACAAGCTTATGCCGGTGGGGGCATACTTTTAATGGGCAAACTTTTATGCCGGACCCCGGCATAAACTTGTGAAGGAATTGCCAAAGTTATGCCGGACCCGGCATACTTATGCCAAGTCTGCCCATAAGGCATAAGTATGTCGGGTCCGACCTAACTTTGGTAATTCCTTCACAAGTGTAGGCCGATGGGGGCATAGCGAAATTTATACTCTGCCTTTCAATTTTTTTAAAAAAAAATTTGACTGTGTGGGGGTTCGAACCTGGAACCCATGGGGTTTAGCCGAAGGGCAAAATTTAAAGATTTCAACTATGAGGGGCAAAATTTAAAGACCACCCCCAAAAGGAGGGCAATTCTGCGAATTACCCTTCTTTTTTTAACAATGTTTCTACCAGTAGAGAAGATTGGGCCCCACCTTTTTTTATATAATTTTTCTACCATTAAAGAAGATTGAGGCCTACCCCTTTTTTTTTTTTTTAAATATAGACTGACGACGAAGCATGAGTTTAAACCCATGCTTCTATATAGTTAAAATATCCCGCATAACACGTAAACTCTTAGAAAACTTATGCAAATATTATTTAAGAAAAATAAAAATAATAACCAAGTGTGTGCAAATTAATTGTAAATTTGTGTCGAGATTAATCTTCACAAATCCGAACCAAACGCCTATAGTGAAATTTCCTACATTACTTAGATGCAACGTGTATTTAATATGGTTAGACACCTAGGCCGGAACTCAAATATTTAGACCACTAAATTATCTTTTTTCTTTTAGTTTTAAAATATAAAATTTTAAAATGAAAGAAATTAAAAGGAGCAAATGTTTAACGGCAAAGTGGCTAACATCTAGCTGTTAAGACTGTGCGTCAAAAAGTGCGAACTATGTTAGCCGAGTTGGGAGTCGCGTTTAACGCGTCGGCTTCTAAATAAAGCCGATAACACGCCTCCACCGTCAAATACTACTAGTAACCCAAGATATTTAAATATAAGTGACCTTTTAAATTTTAAAATTGAGGGGAGTTGATTCAAGTTTTAATTATTGAACAGAGCTAATTATTTTTTATTAGTGATTAGGGGGTTTTAAGCTTGCCCAACAGTTTTATTTTTGACACTTTGACCCTCAACTTTATTTTTAACACTTTGCCCTCAAGTTTTATTTTAAACACTTCGTCCCTCGTCCCCACCCCCCTCCCTACCCCCATCCCCCACGCCTCTCCCTGCCTTTTCTCCCCACCCCCCACAAAAAAAATGTTTTTTTGAAAAATATTTTAAAAAGTTCTTTTTTGTTTTTTTGCACCACCCACACCCCTGCCCCCGACCATGCCCGCCCCCACCAAAAAAAATATATTTTTAAAAAAAAGCTTTTTAAAAGCTTTTTTTGTTTTTTTTCACAACCCCCCACCCTGTCCCCAGCCCCTGACCACGCCCCTTCCCTTGCCCCCCACCCCCACCCCCCACCAAAAAAATATTTTTTAAAAAAAGAATTTTAGAAGTTTTTTTTTTACACAACCCCCACCCCCTGCCCCCTGCCCCCAGCCCCCCACCACGCCCCCTCCCATGGCCCCACCCCTACCCCCACCAAAAAAAATATTTTAAAAAAAAAAGATTTTTAAAAGTTTTTTTTTATTTTATTTTTTTGCACCACGCCCCCTCCCTAGCCCCCCACCCCTACCCCCACCAAAAAAAAATTTAAAAAAGATTTTTAAAAGTTTTTTTTTTTTGGTTTTTTTGCACCACCCGCCCCCAACCCTCCCAAAAAAAATTAATTTTATTTTAAAAAAAAAGTTTTGAAAAGTTTTTGTTTTTTGTTTTGGGCATCATCCCCCTGCCCCCTCCCCGCGCCCCCACCCCCTACCTCTAAAAAAAATTTATTTTTTTTAAGAAAATTTGAAAAGTTTTTGTTTTTGATTTTTTCACCACCCCCACCCCACCCCACCCCCCCCACCCCTCCCCAGCAAAAAAAATTGAAAAGAATTTTTTTTTTCTTTGGTTTCTTACTCCACCCACCCACCCCAAAAAAACAAAATGTTTTGAATTTTTTTTATTTTTTGCACCACCCCACCCCCCAAAAAAAATCTTGAAAAAAAGTTTTGAATTAGAGAGAGAGATACCTCCTCCATATGTTGATCCTAGCAAACCCGGAAGAAGGCGGACAAAGAGGAGGCGTGGAATCGGGGAATCATTGCGAACGAGAAAAAACAAATGCTCTTTATGCAAAACAATTGGCGCAAAAAAAAAACATGTCCAAACCGAAATGCTCCATAGTTGTTAATTGCACTGTGTTGTAATAATAGTTATTTGTTGGAACTTTATGACATTTTAATGTTGTTCTTTTTTAGAATGATAATTTCTGTTCTTGGTGTTCGTGAACTTGGTTTATATGATATGTTGATCGTGTTCAATCACAAATGTGTGTATTTTTGTTAATAAAATTGCTGAACAACTTCCAACAACTAATGAATCTGTTGCAACAGCTCTGTAACTTGTTGTGTTTTATCCAACAAGTAACAAGACTTGTTGCAGTAACTAGTATCTTATTGGGTTTTATCCAACTGCTAAAGGATTTTCAACAAGTAAGCAATTTGTTGCAACAACTGACATGCCTTGTTGCAGCAACTAAGTTACATTTTGGGGTTTTTCCAACAAGTGGAGTGACTTGTTGCAGAAACTAGGTAACTTGTTGTGTTTATCCAACAAGAGTAAGGACTTGTTCAACAACTATGTCACTTGCTGCAACAAATACTACAGTTGTTGCAACAGATACTACACTTGCTGCAACAGATATTACAATAGTTGCAACAGATACTACTTGATTCACCCATATTTAGTGATCAACAAAGGGAAATCAATGATATTTAGTGATAAACAAAGGAAATCAACGATATGTAGTGATCAATTTATAATACTTAATCAATTTGATGGTATTTTGAGTCAGGAAAGATGATCTACTAAATCAATATGCACTAAATCCAATGATCATTAGAGTGAATTGATATCAACTACTTCATTCACCCATATTTAGTGATAAACAAATGAAATCAATGATATTTAGTGATTAATATATAATACATAATCAATTTGATGGTATTTTGAGTCGGGAAAGATGATTTACTAAGTCAGTATGCACTGTGAACTACTTGATTCACCCATAGTTAATGATAAACAAAGAAAATCAATGATATTTAGTGATCAATGTATATACTTAATCAATTTGATGTATTTTGAGTCAGGAAATATGATATACTAAGTCAGTATGCACTTAATCGAGTTATCATTAAAGTGAATTGATGTGAACTACTTAATTCACACATATTTAGTGATAAACAAAGAAAATCAACGATATTTAGTGAACAACATATAACACTTAATCAATTTGATGTTTTTTGAGTCAGGAAAGATGATCTACTAAGTCAGTATGCACTAAATCGAGTGATCATTAGAGTAATTTGATGCGAACTACTTGATTCACCCATATTTAGTGTTAAACAAAAGAAATAAATGGTATTTAGTGATGAATATATATATATATATATATATATATATATATCCTTAATGAATTAGATAGTAATTTCATGTAATTTCACGGATTAGATGGGCAATTCTAATTGTATTCTTCCTAAATCGAGTGATCATTAGAGTGTTTTGATGTAAAGTACTTAATTCAACCATATTTAGTGATAAATAAATGAATTCAATGTTATTCTCAATATAAACAAAGGAGTTTAATGTGATCAATATCGTGAATATGTTGCAACAATGGAAGAGTTGTTGCAACATATGAGATATCTGCTGCAACATATGAGTAAGTTGTTACAACATATGAGATACCTGCTGCAACATATAAGTAAGTTGTTGCAACATATGAGATATCTGCTGCAACATATGAGTATATTGTTGCAACATATGAGATACCTGCTGCAACATATAAGTAAGTTGTTGCAATAATTCAAATCTGTTGCAACAACTAAGCAACTTGCTTAAACATCTGATCCATCTGTTGAAACAGATTAATAACTTGTTACAACTTCTTCAAGTGTATGATCTGTTGCAACAATTAACTCATATGTTGCGACATATTTTTTAGTTTTTGCAATAATTTAAGCCATTGTTTGATTTTTCCAACAAGGTGAATAATTTATTGCAACAACTAAGCAACTTGTTTAAAAAGATTAGTAATTTGTTGAAACAGATTAGTAACTTGTTGAAACAAATTAGTAACTTGTTGCAACATCTTCAACAATTGCATGCATCTGTTGCAATAATTAGTAAGCAAAATAAATAAGTTCATAAACAGAAATTGTTCAACGGCCACCTTGGTTGCAAATACCACAGTTGATCAAAATAAATAAGTTCATAAACATCATTCACAAATAACATAAAGGACAAAAAAAAACAGAAATTGTTCAACAGCAACCTTGGCTCCAAATACCACAACTTAAGTAATAATTTGTTCAGCAACTGCCTTCTAAGGTGTAGCAAATTTCCTTGATCTACTCCATCTCCTCCAGTTCCATCATCAGTTTCTTCATCTTCTAGTTCTTCTTCACTTTCTTCATTTGTATTTACTGCTTCTTTGCTCAGTTCTTCATCTCTTTCTAAGGATTGATTGTCAGTTTGGCTGTTCAATTTGACAATATCTTTCCTCAACATTTGCTGATTCATAAATAAATTGTCTACTTGTTGCAACACGTGTAGAAATTGTTGCAACAACTACAAATCTGTTGGATATCTTCTACAAACAGAACCAAATAACTGAAGCTATGTCCAACAGATTTGTAGTTGTTACAACAGATTGTCTATTTGTTGCAAAAGTGTAGAACTTGTTGCAACAACTACAAATCTGTTGGATATCTTCTACCAACAAAACCAAATAACTGAAGCTATGTCCAACCGATTTGTAGTTGTTGCAACAGATTGTCTACTTGTTGCAACAAGTGTAGAACTTATTGCAACAACTACAAATCTGTAGGATATCTTCTACAAAAAAAAACTAAATAACTGAAGCTATGTCCAGCAAATTTGTAATTGTTGCAACAGATTGTCTACTTGTTGCAACAAGTGTAGAACTTGTTGCAACAACTACAAATCTGTAGGATATCTTCTACAAAAAAAAAAAAAAAAAATATAACTGAAGCTATGTCTAACAGATTTGTAGTTGTTGCAACAGATTGTCTACTTGTTACAACAAGTGTAGAACTTGTTGCAACAACTACAAATATGTTAGATATCTTCTACAAACATAAGCAAATAACTGAAGCTATGTCCAATAGATTAGTGAGTCGTTGCAACAGATTGTCTACTTGTTGCAAAAAGTGTAGAACTTGTTGCAATAACTACAAATCTGTTGGTTATCTTCTACAAATAGAATCAGATAAATACAGGAAAAGAACAAAAAAACTATATGTTGGATATATTTTCCTAAACCCTGACCAAGCCAGGCAGCAACAGAAAAAACATCTATTCACTACAAACTTTTCCTAAACCCCCAAATAAAGAAAATCAATACTTAAAAAAAAAATATTGGAGGGGGGGGGGGGGGGGGGGGGGGAGGTGGCTGGTGAAAAAGCAAATAAAATAACAAAATTTTAAAAAAAAAATTGCGCTGGGGGAGGGGGAGCGGGGTGGGTGAGGTGTGGAAAGAAGAAGAGTGGGGACTGGAAAAAAAATCAAAACTTTTTTTTTTTTTTTTTGGTAGGGGGGAGGGGGTTGATTCCGCGGGGGGAGGGTTGGGGGGGGGGTGAAAAAACAAATAAAGAAATTAAAATTTTCTTTTAAAACAAAAAAAAATTAAAAAAAAATGGGTCGGGGGGGTGGGGGTGTGTGGGGGTGGAGGAGGAGGAGGAGGGGGTGCTGGTGAAAAAGCAAATAAAAAATATCCAAACTTTTCTTTAAAAAAAAAATTGGGGGGGGAGGGGGGGCGAAGGGTGGGGCTGGGGGCGGCGAGGGTGGGAGGAGGAGAAGGGGGGCTGGTGAGTTTTTTTGGATTAAGTTGGGATCTTTTTGTATTTTATAAAAGATTAAGAAGTTTGAAAAAAATACATTTTGGACCTAATCTTCTTAATCCTAAATGTAATTGGGTTTTGATTTGATGCGGTCCCCACAAGTTACTTATACTAATTTCACAACTAAAATGTAACCTTTAGTTAAATCTTCCTAGTAACCCACTAGACCATTATCCATTTTGGATCTTCTCTATTAGTTCTATTTTTTTAACACATGCAGTTGGCATAATATTAGGGTAATTATTTTAGTTAGACGCTTATAAAGTGAAGGGAATAAGTAACATACTAGGAGTATTAATTAACATGATTAAACATTAGTATATAAGGGTTGAGTTTGAATGAATTTAGTAACTTTTGCTTAGATCATTAATTTATATTATAACTTCTATAAAATATGTATAAATATTTTATTTCGAACCTTGATTTAGCTTAAATGGAATAGTGAGGATTCATGCAACAGACCTTAACTTGTTTGCTATTGGGGTGTGGTGTAGTAATAGAAATTTATGTTACTATTGATAATCAATTGCGATGATAGTAATTAAAATGAGTTCTCGTACCACCAAAGGGTTGTTGTAAACTGAGGCAAATCTAGAATTTCTAGAACATTAGTGCACCACTAAAAATAAGAATGAAAAATATATATTAAGTGTGAATTGGTCCCTAATCCTCTAGGTAAACAATTCAACATTCGACCAAGTGCACCCTTTAGGGGTCGTTTGGTAGATAGTCGAAATTATCTCGGGATTATAATCCCGGGACTAATTTATCCCATCTATTGGGATTATTTTATACCATCTAAAAGATGTTATAAAATAATCTCAGTATAAGTGGGATAAGAAGGTATAAGCTGGGATATGAATTCTAGCAGATAATATTATACCAATTTTAAAAAATATATATACATAAAATACAGCTTTACGGAAAGACCATGGGTTCACGTGCCCCAAATTTAGACTATAAAATCGCCCATGGTTGCGAAATGGATATTATCCCTCTATCTTTAACCAAAGTCTCAAATTCAATTAAGGCTCCCATGTGGTACCAGATACCAAAATGAGAAACTAAAATAGTCAAGCTATAATTCGATTTCAAATTTAGAACCCATTATCTTTAAATACCAAAATGAGAAACTAAATTTGTGTACACCAGTAAGCCTCCTAGTTGCAGTCTTTTGACGGAAGCACTCCATAAGTTAATCTCAAGTATAGTTGCTATATTTCTAGCACTAGTTACATTTATTAATAATTAGTTTGGATGATTTTGCTAATTTTAAAAAATTAAGAGATATAAATCATAGTATTTCATATTTGTTTGGAAAAGTGCGTTTCAACAATCAAAATCTTAGATCACTCTACACAGTTAAAACAAAATACTTTAAAATTTTAGACCATAGTTTTTTTTAGTCTCAATTGAGTCATTAGTATCCGTACACATATGCTGACGCGTGTCCCCATAAAACGCGGTTTCATTTCCCCTCTCTATTTATTCCCCGTTTTCCTCACCATTTTCTCCTCTCAAACCTCAAAAAAAATCTTCCATATCCATCTCTCAATTTTCTTAAGTCTTTTTCTAACTTTAATCTTATCGGATAAACATGATATAACATCCATTTTTGAGCTGAAAATCACTCAGTTTTATCAACTTTTAACAGGAGTTCTAGTGAAAAAAATTGATTTTTTTTTGTTAGATTCGTATCTAATCTTTAAAACAGCTTCTGGGTCTTTCTCAAACTTCATTTTCCTCTTAAAAACATGTTATAGACATCCATTTTAAGCTTAAAAACACTCAGTTTCATCAATCTTTAACAGAGTTCTAGTGAAAAACTCGAGGAAAAAAAAATAGTTTCATCTTTAATCCTTGAAACAGCTTGTGGGTCTTTTTCAAACCTCATTTTCCTCTCATATCATTTTGAGTTTAAAAACAGTCAGTTTCATCAATCTTTAACAAAGTTTCATAAAAAATTGAACTTTTTTTTTTTTAAGTAACAATGACGTCTTCTGATAATTTAATGACAATGGAGCAATGGTTTTTTCGTTCTACCTTTAATGAACCTTGGTTTCCAGATACGTCTGCTAAAGAAACCGAAGCCTTAACAAAAGTGCTTCAACAAAAATCATCATTTTCCGTTGATGACGTCATGCCTACGGTGGAAATGACGTCATCCCCGTTTATTCAGACACCGACTGTTTCCGGCGGGTCGGAAAACGAGACCGCCGTGTCTAAACGGCGGAGCAACGGCGGCGTCAGCAACAAAAAGATCGTTAAGCGTAAGCCACGCGCTTCAAAGCGCGCGTTGACTACGTACATAACTGCTGACGTGGATAGTTTTAGACAGATGGTGCAGGAGGTGACCGGTGCGAAATTTGGTGGGAACGGACACGTGGCGGTTTGTTCTGTTTTGAAACCGGAGCCTAGACGACCGGTTGACCGGGTACAGCAAGTTAGCTGTTTACCTACACTTGACACGTCAGCTTTTTTACTGGACCCCACTTCGTCGTTTATGCAACCACCAACACACGCGCCGCCGTCTGCGGTGGTTGGTGACGGTGGTTATTGTTTTGACTCTTTTTCGGGGTTTCCTACCCTTGAATCAGGAATGTAATGATGCTAATGTTAGTAGTACTAGTAGTTAAAGTACTTATTTTGTAATATTAGGGACTGTATTGTAATTTTATCTTTGTAGTTAAGGGAGGGGTAAAATGGGAAAATCAGATCTGTTCATAGTTGTTGTAGCTTTGGGGATACAATGTTTCTGATGCTGAAATGAATCATTAGAAGATGATGTTTTCTTTCTTGATTTTGTTTAATTTTGGGGTAAACAAAGGGGAATGTGTATTGGTTGGTTGGTTTATTATTTATGTATGATGATGTTTCTTTAGTTTTTCAATTTCTCATTAGCAGTGTAAATGCTTTTCTTAAGCTCCAAGTTTGTTCTTTTTTGTTTCGCACTTGGCGTCTGGCACCTTTAGTCGTGAGTAATTTGAATTTGTGTCGCATAAGGTTAATTTGAGGAATGTACATTTTCTATCAGGATTTTTTTTTATTCGCTTTTGGAGGACATCATACGTTTTCTATCAGGATTTTTTTGTTATTTAGCGAATGGTTCTAGACATTTTGTCGTTTTCAGAGCTTGTCTCGTTGGTGTTTGACACTTGTTTTAGAGTTGCGAGTAATTTGAATTTGTTTCGCGTAAGGTTCGATCGATTTTTGTTATTTAGCGAATGGTTCTAGACTTTTTGTCGTTTTCAGAGCTTGTCTCGTTGGTGTTGGACACTTGTTTTAGAGTTGTGAGTAATTTGAATTTGTTTCGCGTAAGGTTCATCGAAGGATGTATACTTCTATCAGGATTCTTTAAATTACGATAAAGATTACTAAACACTGAATGAGAGCCCAAAAAAAAAAAACTCAAAACACATCTTATGAATTTTTGAAATTCAAAATCTTGAAAACAAGTAGTAGTAAGTTAATTACAACAAGGTACACTAAAGTAGTCCCACTTGTATTAAATATCAATATCAATATACCGAGCAAAGTTTTTTAGAGTAAGATGGGAAAAGGTGTTAAGCCCATCTGATAATCTGATCTATAAAATCATTTTTTTTTATGTTTCTTATAATAATATTTGCTAGTATGTCCTGGCAACTTGTATAGAGAATAATGTTATTGTTCTTGATTTGGGATACCTTTTTTAATGTTCTTGGAGAATTAAAACAAGAACTATAGCTGCAATTCTTTACCCAAGTCATGTGGAAAAAACTAAAATAATAACACTATGACATATTTAGATTAGGTTGACTTTAGGTCTAGAGTTCCTGAAGATGTATCCATATATTATTATGCATGATATCCCGTGGGGTCTGTGTTTGTGTCATCTACTAATCTTAATTTTATTAGAACATCAATGAGTTGTTTATGAAGTATTTGCAATTGAAATTTCAGTATATTGTCTTTATTGTTGGACTTGGTCATTGAGCTCTAACCACCAAGTCACATAAAATAGAATTTCCTCAATCATTTCTTAATTGGAGAATTTAGCGAAGGTTAACGGAAATTTCCATTTTTAATATTCTTCTCTTTGGTTTTTATTTAAGTATATTCGGCGTTCACAACCCACTAGCCCGACTAATTTGAATTTATGTCGTAGCTGAGATGAAACTAAAATTTGAAGCTTATAGATTTTGAATTCTAATTCATTTGAGTTACTAACTCTAAATTAATAATTTGTACATATGTTGATAAGATTTAGATGAAATTATTAGGTTTAGCTGAACCTATAACTCATATTCTAGCTATACCTTGCATGTTGGGTATGGCAACTAGGGGAGGAAAAATACTTTCAATCGAGAGAGAGGTTCTCTGTTTTCAGGACTCGAATTCAAAAGTTCTAGGGATTTAAATAATCGAGCAAGCTCTTGGAGGTCCTTTTCTAATTTTCTTGTTTGGGAAGTTTTTATTTCTTTATATTTTATTACTAGTATATGTTAATGGAGGATTAAAAAAGGCTATTAAACAAGAATAATAGCTGCAAATGTTTACCCTAGTCAAAGGGTTACTGCATGGAGACAGGAATAATATTCTGACATGTTAGGTTTCTTTGCATACCAAGGTTGACTTAGGGTCTAGATTATATGAGATCTTTTGGCATATTTATTCTTTAATAAATAAGAATAATTAATTGTTTATAAATTTATGCTAATTGAAAATTAAAGTACATTGTCTTTACTGTTGGACTTGGTCATGGAGCTGACCTCCAAGACTTGCAAGAAAAATAATGATAATAAATATAAATGGAAATGACATAGGCATGAAGGACTGTTGACATATTCAAACTAAGTTACTAATTTTGTAACATAGCTAATTCTGTACCAGCACAAGGATTGTTAGTGGTTCATCTCGCAAGAGATTTGTTGTAAAACTTATCTTAGGCAGATTTAACATTAAAAAAAAAAAAAAGATTAACAATGAAACGAGAGAAGAAAGTTAACGACCGTATAAAACGAGATAAAAAAATTCAAAGATTGAGAAGCCTTTTGGTTTATAACTCAAGGGGATAAGCTTTGGAAAAGGATTAGTAATTCTGGAATAAAATAAAAAAATTACACATTTACCCTTCTCGAAAGCTTTTGTTCAAAACTTTTTTTAAGAAGTAGTACAATGTTAATATTTGAAAAGAAATTTTATCCTTACTTCTCAGTTTAAACCAAATACATGTCTTATATTATATCCTGTAAGTTTTATCTTTAGTCTCAAAAATCAAACACATATTTTATATTATAGTACATATTTTATTTTTAATCCAATGAACAAAATATCTATTAATAAAAGTATATATATCACTAAATTATTTTTGTTATTAACTAATTCTCATATTATGGTCCCCTCATTATATCACCGGTAGAACTTGTTCATAAACCAAGCGACCTTTTTAAAAATACAAAGAACAAGGACTAGAAATAGTACTCTTTTTTGGATTCTTACTCAGTATATAATATTCTCTCTGTCCCAAAAAGATTATCGTTTTTCTATATTTAGAAATAATTTAACTTTATGAGATGATTTATAGTCACACAAATATCTAAGGTTTATTTTGGACCACACATTTTAAAAGTTTTTTTTTATTTTTTAAATTTTGTGTCAAGTCAAAAAAAAAAAAAAAAAATTGGGACGGAAGGAGTATCTGCTTTTGACATTCGTTTTTTAAATTTTGTGTCAAGTCAAAAAAAAAAAAAAAAATTGGGACGGAAGGAGTATCTGCTTTTGACATTCGGCTAATCTCTAAAATCAACATTTATTTGAAATTGATAGGTATTTGAAACAAATAGAGCAAGGATTGCAAAGAAGTTGATGACCACCTAACCGGCCATCTTGATTGATGCACTAAATGTCGAATTTGTTTGAGGGTTTCAATAAATCATATAGTCAAATAAAAGTTGCTGTACTTGATCGTACTGTCCTTCTATTTTGAATTGACTCGTCTCCCTTTGAATTATATTTTATATAAATAGTCCATCAGAATTATTGTTTACTTTTTTAGTCCATATACATAGATTATAGGCCTAGAGCCCGTTTGGATTGACTTATAAGTTGCCTATAAGCTATTTTCAATTTTTTTGAGTGTTTAGCTGGTCAATTTAAAGTCATTTTGTGCTTAAAATAAGCTCAAAAAAATAATTAGGCTTATTTGACTTAGCTTATCTAAAGCAGCTTATAAGCTGAAAATAACTTATAAGCCAAAAAAAAAATTAGATTACTCCAACTTATTTTTTTTAGCTTATAAACTGTTTGCAGCTTATAGGCATAAGCCCATCCAAACAGGCTCGTAGATTATATTGTGATTACATGTGGTTATTCACATATTATATGAAATTTTACTTTTACGTGATCAGGCGGATGACTATTCAAATTAATTCTTCTTTTTAATATATGGCTCAATTAGAAAATATTTGATTTTTTATCTGATAAGATGCATTTATTCATCAGTGAAACATCACTTTGGACATAAAATGTCCTCCAAGTTTTCATTTTTTGGAATAAGTATTTTGGCATAATTAAAGAAATATTTATTATTGCATATTAAATTGTGGTTTTTATAGGATTTCATAAATTTTAAATCACGAATCCGTCTTTAACAAGAACAAAGTCCAGTAATTTGCATTTTAAACTTGAAAATTCCCTTATTAGTTTCTTAATATTCTGCTTCTCTTTTTTTTTACCCCTCCCATTTAGAGTAGTGGTAGTAGTAGTAGTACTATTTTTTCCTTTCTTTTATTCATCTTTTCTTCAGTTTAACCTTTGAAGTAAAGAAAAAACACCAGAAATCTTTGGGGACCAAAATGGGTAAAATCACGTGGCAGTATGGTTGGGAACCAAACAGAAAAATTAATTTGGGTTGTTTGTTGACTTAAGACTTTAAGGCCCACTTTGGAGTTGTCTGTTAGAAGAGCAATGACGTGTCCTCAGGTCAATTTTCAATCACCATCCAATTATTAAATGACTTTTTTGGCAGTTTGTAAGTCAAGCATGATGTCATGATTATTACAGCATGATGCTATAATTTGTGTTTTGTGTGGTGAACAATTCTTTATATAGCCCTTCCTATGTAAAGTAAACTGAGAAGAGGAAAATGAACCACGAATGATTTTGGTGGATGTTCAAGTATAGAAAATGAATTTACTTGAGAGGAAGCTTGTTTTCTTTAATAGGTCTTATGCAGAGAGAATCCCGGCCAATTACTTGATGCTTCAAAGCAGATACTAAATACCGTGCGAAAACTAATATAAAAAGAAACAACAACAACATACTCAGTGTAATTTCACAAGTGAGTTTGGGGAGGGTAGAGTGTACCAGACCTTACCCCTACTTTCCAGGTAGGGAGGCTGTTTCCAAAAAACCCTCGGCGCAAGAAAAAGTAGGCCAAAAGGTCAGATAAGAATTGACGAAAGTAAAGAAGCCATGACACAATACTATAAATAAGCATTGTGAAGAAAAGAAACATGAGGCTCAGTACCCGCAAGGGTGGCTTAGTTAGCTGAGCATGGGGCTTTCATAATGGAGATCTCAGGTTCGAAACCCCCTGCCTACAATAGTAGGTTATTTGTCTTCTGGGTCGAGCTCGGCGCACGGGGCTTGCCTAGTGCTGATTATCTCTCCTGTGTGGTTTGCGAGCTATTACACAGGAGCTGGTTTACCCTTGCGCACCCGAAGAATAGCGATTGCGGGTTCACATGTCATAAAAAAAAAAATCGTCTGATTCAGTTTGTTTGATCTATTTCCTTTTCTATTTGTTTAAAAAAGAATAATATATTCTCATAGATGTATATGGAGTGATATTGGACCGACTTATGTTATACAAAATTACAAAATTAGAGGATACAGGTGTGGATATTGGATTGAATAGACCACACCTTTATGACTTGTTGAATTAGTAGAGATTTAACACAACGTTAATTCAAATTAAGTCGGTTTGATTGATGTTTTAGCATCTCCATAATTCAGTACATGACCTTGAAAAGGACATGCCTTCATTTGATTACTACTCTCTTCCTCCCACTTTGTAATGCACTTTCACTAAGCACATATTTAAAATAAGAAAAACAAAGTTTTATAACTTATACTAGTTTACAACAAGTAATAGATATTTATGTGATCATAAATCATCACACTAAAAGTAAAACACAAAGTTTAAAGCTAAATCGTTTTTAGATATATAAATATCATTCTTTTAAAGACAGACTAAAATGAAAAATGCATCACATAAATTAAGACGGGGAAAATAATTTATTAGGGGTGATTGAACTTATGTGAAGTTTCCACTGAAGAGAAGTTTTAAGACCAAGAAAAAAGTTTGTGTTCAACCCGTTTATTCTGCTATTCATGTATTGCTTCTTTAGATAGCGGCTTCTGTATCCTCTTGAGCTTTTAAGTACATTTTCAAGTGTTGATCCAGAATTGCTATTAATGTAATATCCACCAACTCTCCTATGATCATATCCAGCATCACTTTTTATATGGGATCCTCTTAAGGGTTGAGGGCCACTCACTATCCCTTTAAATATGAACTTCAGTTGACTTATAGCATCTCTAGTCGAGTAATAATAGCTCGTTTCATTTCAAAATGGTATAACGTTATATATGTAATGCCTGTTTGAACAAAAGGGTAGTTCGGTGCATGAAGCATCCTGCATATATACAAGTAGGATTTAAAAAAGAATCGCATAACAAGAAGGTGTATTGTAGGCTGCTCGATCCCGTGACCTATAAATCACACAAGGTTAACCCAAAAGCTTGTCTGAATAGTTCGTGAATTTTCTGTTCAAAAGCATAGAACCAAGTTGGGTAATTTGGGATGAAGCTAAGTTGTTTGGATACTGAATGATCCCCACGTACGCTTGGGTAATTTGAACCAAGTGACGTGGTTGCTAATGAAAGTTCCCCACGCTAGGGTGTGAATTCAGTTTCTTATTTCACTTCCCCTTCCCTAATCCCCCAACATAATAGAGATTAAAAAAAAAAAAAAAAGAGAGAAAATTTCACAAGTAGCTATAGTTTACAACGTAATTACGAAACGTAGTTACAGTTTGCGTATTTACGATTCACATCTACAGTTATGTTTTAGGAAGTAGCGAACTAACGATACAATGTACCCGCGCGCAAGCGAAATACATAGATACAAGATCAACTTACATACACTCCAATATACTTCACAATCATCATCCCAAAAACGCAATACATACAATTTATGTACATACAAACATACACTTGTATATTACTGTATTTTATTGTATCACGCTTTTATTGTATGATATACACTTGTATCATCACCATAAACCGCCTACCCACCACCAAAAATCACTTGTATGTCATTTTATTTTGTTGTATGACACTTGTATTTTTGTGAGATACAGGTCTATCACTATATCTCGTTTTCACAGATGGTGTTTTTTCCTTTTGATACCCTTTCTTTATGATAATCATCTCTACAGCCCCATAGCACGTGCTCCCCGCCTCCCCTTAAATCCACCATTCCAAATTAAAACCCTTTCTGCTTTTTTCCCTCAACCTTTTCAGCCGCTATACATGTTCCATTTGCCGGATCTTTGCTGTGAAATTGTAAGTGATATTTCCCATTATGTTTATCAATGTGTTTTCAATAGCTTTGGTTACGTGATATTAATGTCCTGTTGATTTCTAGTGGATTGAAATTGTTAAATCATAAGTAATAATTTGTTTTTAATGAGTAACAATATTGATCTGAAAATGCGAACACTAATTACAGGGGGTCATTTGCACGATGGTCCTTAAAAGGCACTGGTCTTTAATATTTGTCCCTCAAATTGTTGGTCTATAATTTTTTTCCTTCGCCTAATACCCTGAGTTTCTGAGTTCGAATTCCTGCTCAATTTAAAAAAAAAAAAAAAAGTGAATTTCGCAAGCTAGAAGTTTATAGCAAAATTAGACTTATTCGGGCAAAAGTTAGGCCTTAAGGCAAACTTTTACCCAAAATTAGGCCTTAAGGCAAATCTCTGTCTTAAGGCTTAACTTTTGTCCAAAATTAGGCTTATTCGGGCAAAGGTTAGGCCTTAAAAAAAACTTTCGCCCAAACTCTGCCTTATAAAGTGCCAAAACTCTGTCTTGCGATTTATTTTTTTACATTTTTTATTGAGCGAGAGATTCGAACCTGAAATCCATGAGTTTTTAGGCAAAGGACAAAAATTAAAGACCAACAATTTGAGGGCCAAAAATTAAAGGCCAATGCTTTTGAAGGACATTCCGCACAAAAAAATGTACAACAGTGGAGATGGTGGAAACCGATTGCGCCAATTTCGCCGGCGTTGACGAGCTAAAGAAGAAACTGGCTCTAGGGCCAAGAACAAAGATGAATACGCCGGATATGCTACAAAACCCAAAATGTAGCTATGTATCGCGATTTTTTAACTATAGTTATGCATGTATCGTATATACAGTCCATATGTTTGCCAACCGACCAGATTTTTTCATTAAAAGGCTCATTTGAATAGTCTATGAATTTTTTGCCCCCATTACTAAATGCTTAACGTGAAGTTATGTGAGGGAAAATAAAATATAAGTCACTTCTTTTTCAATTTCCCACAGGATGACCGGTACCCGCTTTTTGCCAGACTTTCAAGTATTTCAAAATATGTAGAGACAACAGTGGAAACGCTAAGCAGGCCTCAGCTCATTATACTTTTGAGCTAAGATATTGAGACATGGTAGCTCCTTGGTAGGCCAGACTAAAGAAGCAGGACGACTAATAGAGACTAGGATTTAATTAGACAGAAAGGGGAAGCATTAAGTTTAAACCTTCTCTCTTACATAACAATCCAATCTGGTATACAACGACAGACAAGCGGTAAGATGAACGGAACACACAGATAAAAAGGAGCAGCAACTCAAAACTTTTAAAACTCACGAGACCTCAATATTTTCAAAGACAGCACTGCTCAGAAGATTTGGAAAGCACTAGTTTGTAAGCTCCATGATAGCGGAGACAATATCACCATCAGCAGCCTTGAGGGCTTTGACAGCTTTGGCTCTGGAGACTCCTGCCTGAGTCATAACCAACTCAATATCCTTTGGCTCTACACCGGTCTCATCAACATCCTCGTCATCCTGAGCCACAGTCGATGGCTCTGGCTTCGATATAACGTTGCTCAGATTAGGAGCCTTAAACTGCTCTGCAGCTTGACTCTGCAATTGTGAGCTCAAGTCCTCAATCTTTGCCTCACCAAATATGACATATGTGTCTGAATTTGGGCTCTTGAAAACATCTGGTTTTGAGATGACAAATAGAATCTGAACGAAATAAAAACAAAGAATCAGAAAGTTGTTCACTACAACCTAAGCAATATTGAAATAGATTTAAAAGAAAACAAGGAAAAAAGGAAGCAAGCAAATAATAACAATGCCAACTTACATTTTTGCTCTTCTTGACAGTTACACGGCTGACCCCTGGGATTGGCTTCATTCCTAGCTTTAGCATAGCTTTTCGGCTCTTCTTCTCACTCCTGCTCTGCTTTGACCTTCCACTTCCATCTCCAAGTTCTGCTAAAAACAATAAGCATTTAAGTATTGCCACAATAATCAGGGAAAAAGCAACTCTTCTGGCCTTTCTGTTGCATCTGGACATAGATAAATATGCAGCACTCCAAATGCAACTTCCAAGATTAATTCTTGGTTCTTCAGAACCCTTTTTATGAACTACAGGAATCATTCAGGCGAACACGATGACTTCGGCTAGTTTCTGATACGTTCTCTTTTTTATGGGTTTAGCTTGTCCATATTTTGTGATGGCCTTTTGGTACAGGGAGGCACCCCTTTGGATAGGGGTGTCAAATTTGGCCCAAAAGGTGATGGCCCGCCCAACCCGCCCAAAAATTTATGGGTTGAGCTCAAGATAATTTCATATTGGGCTGATTTTAGCCCAACCCAACATAGCCCATTTTGAAGTGATCTTCAACTTAGCCCAATACTAACCCAATTCTAGCCCATTTTTTAGATTTACTTAAATTTGGGTTTACTGCTTGAGATTTACTATATTTTTTTGTAATATATACACTTTTCTTGTATCATGTATCTTATAAGTTTGTGGTATTTTTAATATGAAGGGAAATATTTTTCACGAAAATATGTTTAATATGAAGGGAAATATTTTTCACGAAAATGCTTTTCTCGGAAATATTTACCACGAAAAATGTTTTCCACAAAAATATTTTTCACAAAAAATCTGTGAAAATATTTTTCGCAAAAAATGTTTTTCTAGAAAATAGATCCTTCAAAAAAACTGGGTCAAGTTGGGCGGGTCATGACCCAGCCCATTTTTAGCCCATTTCAGCCCATGTAACTTTTGGGCCAATGTTAGCCCAACCCATTTATTACCTCAGCCCATTCTGATTGGGTCAATTTCAGCCCAACCCGCCCATTTGACACTCCTACCTTTCGAGCCAATCTTCTATACATATTCAACCCATTTAGGTTGGTTATTTCAATACTCTGAAATTAGAACTCATGAAGATTGAACACCAGTGTTTATTCAATAAATTTAGAACTTATATATTATCAGTATGCAAATAACATATGAATATCTCAACTGACACCTACAAAGGATTTCGTCGAAATTTATTACAAATTATGTAGCTTTTGAAATGTAGCATGATTTTATCTGTGGAAAAATCACTATAGTTAGGGGATAGAGAAATTAATTCTTGTCTGCTCTGATAGCATGAAGAAATATATGAAAAATATAAGGTAAGGAATTAGAACTGTTTCTTCATGTTGAACCCAGTACAGAAGAGTTATCTTTATACACATTTGCTAAAGACTCCTACTAGGTAGCCAACCTTATGCAGTGGGGTGTATCACAACCACTTCTACACAATATCACTTGGGATCAATAACCTATAGATTACAAAGTCCTCCAACGGCTATTATACAACTATGTTTTAGGATTTCATTTCAACATACACACCAAACTGCTATTCTTGAAATTATCTAACAATTGGAACAGAAAGGTTCAATGGATTTGTTGTCCCAGACGGGATGTCATATCCATCTGACACAATCATGAAGAGTTAAACTTAAAAAACATGAATAATTCACATAACTTTTATTTGATAAATAAATGTACATACTTAACTTACAAAGATTAGAATAAAAACAAGCTCAGAAAACCAAACTAAGAAGAAAATCAAAAGCGCGGAATAGATAGGAGTAACTACAAAACAATGTGACAAACGATCAAACGAAACCTCTATTGATTTTATGTGACACACTTTTGACATTGGGAATAAACTAAAACGTTGACAAACTTACAAAAGTACTACTCCCTCCATCCCAATTTATGTGAGGGTGTTTGACTTGGCACGAAGTTTAAGCATGAAAGGAAGACTTTTGAAACTTGTGATCCAAAACAAGCCATAGATATTTGTGTGCCTAGAAAGCATTTCATTAAAGGGTTAAATGTGAAGTTTAAAGTTAAATTATTACTAAATATAGAAAGGTGCCATTCTTTTTGGACTGACCAAATGTCTAATAAATTGGGACGGAGGGAGTAATGAAAAAATATCAGTCTTCACAACTTCAAGAAGTACAATTTGGTAAACAATTTAAAGCCTACCATGACCTATCCAAACAGACAAACTTTACAAACCCTGAAAATAAGACTTTCCTAGTCTGGAAATAAATTATACGTACAACCTACTCACAAATCCCCGTGGTATCAAAGTGCGTCTCACAAAATCAAGGAGGGAATACTAAAGATACTTAGAAGTAGATGACGGCACTAAATTTACTTATGCAGGATTTTATGTAAGCGGTTTCGGTCTATTATCATAATTCCACACGGGTTAGGGTGTATGATTATGTTGCTTTAAAGGCTTTACTTCTTGTCTCATATTGATATTTACTTTAAATTATTTTCAAGTTGTAGTCCTATCAGGAAAAAAAAATCCCACATATATAAGAAATTTTTTGTGAAACGGTGTCAGATGAGATCCCTTTCTAAAGGAATGTCTCCCACACAACTGGCACTGATAAGTTGAATAATATCATTCTTATATGAGCTCAGAATTCTCAATTATGGTTATACTACACTTACCTTCAGCATCATCATCATCTTTCTCATCATCATCGTCGTCGTCGTCATCATCATCTTCTTCATCCTCGATGATGGGCTCCTCAGACTACAAGAGAAGTGATTAAAAAACTTTGTAAGCTTACACAAGGAGCAAAATGACCAGTTCTCTCCTGAGAGAAGCTGCTTTTATAACAAACACTTAGAATACACTTGAAGTTGATAACTTTTAGCATCCACACGTGGACTAAAGAAGCTTAAAACTTTTTCCATTTTCCTTCTTTCTTTGAACTTGTGTTCATAAATTTTATCATCCTACTGACTGTGGTAGTAGCCTCAAGAGATTCAACTTTTGATCTTTTGATAATGAAGATACAAACTTTCACTTATGAACACCATTTAGTGACTCCATGGTGGAGAAGCAAATTAATAGTTGTTTCCAAATCTTTATTATTTTCCCAATTTCTGAACAATCAATTAGCCTCCCAATGCAATAGTAACACCCAGAAATCGAATTCAACATACCAATACACGACAACAACAACAACTAAGCCTCAGTCACAAACAAGTCGGGGTCGGCTTGTATGAGCTTGCCCACATTGCCAGCCTTCAATTCATGATAAACCCTCAATATACCAATACATATGTGGAAAAGAAAGTTATGTTCAATCTTTCAATTGGAAAGACCATTCAAGATGTCCGAGGAAATCAGGGAATCACTAGTCTATTTACATATTTATTTTTCAAATTGCAAACTGATAATTACCCTGCCAACTCAGAAACCTTAAAATAGCCTCAATGTTCAAACTTCCACTAGAAAAATATCCTTTACAAATACGAACAAGTATATTACATGTCTTTTCTCAAAAATTTCTACAAATACACCAATTCGTTTGTCAATTAACCTAGACAATCGCAACACAAGCATTTAATATAACAAATGAAATATTAAAAACAAAACGCCAGACAAATCTCAAGCAATAAACTAAAAATCAAACTATTAACTCAAAACTTAAAAACAAAACATATCATGAACTAGCAAATAAGATCAAAATAAACTCCGTATCCACATTTCTGTAAAATATAAACAATCCATTTAAGTATAGCAAACAAAATATTAAATTAAAAACACGTGACAAATCTCAATCAATAAACAAACTATTATTAACAAATCAGACAATTACTTCAATTTTTTGTTGTTGGAGATGTGCGGCTAAGAGTTCTTCTTGTGATTGAGCAGTCATGTTTGAAGAGATTATTTGGTTTTTGCTTCAAAGAAACAGAGAAGAGTTCTAAAACCCTAAAACGGCGAGGACCAGCCTTTTACTTCAACACCTAGCCCAAAAGCGATGCCCATTTCTCCAATGGCCCGCCCCGGCCCGACTTGGATTTTTCTTTTCTTGGGTTATTTCCCTATTTTGTGCTGGTATACAATTTTTGCAACTCAAGACAAACAATTCTTTCTGCGGGTATGAGTTTATATTTTTGCATGCATTGTAATGTTCCACAAATTATATTCCGCGCCTTAACTTATGCCGCACAAGTTCTATTTTAAATGGCGAAAAATAAAAGATCAGTCTATTTGAAGAGAAAAATCGTGCAATTTGTTTCTTTTTTCTTCTTCTTCACCCATACCACTTTTAAGTTAAGTTATTTGGAATATATTAGGAATGACTAATCCAATGAAGCCCGTGCTCCCAAGATCAAGGTAATAATGCACTTCATGGGTTTTAATTGAGAAAATAATAATTTGTGTACGTTTCTTAGGCACAACTCTTTTAAGATGATAACTTCTTAATCATGTATTACTAATTTTTCAAGTTTTTAATCACATAATTAGATAATTTACTGAAAGAATTGTTATGGGAAAGCAAGTTTGCTAGGGAATAAACAGATATCAAAGAGACAGAGATAACTTGATGTTTAGTAATATAATTTAAAGTATAAAAAATGATTTCAAACTGACTATAATCATATGTTGAAAAGGACATTTTAATATTTTATGAATTTGTGAGCATATATTTTCTAGTTAGAGGTAGGAATAGCATATTTTTGTATTTATAGATTAATTACTCACAATTTCATGTGAAAATGGTTTATGCTAAAACAAATATGGTGATTGAAGTCTAGATTTAGATGAAATTAAAAAAAGAATTGAATTCATTAAAACAAAGTTTAAGAATTAATTTAGTTTGTCGTTAACTCATCTGTGCTTTATTCTTGAAAGAAAATTCTCTTACTCAACCAATTAAGGATTACATGATTTCTGATAATTTAAATTGTTTGTAAGAAAGAAGGATGCCATTATCATTATATTGAGGAGTTGATCACTTCATCTTTTCCTATTTTCTATCAAACTTAATTAAGCAAATTGAATAAAATTTAAAGCTTTTTCTTTTATTTTCCAAGATTTTAATCTGTTAATTGTTAAGAAGTTTTAAAAAAAAAAATATTGTATAATTGCATTATATCATTAAATCTAACTTTATATTTTCAGAAAAAATTCTTTTTACTAAAAATAAGATCAAGAGAAATTTAGTGGTGATTAAGAATTACTAAAAAAAAATTAATCGACCGAGTACTCTTCCAGTACCAAATGAATTCTTCAAAGTTATTATCACCACCATTTTAGATTATTTTTGTGCATAGTTTTTTTTTTCCAGATGACACCATCACTATTCACAACTTTTTAAGCATTTTTAAATGGCTCAAAATTGATTATATTTACCAAATGACTATGTCAACCTACGTAAAAATAAAATAAAGCAGGGGCAAAAATAAGACAGAGAAAAAATATATGCTATCAAAAAGCGTTTGAATCTAGAATTATTGGAAATATACTTGGGTACATGAAGTAATAAATAGTAAATTCAAGGGTAATTTGAAAGTACAAATCATTTTGGTTGGGCCAACCAAATAGTTACATTGTAACTATTACGGTGAATGAGTACTACAAAACTCATTACATTGTCCCTTATATATAGTAGTAAAATTAAATTTATAATTCTTTCAGATATCATATCATAATTATTATTTTTACTTCAATTTCTTTTAATTCTCTCAACTATTGGTTAGAAATGCCCGTTGGATCTTATTTGCACTGAATGGTAATTTTCAAATAAAAATGACTCTCCTATTAACAAAACTATGATGGCATTTGTGAAGTTTTGATTAAATAGGTTCCATTGAGTTATTAGTTATGTGGCTCCAATAATAAATAACTTGATCCATCTAGTTTCTTGAAAAATGTTTCTTTCTAAAAGAAAAACTTTCCAAGTACTAGTCTTAGTGAGCTTTAGATTGCGGGTTAACCTAAAACATCTAGAATCATTTTAGTTCAGCAATGAGGAACCGACTGTACAAGGCTAGAAATCATCGAGGTCAGCAACTAATAGACTTCAGATGAAAATAACTGAATAGTTATAACTAATCTATATAACAATTTAAGAGTTTGGGAAAACTCGATGGTTATAATTCGAGTTCCTTGTTGGGTTCCTCGTATAAATGATGTTATGAAGTCAAAAGTACTTCAAAATCCCAATTAGAAAACACCAAATTGATCGCGCAATGAGTTTTTGAGTTTAAAATTCGACTCGAGCTACAATGATCATCGACTTAGCTTTTCGTACTCTAACAATGGTGATCTCTTGGAAACTCAACCCCGTAATTACCGAACAGATTGTTCGGGTAATTTATGTGCAGGGTTTTACATTATTCACGTAGACCAATAAATCAATCACACCTATTTAGTTAAAGCCGCACATGTGTCATCTCATAATTAAGTTAAAATGAGAGATATTTTTCACCGTAAAGGGCAATTGTAATCCAATACATAGATGGAATAAGCGGCATTTTTAATGTGAAAGTTAATATGAAGAGCAATAATAGGTAGAAAAAATAAAAAAATTTAAGTCATTCCCAATACGTTAAGTACATTTCAAACCCTTTCCCCTTCAGAATATAACTGCATTTGCAACCTATTTGAAAAATAATCGCTACTTAAAAGTAAGGGACATTTACTTCCCTTTTTTTTTTTTTTGCTTCTTCTAAGTTTTTTCTACTTTTTCTTCTCTGCCAAACAAGAAAGAAAATAAATTTATAAACATGATAATATTGTCTCTTGTGGTGAGTATAAATTTGTTGAAATTTGAACGGTGGTAATTTGAATTTCTAGGCAATTTTCTTTATTTTTGTGCTTCTTATAACTGTTGTGATGCTATACTGCTATTCTTAAGTCACCCTTTGTAAATCTTTTATTCACGGTAGAGAAAATCACAATTAGTACTTATACGAAATTATATATAGCTTCTTGAAATTGCTATCAACAATCAAATAAACACTTTAACTATATAAGTGATCATTTAGGCACCTTTTTTTTTTGGTAGAGATGTGTGTCTTAACACGTTTTTTATTACACTATGTATGTGACTAATAGTCTAATAACCATCGTTGGCATGTTAAATGAATCAATGAAATATCACACGTGTAATTCTGAAGAAAACAAAGAAATATAATAATAATTAAAGAAATCAGGCGCTTATCTTTCCCTACTATTTTGCATCTTTCGTTTCATAACGCTTTTATGTCCCCAACAAAATTATTCAGTTGTTTCTTTTTGTTCATCAAGAATATTAGACCCTTCCTTTGCTTTTCTTCATTGTTTATTTTAGATCCTCCTTTTCTCATGCCGACAGCTTCTTCAAAAAGCTTAATTCGTGACTGTGGATGCAAATAAAATTGGTGTGTGCGAATAAAATTGGTGTGAACTATAAATTGAATTTCAATTGCAAATTATGAAGAAACTAGATAGCATGATGGTCTATGATATCTAGCTGACATTAATATATCAATGCTTTCATTAGTTCAAAACACTAACTTGTTCTACTAGAGAATTTCAACCTTGTTCATCTCCCACTAAGTTGAAAT
Organism: Lycium barbarum; assembly: GCF_019175385.1. Lineage (NCBI taxonomy): Eukaryota > Viridiplantae > Streptophyta > Magnoliopsida > Solanales > Solanaceae > Lycium > Lycium barbarum. Next base: position 128,263,887 of record NC_083344.1, read on the forward strand.
TCGTCAAAAAAACTACTAAATTGAAAATTTATATATTTAAATAAATTTATTTTAGGCTCAGTAAATGTATTCACTTTAGGTATTTTATGCAACCTCAGTGTTCTTGCAATAATCAGAATAATTATGGAAATTTTAGATTTATAATCTTTCATTTTATATTTGCAATATGTTCAAGATTTGGTCTTCAAGAGTGTTTAAATTTTTCTTGCTGTTCGTTTTGGTTGGTTGAGTCGAAGATGATAGTCTGCATTCACATTAGCTACCCGCCAAGTTAAATTTGTGGTATCGTGACCATTTTTTTCCGTGAAACAGTCGCTGAAGATTTCAAAGCTGATTGGTGAATTGGTGGGGTTGGCGGTTGGGCACAAACTTAAGTAAGTAATTTAACTTTATTTACACATTGAGATTTGAATGAGAACACACAATATGTCATGTCAGCATGAGGTGTTTACGAATATACCTCTATCAAATAGAAATGTGCTTAGTTCGCCATTTATATAGTTAATGTATTTATTTGACACTTGGGTATGGATTTTAGAAAGGTATTCATTCATTGTGCCAACATTTAACATAGCTAGAAGAATTAAAGAATGAGTACAAATTATTCAGCTAATGAGTATAAATTATTCAGCTTGTCTTACGTATTTAGTGAATATATACATACCCGCCCACATGAGCCTACACTGATTAGATTTGGTACATATCACAAAGATTACAATGAATCTTGAACTCAGGTAAGGAATTAATTTTCCTCTTATACCAATTCAAATTTGATTTAAATTTCATAAAATTTGAACAGTCTCAATTTAAATTTTAAAAACAATTGCCTGAAGTTTGAACAACACTAAGTTCAAAATTCAAGGACATGTCCATAAAGGTTAAAAAGAAACTACCAAGACATACAATTTAAACTTTAGCATAAATGTTTTTTGTGTTGCGGGAACAAACAACAAATTTTTGCTTTTTTCAAGAAGCAGAGCAGAAAAATTAAAGTTTTCAAGACAAAAATACACATATAAAAATAAATTATGTTTATCAAACTATCTTTCATTATTTTCACCCATATATAATTCAAACACAAATAAAACCTTCCCCTCTTATTTTTTAAATTATATATATTTATATAGATTAAAAATATACACATAGTCTTTTATGTTTTAATTTTAACTAAATAAAAATAAAACTTAATTACATTTCAATAGAAAATTTTGAAATCCTTTCTCTATACCTTTTTTTTCCCCATAATTACCACAATAACAACAATATAGTCAGTATAATTCATAAATTTTTTATTTTTTTTGCGCGGATTGTCCTTCATTTGGGGTGGTCTTTAAGTTTTGCCCTTCAAATTGGTGGTCTTTAAGGTTTGTCTTTCGCTAGGGACCCCTTGATCACGGGTTCGAACCCCCGCTCAGTGAAAATTAAATTTTTTTTTTTTGCAAGGCAGAAGTTGTAAAAAAAAAAAATGAATTTCTGCCTTAAGACAGAACTTGCAATTCTGCCCATTTCTACAAATTTTGCCTTAGGGGTCTGTCTTAAGGTAGAGTTGTAACTCTGCCTTTTTTCTGAACTTATGCCTTACGATTTTTTTTTTTAATTTTCGCCTAAGTGGGGGTTTAAACCCGTGACCAAGCAGTCCCTAGCGAAGGGCAAACTTTAAAGAAGACCATTTTGAAGGGCAAAACTTAAAGACCACCCCGTAATAAGGGCATTCCTGCTAATTGCCATTTATATGTGGGTTGGGTAAGGTGGAGTGTACGCAAAGCATATTCCTAACTTGTGAAGATAGAGAGGCTGCTTTCGACTTTTTTCTCCCCGTAATTGACGCTCAAAAGTATTTTTTTGAAAATATTCATCAAACAAATTTTGTTTATTAACCACAGATTACTTTCTTCCAAAGTGAGTATTTCAAAAATTATGTTCAAATAGGCAATTTCTAATAATTTGACCAAACACACTCTAAAACTATTAGAGCCCGTTTGGGTTAGCTTATAAGTTGCTGAAAACAGCTTATAAGTTGTTTTCAGCTTTTTTGAGTGTTTGACTGGCCAGCTTATAAGTCATTTTGTGCTTAAAATAAGCCCCCAAAAAATAAGTTAGCCTGTTTGGCTTAGCTTAAAAAAAACAGCTTATAAGCAAAAAAAAAAAAAGTTAGCCTACCCCAACTTATTTTTTTTAACAGCTTATAAGATGCTTTTTTTAAGCCCATCCAAACAGGCTCTTAGTAGTATTCCAACGAAAGAACACTATATGAATATTAAGTGTTTTTTTTCTTTTCCCATTCGGTATTCAGTATCAGCATTAAAGTCGGACTAAATTCAATTCACGTGGGTCAGAACTTATCCGCCAAGGAATTCCGATGCTTTATGACCGTTATAGTTATTCATCTACTAATTTTAAATAAGCATTTAGAGCATTATTAATTCATTCCCATTTTTTTTGTTTCCCATCCAATGTTCAGTATCAACATTAGAGTTCGACTAAATTCAGATTCGCGCCACACCTTTCGTTCGTGTCGAAACTTACCCGATAAAGAATTTTGCTACTTTAGGACCGTTATAAATATCATCTCCGAAAAAAGACTTATAAATACATTTCGGCGCGAATCCAAATTTAATGTCGCAAGTACCCTATATTGGTTTCCCATCTAGTATCGGGTACTCGCGCCATTAAATTCGGATTTGCTCGAAACAAGTGTTGGTTACTTATCAACTACATTTTAAATTCGATTTTAAATAAACAATTTAGAGCATTATTAATTCATTCCCAAAATTTGTTTCCCATCCGGTGCTCAATATCAGCATTAAAGTCCAACAAAATTCATTTCGCGGCACCTTTTCACGCGGATTAAAACTTACCCGATAAGAAATTTCACTACCTTAAGACCGTTAATTACCCATCAACTATATTTTAAATAAATAATTTAGAAAATTATCAACTCATTCTCAATTCCCAATTAGCTTAAAAAAAATGTAAATAAATTACACTCTCAAATATTCCGCCCTTGCATCGCCCATTTGCCACTACGCCCACTGCTACAACAACATATATACCCACACACGTATCTTCATCCATAATTTCACCTCTCTTTTTTTTTAGCTCTTCAGTATCAGTAAGAGCGAAATCGAAAAACCTAGGGTTTGTTTGGGGTTTCAATTTTGCACGTAGTTCTGTGTGCGATACTGTGTGTGAAATTAACCTAGGGTTTTGTTTTCATTTTGCCCTAAAAGTTATCGTCTTATCATTCTAACAACAACAAAAAAAAATGGCTGGAAAAAACGTGATCTCTGATGACGAAGGTTGTTTTCTTTAATCTTAATTTTTCCGATTTTTTTTGTAGAAATCTGCTTCATTGCTGGTTGGTCATAGATTTTGAGAAACTTGAAAAAAAAAAAAAGGGTTTATGAAACTTAAAGTTGTGTTTGGACATGCATTTAACTTGGAAAACAAATTGAAGTTTTTTGAGGAAATGAAATCTGCTTCTGACCCGTTTGATCATAGATGCTGTGAAGCTTGAAAAATATAGTTTTTGGACCTAAAGTTGTGTTTGGACGGAAAAAGTTTGAAGTTTTGAAAACTGGTCTAAAAATTTGAAGATTTGGAACTTGAAAAATTTTCTTGATTTTTTTTTTTTCAAAAACTGATCAAATTCCATGGACAAACAGTGTTTTCAACTTTTTTTTTTTTTTTTTTTGCAAAAAAACTTTCAAAATCTATGGCCAATTGGGAGCTTATATTAGCTGAAAATGTTAGTAGTTAAATGCATTTTTTTTTGTAAATAATTGTATTTATATATATATTTTTTGTTGTGTGCAGATGAAGTTGGAATTGAGGAAGAGGAAAGGGATGGGGATGAAGAGCCAGTTGATGGTGATGCAGTGGATGAACGTGAAGACGAGGATGAAGACGAAGAAGAAGAGGGTATTTATTTGCCCTAATAATTTAATATGGTTGAATTTTATATATATGGTTACATTTTTGTGAATGCTATGTAATGATTTATCTATTGTTTGTTATGTCTGCCTTACTTGTGTATTTTATATTTTGAAACTGCTTTATTATGTGTTACTTGAGTCGAGGGTCTGTCGGAAGCACCCCACATGTGGGATTACATTGGGTATGTTGTTGTTGTTGTTGTTGAATTTTCATATATATATATATATATATATATATATATATATATGTGATTCAGTTTTTGTGAGTGCTATGTAATGATTTATCTTTTGTTTGTTATGTCTGCTTTACTTCTGTATTTTATATTTTAAAACTGTTTGATTATGTGTTTGAGCCGAGGGTCTTTTGGAAACAACCTGTCTATGTCCCCAGACTCCACATATGGTATTACACTGGTTATGTTGTTGTTGTTGAATTTTCATATATATACGGTTATATGTGTTTGTTGTAATTGGGTATGCTGTCCAGTAGTATTAGAACTGTTCTTGTAGTTTCTTGTTCTTCGATTTATGTCAATACCAGTGTTTCTTGTGCTTCGGTTATCGCACTATTTTGTTGTTGATTCTGTATGCTATGTACTGCTTTCTATATCGAATTATTTCGTTGTTACTGCTTTCATTTCTGTATTCCTTTTTTCAAATTGCTTTGAGATGCTTTACTTGAGCCAAGGGTCTGTCGGAAACAGCCTCTCTATCTCTATGAGGTAAGGGTAAGGTTTGCGTACACTCTATCCTCCCCAGACCCTACATGTGGGGTTACACTGAGTATGTTATGTAGTTGAATTTTCATATATATATGGCTATATGTATTTGTAGTAAGTGGGTATTGTGGTGTTTTTATTTGGGCAGAAGGTCAGGAAGAATATGAGAAAGATGGGTTTTATCCTGGAGATTGATAGTTTTTGCCCTTTTTCTTCCATAGCAGTTAGCGCTCATAATGTTATAGCCTGTTAGCCTGTTATTAGAGCTACAAGATGCACTAATAATGCATGGTTCTGGCAGAAATTCCTATGTTAATTGGTTGATTTTAAGGAATAAAGATGATATAAATTTGGTTGTATTCTCTTGCTTTGAAAGCTCTGCTAATTGTTTTTTCTAAAGGTTTCCATGCTTATATGTATTTGTTGTAATTGGGTATTCGGGTGCTTTTATTTGGGCAGAAGGTCAGGATGAATATGAGAAAGATGGGTTTATAGTAGATGATGTAGAAGAAGAAGAAGACAATGAGGATGAAGAAGATAGAGCTGACAGTGATGATGAGAGGCAAAAAAAGAAGAAAAGGAAGAAAAGGTGAGTTTATCTTTTCTAATATTGCATATTTTCTTATGTGTGGTTGCCTTATTTATTGCTGGTTTAGGGAGTCGGAGAGGAATTACGTGCTTGATGAAGATGATTATGAACTTCTCCAGGAAAGCAATATTGCGGTGCCTCGTCCAAAACTTGTGAGTTGCAATTTTTACTTACTGAATATAAAGACGCTAGCAAACACACATATATATATATATGCATTTTGTATGTAGGGGTTTGATTTTGTCAATCGGTGTTTACACTTTCTGATTTTCACCCTGGCTGATTAGGAGAGCAAAAAGTTCAAGCGGCTAAAAAAAGCTCAGAGGGGTATGGAGGATGAGCGTTCTGGTTTTTATGAGGAGGAGGAGTTTGACGAAACTGGGAGGCGAGGGCGTACAGCTGAGCAGAAGCTCGAGCATAGCTTATTTGGTGATGATGAAGGTAAACATCGTTTTAATTGTCTTCTTTGTTGGGGTCTCTCTCATGTTGTTAACTGAACTCCCCGGGATAATTCCAGGGCCACAACTCGAGGATATTGCTGAGGAGGAAGAAAGATTGGAGGAAGAAGAGGATGCCGACATTGGTGAGGAAGATGAAATGGCCGACTTTATTGTTGATGAAGAAGAAGTTGATGAACATGGTGCTCCTATTAGGTATAGCATTTGAGATATATGCGGGTGTAGGATTCATCTTGATGTTTTATATAGTTTTCTGATTTGGCTCACATTGTTTTTTTTTTGCCCCCCTCTTAGTTGCTTACCTCTTAATTTGTGATGCAGAAGGAAGAAGGTGAACAAAAAGAAGTCCAGGCAGGCACCAGGAGTTTCGTCCTCTGCTCTCCAGGAAGCCCATGACATATTTGGTGATGTTGATGATCTTTTGATGCGTCGAAAACAAGATCGAGCAAAATCGGGCATGCTCGATGAATCCAGTGAATGGGGTGAAAGGAGACTTGAAGATGAATTTGATCCTACTATTCTAGCTGAGAAGTACATGACTGAGAAGGATGAGCACATTCGAAAGATAGATGTCCCTGAAAGAATGCAGGTGCAACACTGACATTTTTTCTTGTGATTGCTTTTTACATCTTAGTTTTCTTGTCTGGGTAGGTTTTGTTGTTTTTCTTGTTTACTATGCTACTTTCTTAATAGTAGAATCTCTTGTTAATTCTTTGTAGATATCTGAGGAAAGCACTGGTCCTGTGCCACCTGAAGCCATTAGTGTGGAAGAGAGTAACTGGATCTACAGTCAGCTTGCTACTGGTGTTGTGCCTCTTTTTAAGAAGAAAGATAGTGGGACAACTGAAGAAGTGAATGAGCTGCCCATAGATAAAGATGACATTTTGAGATTTCTGGATTTGATGCATGTGCAGAAGTTTGATGTGAGTTCTAAACCTTAACTAGGATTTGATCTTATCTATGCATGACATTTGAAACTCTACAAATTTTTGCTTTGTTATTAGGTCCCATTCATTGCCATGTACCGGAAGGAGGAATGCATGAGCTTATTAAAGGATCCAGAAGAGGATGAAACCAGTGATGATGGCCCAGATAATTCTGACAAAAAACCTGCAGTAAGATGGCATAAGGTGAGACTTGTTCTCAAAGTATTATGGATTGTCTCATGTGGAGAACCTTGGGAATATGAAATGAATATTGAACCATATTATGCTGCAGGTGCTTTGGGCAATCCAAGATTTAGACAGAAAGTGGCTCCTCCTTCAGAAGCGGAAGTCTGCGCTTGAGTTGTACTATAAGAAGCGGTTTCAAGAAGAGTCCCGTAGGGTGTATGACGAAACACGTCTAAAGATGAATCATCAGCTCTTTGAATCAATTACAAAATCACTCCAGGCGGCTGAGTCTGAAAGAGAGGTTGACGATGTTGACTCAAAATTTAACTTGCACTTCCCACCTGGAGAGGTTGGTGTGGATGAAGGACAATATAAGAGGCCAAAGAGGAAATCACAATACAGTGTTTGCAGCAAAGCCGGCTTATGGGAAGTGGCAAGCAAGCTGGGATACAGCGCCGAGCAACTTGGTTTTCACATGACTTTAGAAAAGATCGTAAGTATTCACTTATATGTTTTGAATCTGCCGAATGTTGAAGAAAGTAAAATTGCTTTCATGGTGACTATTGTCTTGATCAAGGAATCACTGGAGGGGTCCCATATTACTGATTACACCTACACATTTGAACTTATTTTTAGAACATCATTACTTTTGGACTAATGAGATGCGTTCAACTAAGTAGACAGTACAAAATGATGGCCTGCGCTTATTTAAATATGCATAGTCTCCTACAGAGTGGTGCATCCCGTTTGTGAGAGGATGACTTGGTAACTTGTGAATGTTCAACCTAGTTAAGACCTTTAAATCGCACAATGCTGAGAACTATATTTTCAGCACTCAAATATTCTCCAAATAGCTATTTTGCTCCCTTCGTTTCCTCGTTGTTGCTGCTGGAGTTGGGTTTAATTCCTTGAAGTTCATCTCTTATAGTCTTATTTGCTGAGGGGGTTTTAGGTAACATCTTACTAGTTGGAACTGGGAAATCACAGTGAAGGCGTGAACTTTCTTGCAGGTGGATGAGCTGGAGGATGCTAAGGAACCACCAGAAGAGATGGCATCGAACTTCACCTGTGCAATGTTTGAAACACCGCAAGCTGTGCTTAAAGGCGCTAGACACATGGTATGAGGACGTTTATGTAAAACTTACTTTTCGATGATTTCGTTCATGACTGTAATAGCTAATCCTCAGTAATCAATTTTAGGCAGCAGTAGAGATAAGCTGTGAACCAAGTGTCCGGAAACATGTGCGTAGTACCTATATGACCAATGCCGTTGTATCAACGAGCCCTACTCCTGATGGGAATGCGGTGATTGATTCCTTCCATCAATTTGCTGGAGTCAAGTGGTTACGGGATAAACCTCTCTCCGCATTTGAGGATGCACAGTGGCTTCTCATACAGAAGGCTGAAGAGGAGAAACTCCTCCAAGTAACTATCAAGCTGCCCGAAGTTCATCTTAACCAGCTGATGACTGAGTCGAGAGATCATTATCTCAGCGACGGTGTGAGTAAATCTGCTCAGTTATGGAACGAACAGAGAAAGTTAATACTTGAGGATGCATTTTTCAATTTTCTTCTGCCTTCGATGGAAAAGGAAGCAAGATCCTTACTAACAAGTAAAGCAAAGAACTGGCTGCTTATGGAATATGGAAATGTTTTGTGGAATAAAGTGTCAGTGGCACCATATCAACGCAGAGAAAATGATCTTGGCTCCGATGAAGAGCCTGCACCCAGGGTTATGGCTTGCTGTTGGGGCCATGGAAAGCCAGCAACCACTTTTGTGATGTTGGATTCGTCGGGAGAGGTTTTGGATATCCTGTATGCTGGATCTCTCAGCCTTCGTGGCCAGAATGTTAATGATGAGCAGCGGAAGAAGAATGACCAGCAGAGACTCTTAAAATTCATGATGGACCACCAACCACATGTTGTGGTGCTAGGAGCTGTAAATCTGTCTTGTACACGGCTTAAGGAGGATATTTACGAGGTATGCAGCCATTAATTTTATTTGATTGGTAGCGAATGTGATTAGGGATAAACTAGCAGTATTCTGGTAGGATATTTAGTGCCTGTTTCAGCCATATTATAAACGATCTTTTTATCTGCATAACTTCTTTATTGCGGTGGCTAAAGTATCTCGACTGTTTTTGTGATTCAGATTATTTTCAAGATGGTGGAGGATAATCCAAGAGATGTTGGCCATGAGATGGATAATCTGAACATAATATATGGAGATGAATCCCTTCCGCATCTTTATGAAAATTCCCGCATTTCTGCTGACCAGCTTCCTACACAGTCAGGTAACCACTCTCCTGTGAGCTTATATACAACTGTTAGGATTTTGCTGTACTTATCCACTCCAGGGTTTTAGGTATTGTGAGGCGGGCTGTGGCATTGGGACGTTATCTTCAAAATCCTTTAGCAATGGTAGCGACATTATGTGGACCAGGGAAGGAAATTTTATCTTGGAAGCTGAATAATTTAGAGAGCTTTCTCACACCAGACGAGAAGTACGTGATGGTTGAACAAGTTATGGTGGATGTAACTAACCAGGTGGGTGTTGATCTTAATTTGGCTATAAGTCATGAATGGTTGTTTGCCCCGCTGCAATTTATTTCGGGGCTGGGTCCCAGAAAGGCAGCATCTCTTCAAAGATCCTTGGTAAGACAGCAGACAATCTTCACTAGGAAGGATCTCTTAACTGAACATCATCTTGGTAAAAAGGTATTTGTCAATGCAGTTGGCTTCTTGCGAGTACGGCGCAGTGGATACACTGCAAATAGCAATACATATATTGATTTGTTGGATGATACAAGGATTCACCCAGAATCCTATAGTCTTGCACAGGAGTTAGCAAAAGATATTTATCTTAAAGATATGGGTGAAGAAGATAATGATGATGAAGAAGTGCTTGAAATGGCAATAGAGCATGTTAAAGAGAAGCCACATCTGTTGAGGTCGGTTAAAACTTATGAATATGCTAAAGAGAAGAATCGTTTAAATAAAAGGGAAACCCTTAATGGTATAAAGTTGGAGCTGATGCAAGGGTTTCAAGATTGGCGTAGACAGTATGTGGAGCTAAGCCAGGATGAAGAGTTCTATATGATTTCTGGTGAGTCTGAGGAGACGCTTTCTGAGGGAAGAATCGTGCAGGCAACAGTTCGCCGGGTTCAAGCACAGAAAGCTATCTGTGCTCTCGAGTGTGGATTGACTGGCATTCTTACCAAGGAAGATTCTTCAGATGATTGGAGAGATGTCAATGATTTGACTGAAAAAATGCGTGAAGGTGATATCTTAACTTGCAGAATCAAGTCAATCCAAAAAAATAGGTACCAGGTTTTCCTGAGTTGTAAAGAGAATGATATGAGAAATAATAGGTATCAGAATAATCAGAACTTGGATCCGTACTACCATGAAGATCGCAGTAGTTTACAGAGTGAAAAGGAAAAAGCTCGTAAAGAAAAGGAGCTTGCAAAGAAGCATTTCAAGCCAAGGATGATAGTTCATCCTCGATTCCAAAATATAACGGCAGATGAAGCAATGGAGGTATGTTATTGAATATATTCGCAGATAGTGTATGCAAATTTCGTTCATAGTTCTTATGTTGTGACACGCAATAACAAGAAATACGGATCTTTTCTTTTATGAGATCTTCTACCATTTGATGCCTAAGCTAATGTTGATAGTCTCTTCATACATTGTGCAGTTGCTATCGGACAAGGAACCAGGTGAAAGTATCGTACGTCCCAGCTCACGTGGACCATCGTATTTGACTTTAACTCTGAAAGTGTACGATGGAGTTTATGCTCACAAAGATATCGTGGAAGGTGGAAAGGAACATAAGGACATAACAAGCTTGCTCCGTATCGGAAAAACACTGAAAATAGGAGAGGATACTTTTGAGGATTTAGATGAGGTACTTTTGCTATCTATCCAGTTGTTTTATATTAATGACAGTTGTTCCTGATCTAGTTTTTGGTATCTCTGTTCCTGTGGTTTTGTGGGAGGGGGGATTGCAGGGAATAGGGAATATATGTTCCCTCGTAGTGAATATGAATCATTAGCGATCAGCTATCTTCTTAGGTCTTCCAAGTGGAGAAAAGAGTTGAATAAAGCAAAAAATAAATAAACAAACAAATAAATAAGTAATAAATAGAAATCCTTAAGCTGATGGTTGAAGCTCTCTGAAAGTAGAACTAGAGCATGGGTATCAATAGCTTGCATTAACGTCATTGTAGATAGGAAATAGGATTTGTTCTCTCTCTCTCACTCTCTCTGACAGTCCTCTTCTCCAGATCTCTTTCTTATCTCTTTCTTTGCACTCCTTGTGCAAAAATAATTTGATGAGTAAAGGTCCTGGATTTGCTTGACCTTTTTTCTTAATATAGTTGGAGCTGATTGGAATTGCTACTGCTTTTTTTAGACAAAAGAAGTATTAGTTGCTTCGAAGCATTTTGGTTGTTGGTATTTAGTTGGCGATGGCTTTCTCTGATATGTTTGTTATCTTTGGTTGATTGGACTAGAAATTTCATGGGGGTTTATTGTAAATTTTGTGGTCCTTGGGATATTTTTATTGGGCACGTTAATTAATTTTTTAATCCCCTAGAGGTACAATACATTTTTGGATATTTTATTTTTAGTTTCTTGGAAACACTAAGGATCTCATTGGTTTTTATGTTGTGTTTATTTCAGGTAATGGATCGGTATGTTGATCCATTAGTAGCTCATTTGAAGACAATGCTGAATTACCGCAAGTTTAGGAAGGGAACAAAGGCCGAACTTGATGAACTTTTGAAAATTGAGAAATCTGAGCAGCCTACGAGGATTGTCTATAGCTTTGGTATTTCTCATGAACACCCTGGAACATTCATTTTGACTTATATACGGAGTTCCAACCCACACCATGAGTATGTGGGTCTGTACCCGAAAGGATTTAAGTTCCGCAAGCGGATGTTTGAAGAAATTGATCGACTCGTTGCATATTTTCAAAGACACATTAATGATCCTCATGACTCTGGACCATCAATACGATCAGTTGCTGCAATGGTGCCTATGCGCAGCCCTGCTAGTGGGGGCTCCTCAGGATTTGGTGGCGGCTGGGGTGGTTCATCCAATGATAGTGGTCGAAGAGGTGGTAGGTCTGGGGACAGAGATAGGTCTTCTGGACCAGGTAAAAGCTGTCCCTCCGAAATCTCTCTCACTCACTCCTCTTAGTTACATGATGAAAGTTGATGGTCTCCAGCATGTCCTAAATGCTGAGGAATACAATTTACCAGTTTCAAAAAAAAAAGTTACATGATGAAAGGTTGCTCTGCAATCTTATTGTCTGAAAGTGCTAAACCAACTTTAATGGGTCCTCTAACTGGTGACTCCTTTTTAGACACCTATTCTTTATTCAAGCTAAAATTGAGCTGGATTTGCAGCTAGGATTGCCCTTATTTTACGTATCTCCTTCCAGCATTGATTGGCCCGTGTCTTCAAGTTGTGGCAGCGGGCCCTTCTGTCCTCCTTTTCCCCTAAAAAGTGTTTTGGCTGGGTGGGTTGTGGTGGTCTTTCTTGCGGGTGAGAATTGTCTTAACTGCTTATCCTACTTCGCGGGCGTGCTATTGGACTTTTTCCCTTAAAATGTCACAGTAGGTTGGTCTCTCAACTGAGCAGGTTGAGATAGCATCCTTCTGGACTTTTATTTGCCTTCAAAGAGATGAAAGAAACTCTCGCGGCTGAGAGAACATATAGTGTTTATCCTACTGTGTCTAGAATTTGTTTTCATTCCGTTGGAACTCATTCTACTGTTAAGCTGTAATATACGGTTCTTAATATCGAGGTTGATAAAAGGTGAGAAACGTACATACTGCTTGTTAATGGGCACTTTCGGTTTTGCAGGTAGAAATGATTACCGAAATCGAAGCAGCCAGGATGATCAAAGTGGATTGCCGCCCAGGCCCTACGGTGGTGGCGGTGGCGGACGCGGGCGCGGGCGTGGACGTGGTCGGGGACGTGGTAGAGGAAATAATGATAACGACGGGCAAGATTCAGATTATGGCTCTCAAAAGTGGAGTTCTAAGGAAGGTGGAGGAGGAGGTTGGGGTGAAGTCCAAAATTCACCTGCTAGGGACACTTGGGGTGGTGGTGGAAGTGGTGCTGGAGGTGGTAGCGGAGACGGAGGTGGTTGGGGTGCTAGTCCTAGTGGTGGTGGCGGCGGCGGCTGGGGAGGCAGTGGTGGCGGCGGTGGATGGGGACAGGATTCCGGTGGTCCGTCCGAGGATTCTGGCTGGGGTGGCGGTAAAAAGTCCGGTGGCAGCGGAGGTTGGTGATCATATGTATGATCGAAGCAATTCTTTTGATCATGTAATGCTCTTACTTGTGTAGTGTTTTGAACGTACGGCCAGTTTGACTTGTTTTCTTTTGCAAGCATAGATAGTTATCCAGGTTTCAAATTTGCATCCTTTAACTGAATTTCCTTTTAAGTACTAGTTGTATCTTTGTAACTATGAATCTTTGCCCTCTCTATAGATGTTTATCTGTAGTAACATGCACTTCTTTACCCAAGTGTTATACATGTTGGATCGGTGTATTTATGTTGGGATCATGCCTGTTCTGATCGAAATATGTGAAGTTTGATTTCCAACCAAAATATGACAATCTTGGGCCACTAGTTCAGGTGCTAGCTATTTTTTATTAAATTTCTAATAACGGTGGTATATGAACCAGTTTTTGCTTCTCTTGACTATTTTATCTAGTCTAATGCTATCCTGCCCGCATAGGTGCTGGGTTACTAACTTTGTCAACCAAAGTTTTAAGCAGATATAAACAAATCAATTGGTGTGTGTTGTCTCGGATGGAATTTCAACTTTACTATGTCGTGATTTTCATTGCACTTTATTGATCACAATGTCACCGCTCTAAGAAAGGTGCAATAGCTAGTTGAGATGACAAATTTTAATGTTACTTGGACATTGTTTTCCTTTTTGTATACCTGAGCTTTGTTAAATTGCCTAGGCATTGGAAATCTCGCATGGAAAACTGAATTACATTGTGTCTCAAATAATAAATAATCAAACCTAAATGAAGAATCTAATGAAATATTTTTTCACCGGAATTTATATGGGGTCATTTGCACCCTTGCCTCTATTTTGTGCTGGCCTTAACTTTTGCCCCTCAAGGCAATCGATTTTTCCTTTAGGCATAAATTTATATTTTCGCATCATAATATCTCAAAAGTTATATCGACGCCTTAAAAAATCTTATATCCCGCTAAGCATAAGTTTGATTTTAATGGGCAAAATTAAAGACCAACCCATTTGAAGGACAAAAATTAAAGACCAGTCCATTCGAAGAACAAATTAGGCAATATCTTCATTTATATACTGAGGACATACAGAATTGACCTCAATTTGTTTGAGACTGATGGCATTGATTCAACAAAAGAAAATATGAATAAATTAAGAAAATGAAAAAATCCAGAGAAACTAACATTTTTTGTTTTTGGATAGAAAAACAACAAATATGAAAGGCATAGACATGAAGTGAAGTTGAAAATAACATTTTGGGTATTACATGTGCAAAAATTGAATTTGGTCACGGGTGCGTGCGGTGTACCCCACAATACACAACATAATTTTGAGAAGGAACCTTTGTGTCCGTGATTGGCTCGTTTGGTTCATTGTGCTTCAATCCGTTTTAATATTTAATGCATGTCTCTAAACTTTCGTTGTTTTCGTGTACCAAAAAAGATAGTTGTCACGATCATATTATATGTAAACCTAAAAATTATTCTCATTTCTTGTTAGCAAAGCAAATGGAGTTCATTTGTGAATTTAGTTAATAACTTTCAATAATGAAATAATTCCAAGTAACTGATTATTAAAATAATAAATAAATTTACTTGTATCACTAATCTTGTTACTGACAATCGAAACTCAAAGACTGATCTGATGGAAGTGCTACTTAAAAATAACTGTCGCTTGATACGAATGTTTTGTGTATTTCAGTTACTGATGGGAGGTGTAACTTGCAGAAATCTTGATCTCAAGCCAAGCATACTCAAATTCTTAATGTGTGTAATGTTAGAACAATAGTACTAGTATTTATTAAGAAATAGCGGTATAACAATTTTTAGTAAATATATGGAAGTATCACATTTATATATTATTCCCATATGCTATGCTTTCTGTTTTGTTGGTTTACCTAGAAAGAGGTTAGGCTTTCTATCCAAATCAATGAGAAGTTTTTGTTTGGTTGAGCGTCCTCTTCGAAATTGAAATAAAATATATATCAGATTAACAAATAAGTAATAACTACGAGTGGCGATTGCTTACCATTATATTCACTTTTTAGATAAATTTGGGAACAAGAAAGTTCTTTCTTTAAAGTAAAAATAAACAACCTTACCTAGTGTCACTTTATTTGCCACTTAAGTTAGAATTTGATACTACCTTTCCTGCTGACGAGGTTATTTTTTTTTTTGTTCAATTATCCCTTTTGTCTAAATTGGTTTATGCAGAAAGAGTGTCTTTGGTTTCTCATTTGGTACTCGGTATTCGAATTGGGGCCCCGATTATTTTGGATTCGCATCGGGTAAGATCCATTAAAGGAGAAAGCGCTCTTTATTACGATTTTTTTTCATATCCAAAACTCGAACCCCAAATTTCTAATAAATAAAAGAGTTACTATATAATAATCAAAAGTTGTCTTCTATCTATGTAAATAGAATTCCATAGAAGGAAGTGGATGGAGAAGTAGATCTCTAGTCTATTTTTAGAATGAAAATATTGTTTAATGGAGTTCAGAAAATCCATTTTAAGAGTAGAAAATGAACTAGTATATATTCCTTACATCATCGCAAGGTTTGATCTATTTAAGTAAATCATAACTTAATCGGAGTTAATCACTGTAATAATAATACAATATTGTTTTCATTAAAAAGAAAAAATGAATCAAGCTTCAATCCTAAATTAACTGTAGTCTAAACATATGAATTTGTTATATTTTACCAACTAAGGTTCAAAGAAGTTTTTGAATTAAGTGACCAACATATGAATTTGCGATAACTATGTTTTTGTTTGAGCCAAGGGTCTATTCCAAATAACATCTCTATCACACAAAGGATAGAGATAAGGTCTGCCTGCATGCTGCCCTCCTCAGATTCACTTGTAGAATTACACTGGATACGTTGTTGTTATTGATCAATTGACTTAATTCAAAAACTTTTTAAAGTTTGTCTCTTTCTTTTTTTGAGAAAATTATGTGTGTACTTTTTTCTGAAAAAAAATTACTAACCATATTTATTTTTTGGGTACAATTAGTACCATATTTATGTCGACAAGACAAGAGACCAAAGTTGACAAGAAACGTGTAGAAGTTAAACCTTTCGTTTGCATATGTGACTTTATTACAAAATCCAAAACAACAGCCAATAAAGCGATAAACAACAACTTAAAACAAAACGCCATTCTAGCAAAAACAACAAAAGCTTTTCCTCTCTGCTAAACCAGCAAGTTAATTAAAATTATACCTGCACTTAATATTTATATTAAATTATACTAATTTATTATGATTAAACTATGAATTAAAGTGAAATTGTGTTTATTAACTATAACTTAATTGATACTCCAATAAGAGTATATGCATAGACACGTGTTATATATTCATTTGATCGGTATAAACATGGGCACGAATAAGTTGTTACCTTTAATTAATTGCAAAACTTTCTCCACTATTATAAGTTCCTAAGGTAAACTACGTACGTAAATTTCCTAAATTACGCATTTCTTTTTCATTTTATATGATTTGTATATTTATTTTTACTCTATTTTAAAATAATGATATAAATTTACATTTGGAAACTTTTAATTTGTAAATTTTTTCTTATAATTAATGATACCTTTATACAGCCAAATAAATGTAAAATGACAATATGTTATGTGCCTAAAGCTTTTATTTTTCTTACTAGACTTTGTACCCATCAAATATAATACTTTCTATGTGAAACTTACTTTTCAATCTAATCTTAATACTTCTAACATAAAATTCATATTCGATGTTTATGCTAAAGCAATGAATACAATATAGTTTTTTATATTCAAATTAACCATGAATTAAGTGTATATATACAACAACAATAAAATATCTAGTGTGGTCCCATAAATGAGATGAGGTAGGATGCATACAGACTTTACTCCTACCTTTATGGGAGTAAATAAGCAGTTTCTATAAACAATCGGCTCGAAAGAAAAGACATGAATTATATATATATATATATATATATATATATATTCTTTAATTTTTACATTAAATTATTTAGCTAGCCTTTTACCATAAATTTTAGGTCAGATTTTCAGGATTTATCTTTAAATATTTGTTTGGTCATATATTTTGGATAAGATTTATTGGGTGAATAATATTTTACCCCATATTGACTATGTTGGAGTAAAAGAAGTGGAGTACATATGATATTAGTACCACTCTTTGAATTAAGTCTTACCAAAAAGGAAGTTTCTTTCTCTCTCTTTCTCTTTTTTCTTTCTTTCTCAATACACTCACAGCAAAAAGAAAAAGAGAAGAAGCAAAAATATCAATGGAGTTTCTCTTTCTCTCACTACAACACAACACCAAAAATGGAGATTAACAAAAACCCACATTATTATTACTTGCAAGAATAATGGGGAAAGTAGAAGAAGGGAATCAATTACCAGTATCAAGAGTAGGTGGAAATAACAACAGGGACCAAAATGTAGAGAATGATAATAGTTGTGGGAGATTAAGTAAATGGGTTAAGTTAAGATGTGTATTAGCTTTGTTGTTTGGTGGAGCTGTATTGTTGAGTGCTGTTTTCTTGTTGCCTATTTTTCATAATGGAGATCTTGGGGTTCTAGATCTAGACCCTAAATTTAGAGGTAATTACACTTTTTTTTTTAGTGTACTTTATTGTGTTAGAATTGGGTTTTTGTTTTTGAGATCTTAATTAATCCTTTTAATCTGATTTTTTTCTTAAATGAACTGGTGTTTTTGATTTATGGGTTTCTTCTAATTTTGTAAAATTAAGTGAAATTTTCACTATGTAGAAGTACCCTTTTTTCTTCATCTTTGCTTTTGGGTTTTTTAGTGTTAAACATTGTTGTGTTGTTTATTGTGTTAGAATTGGTAATTATGGGTTTCTAATTTGGGCTTTTTTGAGATTCTAATTACCCTTTTTGGGTGGGTTTGTGTAATCTTATGGTTTAATCTGATTATGCGTTTCTTAAATGAAGTGCATTTTTCAGTATTTTGAGGTATACATTTTTTGGGGGGGGGGGGGGGGGGTTAGTGTTAACATTTTTGTAGTAGATCTTGTTGTGTTAGAATTGGTAATTATGGGTTTTTGAGATCCTAATTACCCTTTTTGGGTGGGTTTGTGTAATATTGTGGTTTAGTCTGGTTTTGTTAAATGAAGTAGTATTTTTGATTTATGGGGTTCTTATAATTTTGTAAAATGAAGTGAATTTTTCATTATCTTCTTGTGTAGTTTATTGTGTTAGAATTGGTAAGTATGGGTTCCCAATTTGTGTTTTTTGAGATCTTAAGTACCTTTTTTTGGGGTGGGTTTGTGTAATCTTATGGTTTAATCTAATAAATGAACTAGTGTTTTTGATTAATGGGTTTCTTCTAATTTTGTAAAATAAAGTGAAATTATCCCAGGGTTCCCAATTTAGGTTTTTTGAGATCTAAATTACCCTTTTTAGGAGGGTTTGTGTAATCTTATGGTTTAATCTGGTTTACTTGAATGAACTGGTGTTTTTTTATTAATTGGTTTCTTCTTCTAATTTGAAGTGATTTTTTCACTATTTGAGGTTGTTATTTGTGCAAAGTTGGAAACAGTCTTTGCCGTTAATTTGATATGCAAGACATAGAATGCATTTTCTGGAAATTAAGTAATTATGGGTTCCCAATTTTTTTTTTTTTTTTTTTTTTGAGATCCTAATTACCCTTTTTGGGCAGGTTTGTGTAAATCTGATGGTTTAATCTGATTTTCTTAAATGAACTGGTGATTTTGATTTATGGCTTTTGTAAAATGAAGTGAAAATTATTCACTATTTGAGGTTTGAGGTTGTTAAGGCAAACTTGGAAAAAGTCTTTGCCGTTAATTTGATACATAAGACATAGAATGCATAGTGTGCTGATATATGTTTGACATTTTTTCTTTATAGGTCTGGTTAGAATACTTTTTAGGTAATCTCCTATTTTAGTAATTTGTATATGTAATTAACATCAAATAATTAAGCCAAAGTTTTCTGTTTGATGTATTGCCTTCTTTTGCCTTAGAATGTTACTTTTGCTCATTTTAGCACCTCAAAAAATATACCCTTTTCTGTCTCTGAGATGGAGTAGAGTAATAACCTTATAAAATAATTGTGTATGTTTTCTAGCTATCGAGGTTATGAAGAATTTGATGTATACATACTAATCTACCAGTTCAAAGATCAAAACTAAAGGATGAAACTGGTCATAAGGATATGCTGAGTTTCAAATTTACTTAACACAGTCGGGCTTACTAAAGTACTCCATCTATTACAAATTGTTTGTCTTAGTTTGACTTGGCACGTAGTTTAAGAAAATAAAGAAGACTTTTGAATCTTGTGGTCTTAAACTAAAGATATGTATAATGTACCAAAATGCCCTTTAATCTTGTGGTCTTAAAAATGCCACGTGGGATTTTAAAATTAAGGCATTCTTTTTGAAACAGACTAAAAAGGAACGTAAAACAAACAAATTGAAACGAAAGGAGTAATTGTAGACACTGCAGTAGCCAGTAGGATGGTATATCATTGTCACTGTTCCGAATCTCCACGAAAATTTCCCCATCTCTTTTATGCTCTTAAGACATTTTCCGATGTTAACATGCCTTTCTCAAATGCACGATGTTCAAGAAACTGCTCCATAGTTCAGGACTTTCATGATGGTTCAGCAATTAAAGGGTGTCCTTTTTCACATTTTTATGCACCAGCATGTGACACTTTGGGCCTTTGTTTTTCCTGTTCTCATATGTGGGATAGACATTGATTATAAATTCGTAAAGTACTGGGACCAGTAGATCCACAATCCTAAACATGCAATGTCGGGAGAGTTTGATAACTGACACTTAGCTAAGTTAGTGTATGTGTCTTCTGTCCTTGTTTGCAGAGGAGCTTCTGGTGGTCCGTTTAGTTCATTTAGTAGCATCCTAACGTCTCAAATTGACGTCATCACATAATTTTGAGTTGATCATTAGTGTTTAGCTTCGTTTCATCTTTCAGTGGCTCAACTACCAATCCATCCAATAACAATATATGTAACAAACAAATCTTACTATAAATTATGAAAGAAAGAAAGCACATTAGTTCCTATTCATATATAAAAAGTAAAATTAGAAGTACACAATTGTTCTCTTCTGCAGATTTGAATCAACTTCTTGTTTATTTCATTCGCTACTTTCTTTTCTATGATTATTAAATTTACCAACCATGTCACAAGCAACTTATGCTAGTAGAAGAGATGCTATTGATGGATTTACTTGAGGGCATAGAGTTCTTAATACCTTATGCTAATACATTTAAAAGATAGCTGATTAAATTACATCCTTTGCACATTTGGATATACTTTCACCTATTGATATGTCACTATTTTTTTTAATCTGGGGCTTTCTAGGTCATGACATAGTAGCCAGTTTCATGCTTGAGAAGCCAGCTTCTTTGGTTGAGGAATATACCGTGCAACTTGAGGATGATATTTTTGATGAAATAAGTGTTTCCAACACCAAAGTATGTTCAAATATGGCTTTTTCTTTGTTTTCTCTTTCCTATCTTAGATTAACTGCTTTTGCTATTTGTTCCTTTTCTTACATATTTATGCTTATTACAGGTGGAAATAATATCATTAGAAAATATAGCTGGATCAAACATAACAAAGGTTGTCTTCGCAGTTGATTCTGATACTAAAAATACGAGGATCTCTCCAACTGCTCTGAGTTTAGTCAGATCCGATCTTGAAAATGTAATTATTCACCAGCCATTTCTGCGCCTGACGCTATCTTTGTTTGGGGATCCTTTTTCTTTCGATGTGCTGAAACTCAGAGGAGGGATTACAGTGATCCCTAAACAAAGTGTATTCCTTATGCAAAATGTGCAGATCCAATTCAACTTCACATTGAACTTCTCTATTGATGAAATTCAAGATAAATTTGATGAACTGACAAGCCAGCTGAAATCAGGGGTACATCTTGCATCATACGAGGTATGTGAATATGATTGTTGTTAAGTGCATTGACTTGTATATCCTTTTCTTTCCCTGGATTTTGGCTGGTGATGCAATTCATGATGATGTAATTAAGCTAGCGATTATGATTTCTTTTCATTATGCTTGTCCTTTCCTCATGCTCTTTGGCTTATTGTTCTTGCTACATGACGCTTACGACTCTTCTTTTTTTGTTTACTTGTATAGTTGACCAAGTACTCCGTCCGTTTCAATTTGTTTTCATACTTTTGTTTGTAGTCTCTTTAAAAGAATGCCGCTTATCTATATTAACTCTTTACCTCCAACATCCTACATGACACATTTAAGACCACAAGATTTAAAGGGTATTTTGATACATTACACACATCCTTAGTCTTCTTTATTTTCTTAATCTCTGTGCTGAGTCAAACTAAGACAAACAAATTGAAACTGAGCTGAGTAATAACTTTGAAGTTCTAGGATTTTACCTGCTTCTGCAAGTTCTGATT
Organism: Lycium barbarum; assembly: GCF_019175385.1. NCBI lineage: Eukaryota > Viridiplantae > Streptophyta > Magnoliopsida > Solanales > Solanaceae > Lycium > Lycium barbarum. The sequence continues at coordinate 128,285,428 of NC_083344.1, forward strand.
TTGTAACAAGATTGTCATCAATAAAAACTGTTGGGATAGTGATAACCATCATTATGGTTCAATAATTCTATTTTTTGCAGTTCTGTTTTGAGCAGTGTTATCAAAAGCGAAAATCGCAAAAAAGCTCTAAGGTCAGCTGGGGCTTTAAGCGCATATAAAGCGTGGGCTTTAATGAAAAAAGGCGCAATGGTGCAAAAATACAAATATAATTATGTTTAGTCCAAGGCTAATAATAATAAGCATGTATAACAAATATATGGACAAAGAAATTGTAAAAACATTACGATAAAGTGAAATATCAATTATCTAGTGTCATGTCTTCAAGAGAAGCTCATTGGCAAGGAAAAATATGTCTTAGGGCCTTGATGATGACACTGAAGCGCACATAAAGCGAGGCGAAGCATTCAACATGTTTTGAGCCTTGCTTCAGGGCTTAAAGCGCTCTTTTGACAACATTGGTTTTGAGGTGCAAAGGTTCCGGTGTTTGCACCTTCTATCTGCTGCTTTGCAGGAAGACCTTATTTAGCAGATGTTCGTGCACTCACACATATATTTATTTTCGTATTTATGGACTGTAATATTAACAATACTTGTGAAAACATTGGGTCCCCCCCTTGCATAGTATGATTGTTTCTATTTTTTATTTAGAAGCATTCATGTTTACTGTTGCTTGTTGATTGATATTTCTCACTTCTCTTTGCGATGCAGAACTTATACATCAAGTTGACTAATGCAAGGGGGTCAACCGTGGATCCTCCCACTATTATTCAGTGTCAAGTTCTTCCACAAGTGGGGATTCCTCCTTCCAATTCTAGGTTGAAGCAGTTGGCTCAGACCATTGGTTCTAATTCTAAAAACCTCGGCCTGAATAACACCGTATTTGGGAGGGTTAAACAAGTTAGCCTGTCTTCTACTTTACAACATTCTCTCGGTGGTAATGGCGGTAGTCCTTCACCTTCTCCATCCCCTCAACCTCACCACCACCATCACCACCATCACCACCATAGCCACCACCATCACCAAGGTTCAAACGTTGCTCCTGCAATTTCACCTGCTCCGAGGGCTGAGAAAGGTGGATCAGTTAGTGGGAAAGTTTCACCAGCATCTGCACCCGTTCTTGCACCTGCCCCTGGACGTACAACTCACAAACGTCACAAGGCCCAACCTCCTTGTCATTTTGGGAGGTACCCAAGGAAGGCAAATACTCATCCTCCTGTGCCTGCGCCTGCGCCACCTGTTCGAGCACCAGTCCCTGTACCTCACATTGCTCCGTCTCCACAAAAACACACACATCCTCCTACTCCTAACCCTCATAAAATCCCTGTGTCATCAAGCCCATTGCCCTCTGTAGTGTATTCTCATGCTCAGCCTCCTCCAAGGACACCTTCAGTTGCTGAGACCCCGCATCGAACACCTTCAGTTTCAAACTTGATATCATCTTCATGTAAGTAAATTCGGACAAGCATTGTCTGTTTGTTTTGTATAGAAAAGCTAATGAGCTCTTGAAGCATGTTAATCGATCATTCATCAGTCGTCAACATTCTCTACCTTTCTTTCAGCCAGGAAAGGATAGGGAATTATCTACAATATTTTACTCGGACTCTTCAAAATGCCGACGGGTGCGTGTCGGATCCTCCAAAAGTAGGGTTATCTTTGGACAATCCGACATGGGCGCTGCAACATTTTTGAAGAGTCCGAGCAACACTACATACAGTCAAACCTATCTATAATAGTGTCATTTGTTATGACATTTTTTGGCTGCTACAGCGAAATGGTGTTATAGAGAACATGTAATCTAACATAACATGCAAGATCGCTTCCACAAAAAACATGGTTGTTATAGTGAAATGTTATAGAGGACTGTTATAGAGAGGTCTGACTGTATGTCCAAGTATGTTTAAGAAACATACTTGGGACACTCAATTGCTCTTGAGTTTTTACTCTTATTCTAAATGATATTCTGATGATACTCCATGGGCAGCTTCAACAGGGATCGTTTCTTCAAACTTGTGGGCGCTCCCGCTGTTTCTACTTCTTGTACTACGTTTATAGCAGCAGAATGCAGGATTTCCCCCCTCTGGCCACTGATATCTGCCTCTTGTATGAAAACGAGTTCCACGTATCTTTTCTTCCACGCCGAGGGAAAACTAAATTGAGGAGCTTTACGAAGAGGGAACAATGCCAAAAGGGCATCCCTCGCACCCAAATGAATATATGTGGTTGTTTGTGCTTGTAAATACTGTATCGAAAATTCAGTACCCCGATGCATTTTCAGGTTTAAGTCACATAGGTGACAGGCCTGTAATGACATGCATTACCGCTGTTATGTATGATACCTCTTGCATAAGTGCAAAGAGGTTTAAGAAAAGCAGCCAACAAATGTATAACAATGCATTTTTGTTTCTAATATCTTCTGAGCCCATCAAAACTTCAAAGTTAAGCGTGTTTAGGTGAGAGTAGTACTAGGATGAGTGTCCTTCTGGGAAATTCTGGTGTTGCATCTCTCTTCGTTATCAACAAAAGAAAAGGAAATAAGAAACTTGCAAGCACGTCAACTACTACTCCTAGCGATTAACTAAATTTTATTCTCTCATTTACTTATTGTATTTGCCTGATTTACTCGGGAGAAAATTGAAATTTCATTTATCTTATGTTTGATTAGGAGTATTAGTTAATACCAAAATCTTGGTATTAGCCATTCCGCATTGAATGTGGGATAATATCAATCACTCGATAAGTACTGGTTATATGCTTTGTACTATTGCAAGCAAAGAGTTTGTGTTGGAGTCTCATCGCTTTAACAAAAAATAGTCTCATCTTTAGTTCAAAATTGCTTTATTGATTTATTTTATGTTTATAATACAATTGCATATAAAAAGCAAAAAGTAGGGGTTTAATAGCTCAGTTGGTTGGTTACTTTAACTTTCATCTTGTTTGTGAGGTTCTAATCCCCTCTCCTATTTTTCCTTTTCCTACCTTCTATGTAATAAAATACATATATATATATATATATATATATATATATATATATATATATATATATATATATATATATATATATATATATATAAAATCACTTATTGGTTGGTTTCAAACTGGTGAAAATGTCACCCATATTTTATGTCACTTTGGCCCTTTTACTTTTAATAACTAGATTTGGTGTATCAACATTTTTGGCCTGTAGGGGACAATCTTTGACTAGGATCATGATAACTCATGTGGCTACTCTGTGATTTAGATTTGTTATATCCACAATTTTGAATACTAAAACAAAAACTTTCCTCCATCTTCAATTAGCCTTTGTTAGAATGGCATTTAAAAATGTGATGTGATGAGTCTTATTCTGTCAAGTGAAATCATGTAACCGAGTCCAAATTTTCGTAAGTTTGGTACATTACTAATTGAAAAAGTACACATTATATGGAAGTAAGTCGAGGGAGGGAATGGTAAGGAAAATGAAGAAGATGGAAAGTTAAGAAGAGGGATATTCATCCCTTCTATTTTCTGGTCTATAGAAATGTCATCTTGTAGAAATGTAAAGTAAGATTGTATATAGTAGAAAACAAACGAAAACTTAGTGTACCGAACCACTTGTATTGTGAATTTCTTTATTAGTTATTTAAATCGGACTTAGTCAAGACTCAAGAGTGAGGTTCTTGTTAAGAATAATTAGGACGTCGGATAGGAAATTAATATGTTGAGTTAAGGGTATCAAGAAAGCTGCATGAAAGAAGTATTTTCTTTTTATAATTCTTTTATTATAAATAGGAGGTGGGGAAAGGGAGGCCGGGGAAGGAATTATAAGATGATGAATTTAATCTGTCTACAAAGTGAAAGTTCAAATAACTATCAAACGAACCACTAAGATTTTCAAAAAGAAAATTATACGACTCTCTCCGTCTCAATTTATGTGACACTCTTTTATTTTTAGTCAGTCTAAAATAGAATGACACCTTTCTATATTAGTAAAACTTCTACTTTTAACCTATAATGAAATGATTTCTAGCACACAAATTTTTATGAATTATTTTAGATTACAAGTTTCAACAGTTTTTTTTTACTTCTTAAATTTTATGTCAAATCAAACACTTTCATATAAAATGACACGGAGAGAGCAATACTTTATTTGGGCAACTTGTAGTTTTTTGTTACCAACTTATAATCTTTTTTTTGGATTACTAACAAGAGTTTGAAATATGACAGAATGTCAGAATCATATGTGTGGGTCCTTTCTGGTGGGTGCATACAGGCTGGAAAATTGTTGTACGAAATATCAAGGAACGATCCAGATTTTTCTTTTATATAGTGTATTTGAGCATATGCGTAAATTTGATTTTGGATGTTGATCCAGCACATTTTGACATCTGAAAAGTGGTTGGTCCAACCTAGTTATTGAGTATAATAGAAAGTAGCGGATCAAAAAAAGAGTCCATTTAGCTATTTGCATATCCCTTAAGAAATTACTAACTTCAAGAAAAAAATATGTAAATTGATTAAACTATCTCTAATTAAATAGGCATTGAGATTTGATCACATAACACTTAATAGGGGCAAATCTGAAAAGATAAGGTTAATTGTTTTTTGATTTAATAAGTGGACACTTTTTTTTTACCCAAGAAAAAAAGGCTAAGTGGACACTTTTTTTTATCCGGATGGAGTAATACTGAAGATTTAAAATAATTTTTATAACATCAATGCAACTTACCGGTTATAATGGTAATTATTCTACTTTCCTGTTCACCGTATTCAAATTTGCTATGAAAAAGTTTTAAATCAACTTTAACGTTCAGAGTGCCCTTTTTTTTTTTCTTTTTCGCAGAAGCCTTGAACGTATTATTATCGATCTCTCACACTGATTTTGTGAAGGGTGAACACACTAATTTTGAAATTGAACGAAAAGGCATCAGTAGATGAGATTTTCAACCAAAATATGTGAGTATTTAAAGTTTCTTGCTGAAAAATGTATAATGTATTTTTAATTCATGTATAATATGTGTATAACCTTGTATAATAGGTGTGTAATTTATGTATACCTGGCTACCTGCTAGAAAAATAAACAGTGAAACAGACTGGCTATTTATGTAAAGATCCCATTCCTATATTGGTATATTTCTGTGATGGCCAAACCGTCCAATACAGCCCAATGTAACCGTCCAATACAGCCCAATGTCTTCATTTGGGTATTGACTAAAAATGAGGCTCAATATATGGGCTTTCTTATATTTGGGTTGTTCCCCCTTTCACGGAGAAACCATTGGGTCAAAGATTAATTAATCTAAAGTTTCAGTTTTCCACCAACATTAAACTCTGTATCTGCTCAGTTTGCTACCAATGGGTATATTTACTGATGAGGGATAGTTTATTTTTGCTTCTTGCATCACTTTGCTCTTGTGGAGTACGAACAATAAGCACCAATGTAACGAACCCATGTTGTAGTGAAATGGATGATTGAAATTACACGTACAAACATAGGAGTTCATCACCAAACTATTACAAATACTTCAAACTAGCAATCAAATCTTCCAAAGAAACAAAAAGGAAGAAGGAAGGAAGGTTCCAAAATTAATCTAAACAACTAAGAAAATAAAGAGACAACTTCATAGCATAACCCTAATAGAATAATTCCGCTTCTATATATAGTCATCTCCACACATAGTGCACATGCTCCTTTTAACCAGGATCCCAAAGGTAATTTGACAATTTCCCATCCATGTCCTTCCATAGATTAGTTTGGTTCATAACACTGATCCAGTTAGCATATAAGCTGCATGAGATGTTAGGATTTGAATCCCAAATCCGACCTTTGTAAGCAGGTTCCCAGGAAAGATTGGAGGGTCACAGCTGGACCACTTAAATACCAACCTCCTTAGACAGAACTTACTTACGCCGTGATGTAAGCGAAGAATAAATAGCACACACAGATTTATAGTAGTTCACCCTCAATGTGAGAGCTACGTCCACGTTGCTGCTGCAGATCTTATTAAAGAAGAAATATTACAAGTGTTTACAACACTCAACCTCACAACCCCAATCCCAATTACACTCAAGAATTTTACCACAGAAAATTCTCTCAAAGACCTTCTCTTACTTAGGCCTTTCACTAAGAGTATTTCTCTTAGTTTCTCTCTTGGGATGTGTAGTCTTCTTCAATTTGGTGTGTTTACAAATGAACCATAAGCTACCTATTTATAGGAATGAATTTCCTATGATGAGGTAAGCGCTTACATCACGACTATCATGAGGTAAGCGCTTACATCACGACTATGTGAACAAAAAAGAATTGACTTGTTTGGTCAATTCCACACCTAACATGAGACGCCCGTGACGAATGGGGGCTGATGAGGGCGGGTCAAATAGGATTTGACAGGCTGACAAGCTTCTGAAAATGAGGTACACATGACACACCTTAGATGAATCCTATATTGGAGTGAGAGAGGAAAATGAATAGCTTTATAAGGCATATCTTGAGTTCACACGGTACGCGTGCTTTTGGTGTTCGGTGTGACATAGCTCGAAAATATATCTGTGCGGACCTTGATCCAACAATACGTGCCATGAACTTGGATCGTAACACTGTAGTTTTTTCTTTTGTTGATTATATGTCTTTTAATAAGAATATTTTGTACAAGTCATTAATGAGCTTAATGGATGATGTGAACTACAGTAAAAAGTCGACTAATATTAAATCCTCCCCTTGCTTACGTTGATTTATCTCTCTTTGTAGCACGTTGGCGAGATGTTGTACAATAAAACTAGGTAGCCTGCCTTTTAGATTTTAAAAGTCCAAAATCAAATAGTATTGGATTTTGCATGTTGGAATTTGGATTAAATTTTGACCCGTCAGTTTACATCTTTGCTGTTAGCAAATTGGCCTGCCTTTTTTAATTTTACACGAAATATACGTCTAAATTCAACTCTTGATTATGATTTAAACTTACCTTCCCATTTGAAATATTTCAAGAAAACATGTCCACATTTTGTGAATTTGTTATTTGGCTGTGCATACGTGTAGCTTGTACTATGGAATATCAATCACTACTTCACTAGTCCACCAGAAGACATGATAACGAAACATCCACACGTGCAATTCTGCGGCATCATGGAAAGGTATCGAATTAAATTTGTCATTGAAAAGGAAATGTCAATTATTACAAATTTTAAGACCTATATACTGTATTTGGAATTATTTCACAGGATTTAATCAACAATTTTGATAGATCATTTTGATTATTCAGATATGCATAATCCTCGTTTGACGACCGTGGGAGAAAAGAATGATCTTGGGGGGCTCATAAAATAATAATTACTGGAGTACGTTAGTACAATTGATTTATAAGCAGTAAACTAATATCGTTTTGATAAAAGATTATTTTCGTAATCCACAGTAAACTTTATACCATATGTCTAATAGCAAAATGTCATCGAAGTGCTAGCTGCTAATATTAACAATAATAATTTCCTAATCAAAATTTAGTTATACTATGTTTGAAAGCTTTTGTTTCCAATTACTTTGTCCGTCCATTTTTACTTATTCATGTTTAACTTAACACATTCCTGTCCATTTTTACTTATTCATGTTTAACTTAACACATTCCTTAAAAAGTAATTAATAAAATGATAATTAGATTACTATATCACTCTTTGAATATAATAAATTCAATATTTTGAGAAATGCATTAACAAATGATTTTAGTTAGTAATAAGTGTAATTTAGGAATTATAGTAAGTGATAAATTCTGTTTTGGTTTGCTAAAGTGAACAAGTAAAAATGAATATCTATTTTTAGTATAGTAGACAAGTGAAAATAAACGGAGGGAGTATATCTTATTATGGAAACAATCGTTTCAAAATATAATTTGCATTATTGTCTGTTGTTGCATATATAGCAACATTCTCGTACTTTAAAGTATAATAAAAGCATAACAAGAAATTAATTCTGAACTTAAAGTTTAGAAAAGATTAATATATCATTAAATGAATTAAAAAAAAAAAAAACATCATTAAACAAACAAAGAACATAGAGAAAATGCTAGGCATTCATTTATTACCATTGATATTATTGATACAACAACAACAAATAGCTCTTGTTTTCAGTGTTTACAAATATAACCACATATTCCAATCCATTTCAATCCACTGTTCTAATTCCATCAATTGAACTCAACAAAATAACATCAGATTTCTCCTCTTCTTCTTCTTCTTCTTTTGGTACACTTTCTTCAGTTTTCGGATCTTTTCCGGAACCGGGTTTGACCCGGTTAAACGACCCGAATTTAGGTGTAACTTCCGGAGTTGAACAACCCGGTCCAAATTTGGAGTCAAACGAAAAAGAAAACCCTAAATTAATAGCTGAATTAAATGAATCGAATTTGTCTAAAGCACTTGGACAGTTTTTTCTTCTTTTTGGCTGACGTAATATATCTAGATCTTCTTCTTTTTCATGTTTTTTTCCACAAGTTTCTGTGGTGGTCGGAGCTGACGTGTCTTCACCGGAGTTAGAATTTTCCGGTACCGGAGTTGAGGAATTTGGTGCCGGAGTTTGATCGGAGCTTGGGTTGTCCATTTAAGGGATTAGAGAGAGAGAGAGAGTTGAGCTGGGTTTAGTGAGAGATAGTGTGTGTGTGTGAACTACTAACTTTTTTTGGTTTTTATATGAAAGATCCTTTTGCTATCTTAAGACCTTTTGTGTCACATACGCTATATATCTTTGTTGATTAACCGATAAATGGGTCGGTAATAGATCCGAATTCATACTGAATCAATCGATATTAATGGATATTTAAAAATTAATAATCGATAAATTTAACCGAATCGAACCATCCGGTAAACACCTCGTGTCATACATGTTTGGTTTGTGTACAAACATCGGTAACATAGTACTACTGGTAATAGTGCAAAGTTTATGATAAGATGGTGATGAGTTAACTAGCTAAGTACATTAAAAGTTGAGATTGAGAATGAATAAGAGTTGAAATATTTTGTAAGAAAAGTTGACTTTAGTTCATAAATGAGAAAAATTATTAATTTTTTTTAAATATTAAAAACAATTTCTGTCATATTAAACAACCATTTTCAATCCACATAAACAACCATTTTCAATCCACATACTTAGATGATCAGGTCAAGAAAGGGTGGGTTTAACATTTTATCATACAGCGTATGCAAAAACAACGGTTAATGCGTTTCATATGTTAGGCCAATTTATTTTCATTAAATTTAAGACGTGTGAGTTTAAATACATTTAAATATTAAGATGGTGTATTAAAATCTGAATGTTAGAATAATTATATTATTTGTTTTCTCGAAAATTGAATATGTAAAATTTGTCTTTGTTTAAAATTAATAAACACAACATTCAAACAAAATACTTAATTAGTCTAATATAATATCAATAAAATATTCGAACCGATGATATGAATTGATGGTGTTGTGGCTAACAATAATGATGGTTGCGGCCTTGCGAGTAATAACTAGTGATGGTAGTGGCGGACAATAATGGTTAAAGGTTCTGATAGTTGGTGATCGCGACTGATAATTGTGGTGGATGATAGTGATAGCTAATGAAGATGGTGCCTGATAGCTACCGATATATAATAGTACCTGATAGCTACCGATATATAATAGTGCCTAATGATAGTTATTATCAGTACTGATTGAGGATTGTTGTGATATAGCTGGTGGTGACAATCGTAAATGATAGCTATCGGTGATTGTGAACCAAAGATGGAAGATTTTGAGGGTTATCAAATGATACATAGTGCGATACAGTTAAAACAAAGTATTATAGTAAGAATAGAATAGATACCTTGGATACAGGTAAACTTCTCAACGG